>NC_084820.1:8516968-9116968 GCF_958449725.1 Rosa rugosa | reverse complement strand
AAAACTAATTCAAACAATACCCAACTAAGAAGAAGGACAAACTTTAACACATTACCTACTATTTCAAAACTGTACTTTTGCTAGTGCTACCATCGGATCCTGAGCTGATGAAATTACATACTTTCTGTACGCACAATCCTTCGCAACGATGTGGTTGCATGATTAGGGAAGTCGTCTGAGCAAGTTTCGAACCGCTATAAACTCTTGTGAGAAGTTTAATTGGTGTCGAAAAATAGTTTTGTCTTTCACTAGATCTCATTCATATCATGTCATCAATAATATTGATTCGTACATCTAAGATCCCATTTCAATATAACTGAACAATCCAAAAAAGAATTATACCAACCAACCCATTTGGCAAGCCTTGAAAATGACTAAATTGGCACATATTTACGGTCAAGAATATTCTAAACTATATCCATGGTAATAACACATCCATATCTGTGTATGTACAACATTCGATGTACCCATTCATGGTTTATAGTTGCTATCTTACCAAATAAGTTATGTCCTATATTGAAACAAGTCGCTATACAAAACGGGCCCTATGGACCCCTATGCCCTATGGCTTCCAGGAAAATCCAATTGAAATGAAAACACACCCCATTATATGGTGCACAATTCTAAAGTGGTCCTAGTTCGTCCGATCATGGACCACCAATGGTCATTGAGTTATATATGAACCGTTCGACGCTTAACTCATCATGTTTTCAAAAATATCATTTAACTCACTCACTTTTAAATTCGTCTTTCACTTAACTCACTTTTGTTAAATCTACAATTAGAAGTAGTTAAAGTTAAGGGAATATTTGTCTAAATACTAAAAAATGCATTTCCAACTTCAAATTTTTTTAATCTGAAGAAAAAAATGACAAATATTTTTTTTTTTCAAAATAAATTTCAATATTTTTAACAAAATTCTTTTTTTCATTAGAAATTTTCATAATTATAAAAAAGTTGAAAAAAAAATCTAATGTTTTTATAAAAAAAAAATTTCAAGTTGGAAATGTATTTTTAAGTGTTTATACAAATATACCTTCAACTTTAACGGCTTCTAACATGAGATTTAATGACAATGAGTTAAGTTTAAAATACTGTTAAATGTGAGTGAGTTCAGTGATATTTTTGCAAAGTCAGTAAATTAAGTATCGAACATGTCAAAATTTAGTGATTATTCGTGATTTTTCTCCCTCTATAAATCTTTTTTTTTTGGGGGGTGGGGGGAAAGCTCTGGCTATACAGATTTAAAAACGTGCCCTGTGGACCATTTCTTTTGGTCCCTAAGGTCATCTTCAATAAGGAGGTCCAAGGGGCCAACTCCTAAAATATAGCATTTTTTTCATCTCCAATAACAAATTATAAAAGGGCTATAGGGCTGCTAAGGCCATCTCCAACCCTGGGCTAAGGGGTTGGTATAGCCCAAAAAACACCATTTTCCATCTCCAACCCAAGGCTATGCTATAACAAAAACTGATTTGGGGGGCTAAAAGGGCTAAGGGCTGGGCTAAACATAGCCCTTTGTTTAGCCCTTGGGCTTCTTCTTCGTGGGGACCACGCTGGTGGCCCAAAATTCTGATCAACAAAACCAATGGCTGAGATTAAAGGACAAACAATAAAATAACATGATATTTAAACTTATAGCCCTAAGGGTTGGAGATGGTAGAAATTATAGCCCTTACTATTTACATGAATAGTGATTATCGGGGGCTGAAATTTAGCCGGGGGGCTATTTAAGCCCCCCACAGCTGGAGATGGCCTAAGAGGGCCAAGTTTAGCCCTTTGGCTAGCCCAGTCCAAACTGGTGGTCCCACCATCTACCAAAACGTGGAGAATTATGGGCTGATAGAGGAAGACCAGAAAATGACCATGTGGCAGCTTGCCATTGGTTGAAATGGAACCAATTTGATTCCCAACGGTCAAATGTGCTTCAATGGTTATCAATTAAACCTTGATTCACATAATTGCAAATCAATAGCGAATATTATATGGCTGTTATTTACACAACGGTTAGTTGCTTTTTTATTTTTTATTTTTTCAAATGTGCATCAATGGCTATCAATAACATAGATACCTCATCCAAATATATACTTTAAAAAAATTAATTTTTGTCTCACAAATTAATTTTGGTCTAAATTAAAATATTATTATAATACAATAAAATGATAAATTTGAAAAACATAATTTAAAACTATAAAATAATTGCAAGGGCTAAAATTTAGCCCTGCCTTACTGGAGATGGTTCACTATTTCATGAATAAACCGTGACCACTTACCCAATTTTAGCCCAAAAATTGCCCACTTACTCCACAAAGAGTTTTTTAACCCCATTTACTCAATCTAACAGTGTTTGACAGTTTTGCCCCCTATTATTTAACTCTCTCCTCCCCCTTCGTCTTCAATCTATTGCACTTTCCTCCCCCTTCACCGATTTCAGTCTCAGTCTCTCTCTCTCAACTCATCTCAGTCTCTCTCTCTCTCTCCATGTCTGCAGATCGGAAAATGGGTTTGGTTTGTCAAAATCGAGGGAGAGCCAAGCAGATTAGCGGCGAGCGTTTTTCCTATGCTTGCTGCCTTTCTCGCTCTGTCTTGTTCAGTACGGCTTCAAATTCGAAATCAAGCAGCCGCAGTCCAGTTCGACGACGGTGGAAGAGATCAAGTCGGGTCGCCGACGGCGGAGGGTCTGCTAGAGCAAGATCTAATGGAGGTATTCCTAGGCGGCGACGGAGGAATTTTACGCCGGTGGCAGGGATGGCTGCAAACAATGTGTGGCGGTGGCCGGCTGGGTAGATTTGGTGACCTGTTTTGGGTGCCCAGAGTAATCTGGGTTACCCGGATGGCTCGGTGTTGGGCTGATGTCATCAAGATAGTTTCTGGGCTGTTTTTTTTTTTTTTTTTGGAAAATTTGGCAGAAGGATATAAGGAAAGAAGAAAGAAGAATGGAAAAAAAACTTCATTGAGTAGTTATACATGTCTATTGCGGGGCAATAATATGAGTATTGGGGGGCAATAATATGCGTATAAATTGATCAATTGTGACTGTAGTGTATTCATTTTGGTTTTGGGAGTTTATGCAATTCACTGGAGGGCAATAATATGATTAATGGAGGCAATAATATGATTATTGGGAGGTAATAATATGATTATTGGGAGGCAATAATATGGTTACTGGGGAGCAATAATATGGTTACTGAGGGGCAATAATATGGTTACTGAGTATTATTATGGGGCAATAAATTCAGACGCCGGAATCCGGTCACTAGTTCGGTAGCCGGATTCCGGTGACCGGTCGCCGAATTCCGGTCATCGGTTGCCGGAGTCCGGTCACAGGACGCCGGAGTCCGGTCACCGGTCCCCGGAGACCACGGCAGGCCACTGGTCACTGGAGCACAGCAAGGTGGAGGATGACTTCTCTCTCTAAGTGAGAAAGAAGGAGAGGGCAAAAAAGTCCCAAAAAAAATAAAAAGAATTAAATGGGTATTAGGGAAATAATCCCTTAGAGTGTTTTAGGTAAATGTGGTTAAAAAACTGTTAGTGGATCAAGTGGGCAATTTTTAAGCTAAAATTGGGTAAATGATCATTTCCCTTAAAAAATAATATTTCTGGGGCTAAATTATAGCCCTGGCCCCAGTATAGCCCTCTCCTACTGGAGATGGCCTAAAGTCCTACGGACCTTAGAGCAAGTCCACCGGTCTTGCTTTTCCCGGGCTCCAGCAAGGAAAACTAATGTGGTGACCAGCCACAAGGAATTTTGACCTTCCACCAGTCTTGCTTTGCCCGGGCTCCAGCAAGGAAAACTGATGTGGTGACCAGCCACAAGGAATTTTGACCTTCCACCGGTCTTGCTTTGCCCAGCCAATTGTTGGCTTTTCTTGACTGAGGCAAAAAAAAAGGCAACAGCTTGACTTTTTTCTTGACTGGGTTTGAGGGGCTGCCAGCTCAGCCCAAGGATTCACGTGGGCGACGTCATCACAGCACCCTCCACTGAGACGCCGTGAAGGCAGTGACTGGCTCACGAACGCATGACGCGTGGAGCCGCAAAGGCAGCTCGACTGACGCCACAGAGCAGCCGGACGATTTGCTCCGCTGGGTTGCTTCGATCTCGACCTGGGGGTAGCGTCTGGGCGGGCTGACTCCACAGAGCGACCGGACGAGGTGAGGCGACCTCGGGGGAGCCGGGTCCGTGGACGGAGGACGCCGGAGGAGGGAGAAAAAGGCGGGTCGGGTCTGACGAAACCCGCCCGGTCTGGGGCGTGCGAGAGAGAGAGAACCGGAGGGGGGAAATGAAAAAAAGAAAAAATTTCGTCCTTTGAGGCAAAACAGAATTTTTTTTTTTGCTATTTATAGAAAATTTTCAGATTTTAAAAATTCATAATAAATTCATACGAACTCCGAATATTGCGTTCCATATAAACACAAGATTGTATCGACAAGCTCTACAACTTTCATGAATGAAGTTTTTCCAAATTCCGAACGTATAAAAAGTCAATTTTCACGACCCCCTAAATAACGTTTGTTTCGAAAATAAAAATCGATTAGAAACCGAATTTCTCGTACAACAACTAAATAACGTTGTATTGTACTTATTCCTAGTTTTTTATTTATGTAAGAAAAAATCGATGAACAGTGAAAAATGAACAGTCTTGACTGGTCAAGAAAAAAAAAACGGGTGGAAACTCATGTCCAGTGGCAGTGAACAGTTACTTGACTGGTCGACGCCTTGACTTAATTTTCGATCTTGACATTTCTTGACTACGGGTGAACTTGCTCTTATAGCCTTACTGCAATGACCACAGACGCTAACACCGGGTGCACTTCTGAAGTGGTCCTAGTGCGTCCGTACACCACTTCCAGAGTGAATAAAATCAAACCAAAGTTAGACAACACATTTGCTCCATTGGGCACCAGTCCTATATATTTAGCTCAATTTCAGTTGGAGTTGCTCAAAGCTGGCAGTTGGACAGTTCCACTAGCCTATTGGATTGGACCACTGCTCCTTTCTTGTCCCTTTCCTCAACACCCATGTCGATAATTAGAAAAAAAAATATACACTAGACTTGTACATCGAATTTGATTGTAAGTTCGGTTCGGTTTGGTTTAGCTCGTTTGCTCAAACTCATTTAAAATGGGTAAAATGTTTTTTAATAAAGAATTTTTGATGTAACCAGAAAGTAAAAGGTAATGTAGTAACTAGTAAGTACCAAGTAGTATTCTGTTTTTGCTCCCGACAAAATACTAAGTGATAGATTCTTGTAGGCTTCTGTTCCTTAAATGCCAAAGAATATTTAAGAAGAAAAAATAAAATGTCAGAGTAACAATCATTTCATCCATTTGGAATAAATTCAGGAACATCAAACTCGATATACTAGAGTGTGTTATATGGTAACAATTGTCACAAACATGTAAAATCAACCAAAAGGCCAAACAACTCAATCCACTCCTATTGAACAACTCAATACATCCCCATCGATTGACCAGAAAAGCATGAATAAATCTAAAATGCAGATCCCCAAATTCGAGGGATGAAAAACAAGCCCAGATAAGGAGAATAAAATCAACCAAAAGTAATCAAACAAATTGAAGGATCTCAAATCTCACACTGGAAATCGCCCAAACCAAAACCAACCAAAGCGTCGACGGTGAACTTGTTGCAACTGAAAATTGTGCGACGGTCTAAGCTGCAAGTTTGGGTCGTGAGAGTGAAGAACAGTAGAGATAGAGGGAAGGAAAAGAGGAGCTGTAGACCATTAGATGTAAGTTGGACACGTGTCGTCATCTAGTAGAAAGCTCAGGTAGCTCAGGTGTTTAATGTGCTCAAAAGATGATCCTCTCCTAACTGAATAACTGTAGAAAAATGGTACCGACCAACTCATTTGGTACGCTTTGAAAATGACTAAACTGACACTTATTTACGGTCGAGAACATGATGTGCAATTTATTTCATTCTAAATTACTTTAATGGTAATAACTCACCCATGTCTGTGTATGCTATAGGGCAAAGATGTACTCATTCATGGTTATAGTATGCAATTTATTTCTCTCTGAACTACACACCATGGATGTTCTCATTCATGGTTTATAGTTGCTGGCTTACCACCTAAGCTGTGTCCTACTTTGAAACAAATGGCCATACATGCATATTAAAAAAAACGTGCCCTATGGACCATTTCTTTTGGTCCCTAAAGTCCTACGGACCTTATAGCCTTACTGCAATGATAACAAAAACGAATAGAAGTGGGTCCTAGTGCGTCCGTACACCACAGAATTTTCGGTGAATAAAATCAAACCGAAAATAGACAGCACATTTGCTCCATTGGGCACCAGTCCTATGTATTGGCTCCCTTTCAGTTGGAATTACTCAAACTCATTTAAAATAGCTAAAATGTTTTTTAATAAAGAGTTTTTGATGTAACCAGAAAGTAAAAAGTAAAAAGTAACGTAGTAACTAGCAAGTACCAAGTAGTGTTCTGTTTTTGCTCCCGACAAAATACTCAATCTCGACTCTTGTAGGGCTTTTGTTTTGTTCCTTAAATGCCAAGGAATATTTAAGAAGAAAATGTCAAGTGTAACAATCATTTCATCCATTTAGTGATGAGAGAAGTCTGCACCTCTCAACTTGGGTGCTCATCTTCATCTCATGGAACCAGATACTCTAAAAAGAGTGTCTCTTTCTGGGTATTTATCATATTAATTTCCCAGCACATATTAAACGCATGGCAGTTATTGTATTGTTAAGAATCTTTCATCCTCATCATACTTGACCAATTCCCAAACTCTCTAGTATTATTGCTCAGGTGGGCGTGTGAAAGCATGAACTCTTTAATGGATGCTTCTAAATTCTAGCTTTTTGCTTTTATAAATTCCCTACTTTTTGCCTTATGAGATATTGTCATCCTCTTTAGGAGACCCGGCTGTTTGCCAATTTCTGATTCGAATTAATTGGCCTTGGTTTTAGGGAATGAGTTTTCTTCTACTGGGTTTTGAGTTCAAGTCCCAGTTTGCTCTGGTACTATAAAGCTTCTCACTACTTATTTTCCTGTTCAATGAGTTTTTTACCCTTTTCTTGATCCTCTTTTACTGTTCAACCTCTATTCATTTTCCCCAAAAAAATCTCTTTCCTCAGTGGCCGCTATTTCCTTATAATATTGATTGATTGATTGTTTTGTCTTCTCCATTTGGCTCTTCTGAGCTCAACCCACCAATTGCTATTTTGCTATCTCTTTATCTGTGTTTCATGAATAGAGATTTTCATTCTCTGTGAACCCTTTTATTTCTCTACTTCTTGTGGAGTTTATGTTGGATAAAATTCCTTGGAGCCATTTGTTTCTTTCATATGGGTGAAATTTTGAAGTTGCTTGCTTATTTTGAGTTGTTTCTTAACTCTGGCAGGGCTTGGATTTAAAGCTCAGTTGAATCTATCACTGTCTGGGAAGCTGGGTTGGTGAAAGTTGGGGAGTTCATGAGTGGACAATTCACCATGAATATAGCTTGGCTCCTGCTGTTGATGGTTTTCTTTAATGGGTTTGCCTCACATGGAGCTACCACCAACATCTCTACAAGACCAGAAGAAGTAAATGTTGGGGCTATGCTTGCTTTGAATACCATTGTTGGCAAAGTTGCCAAGGTGGCAATAGAAGCTGCTGTTGAAGATGTGAATTCTGATCCTTCTGTTCTCAATGGAACCAAGATGAGAGTTACAATGCAGAATTCAAATTACAGTGGATTTCTGGGCATAATTGAGGGTATGTATGACTTTATTTTTCAACTTTTTTCTTTGATGTATCATATAGAATGATTGGATAGATTAATAAAGTTTGGTTCTTATTCATATGAGCGTATGCATGACTTTGTTTTCGTACCTTTTTCTTTGATGTATCATATAGAATGAGGGATAGATTAATAAAGTTGAATTGGTTCTTTGTTCATATGATTCACTACAGCTTTACGATTCATGGAGAAGGACACAGTGGCCATAATTGGACCCCAGAATACTGTAACGGCTCATGCAGTATCTCACATTGCAAATGAACTGCAAACTCCTCTGTTGTCATTTGCAGTAACAGATCCCGCCCTGTCTTCACTTCAGTTCCCATATTTTGTTAGGACTACTCAGAACGATTTGTTTCAGATGGCTGCAATAGCCGATATGGTTGAGCACTATGAATGGAGTGAGGTAATTGCAATCTATGTTGATGATGATTTAGGGAGAAATGGGATTGCAGCATTAGGGGATTTGCTTGCTGAGAAACGTTCTAAGATCTCATACAAAGCACCTCTGGTTCTTGATCCTACTCGGAATAACATCACTGATGTACTGATTAAAGTGTCTTTAACTGAGTCTAGGATTATTGTTCTTCATGTTTATCCAGGTTGGGGCCCTGAGGTGCTTAGTGTGGCCAATTATCTTGGCATGATGGGAACAGGGTTTGTTTGGATAGCTACTCATTGGCTTTCTAGTTATATAGATTCCACCATTCCCCTCCCTATGAGTACTTTGGATAATATGCAAGGAGTTCTAACATTGCGCATGTACACGCCAGATACAGAACAGAAAAGAAAATTTGTTTCGAGGTGGAGCAACTTGACTAGTGGTAACCAAATTGGGTTGAATGCTTTCGGTCTCTATGCTTATGACTCTGTATGGTTGCTTGCTCATGCACTTGATGCCTTTTTTGATCAAGGGGGAAACATTTCATTCTCAAATGATTCAAGGTTGACTCAGATGCCCAGAGGGGACCTAAATCTTGAATATCTGAATATATTTGATGGAGGGAGCTTGTTACTTCGTAACATATTTGGAGTTAATATGACTGGCACAACTGGCTCGTTTAAGTATACTCCAGATAGGGACCTCATTCGTCCTGCTTATGAAATCATAAATGTGATTGGCACTGGGGTTAGGAGGATTGGTTATTGGTCTAACCATTCTGGTTTATCAGTTAAGCCTCCAGAAACATTTTACACAACCCCACCAAATCGTTCTAGTCCGAACCAAAGCCTTTACAGTGTGATTTGGCCTGGAGAGACGGCACAGAAGCCTCGTGGTTGGGTTTTCCCAAACAATGGAAAGCATTTGAAGATTGCAGTCCCAAACCGTGCTAGTTTCCGTGAATTTGTATCATATACACGAAGCAATGACATACCCACTGGGTACTGCATTGATGTTTTTACTGCTGCATTGAGCTTGTTGCCCTATGCTATTCCCTACAAATTTTTTCCTATTGGTGATGGTAAAAGAAATCCAAGTGGCACTGACCTTGTGCACACAATCCAAACGGGTGTGAGTATCACATACAGAGAACAACATTTCTTTATAAATTTCTGAAGGTGAATGCTTTTTCTGATTCCCCGTTTCTTGTTCTATATAGGAATATGATGCAGTAGTAGGTGATATTGTAATCACCACCAACAGAACCAGGATGGCAGATTTTACGCAGCCATACATCGAATCTGGGCTAGTAGTAGTTGCACCTGTTAAGACGACATTGAATTCAAATCCTTGGGCATTTCTGAGGCCATTCAATAAAATGATGTGGGCTGTCACTGCTGCCTTCTTTCTCATTGTTGGAACAGTTGTTTGGATATTAGAGCATCGACTGAATGATGAATTTCGGGGCCCTCCTAGAAGACAACTCGTCACTATTCTTTGGTGAGTAACTATGCTTATTGATTGGATGTTGACAACTTCTCAATTTTTACCTTGCCCAAATGCATCTAGATAATAATGTCTTTCAATTGGTGTAACTACTCTGATAATGTCTGTTTGTGGTCAAAATCCCACAACCATTGTGCTTTCATTTAATTTGCAGGTTTAGCTTTTCAACTTGGTTCTTTGCCCATAGTAAGTCAATTTTCACCAAGTTCAGTCTTTTGGTTTATAACTGTATAAGACCTTCGGTTGATGCTTAGCACTTTATTATGGTTGTGGTATGTAGGAGAAAATACAGTCAGCACCCTGGGTCGCCTAGTACTAATCATATGGCTATTTGTGGTTCTTATCATCAACTCAAGCTATACTGCAAGTTTGACCTCAATCCTAACGGTGCAAAAGCTTTCTTCCTCCATCAAAGGCATTGAAACTTTGCTCGAAAACAAGGACCCCATTGGTTACCAACAGGGTTCATTTGCCAGGTATTATCTCATTGAGGAACTCCACATTGACAGTTCCAGACTCGTGCCACTCGTCATGCCCGAAGATTATGTGAGAGCCTTAAAAGCTGGTCCGCATAAAGAAGGTGGTGTTGCCGCAGTGATTGATGAGCGTGCATACATGGAGCTATTCCTCTCAAGCCGATGCGATTTCAGCATTGTAGGTCAAGAATTTACCAAAACCGGATGGGGATTTGTAAGTTTCTCCATTGTGTATGACTATTAATCTAGACTGCATAATAAATGATTCAGCACTGACAGTTAGTTACATTATATGTAAGACCGTCTGTTTATCTTCACAGACCTGATACCTAACTATCAGATTCTTAATTCTCATAGTTTATAACATCATGTTCATTCGAAATCAGGCTTTCCCAAGGGACTCGCCTCTATCAGTGGACCTGTCAACTGCTCTGTTGAAGCTGTCGGATAATGGGGATCTACAGAGGATCCATGACAAATGGCTTCTCAGAAGTCCTTGTACTTTACAAGGAGCAAAGCTAGAAGTGGACAGGCTTGAACTTAGAAGCTTCTCGGCCCTTTTTATTATCTGTGGCGGAGCTTGTTTGGTTGCTCTCATTATATATTTCAGCATGATGTGTTACCAGTTCACCAAGCGGTACACTGACAGTTTGTCTTCTTCCGGGAGCTCCACATCTCGGCGTCTTCAGACCTTTCTCACATTTGTTGACGAGAAGGAAGAAGTACAAAGCCGATCCAAAAGGAGGAGCATGGAGAAGATGTCAAACCGAAGTGCGGGTGAAGATGACTCGTCAAACAGTTCCAAAAGAAGACATATAGATCAGTACTCATGTGCAAGCAGAAGTTTTGAAGATAGTAACAATGCCTGATCAGGACAATCCCAATTCCCAATAACTTCATGCGTCTTTTGCTATTGATGAGTTAGGTTAGAAGCATATGCATACACAGCTCATGTCATTATATTGATGCTGCATTACTTTAGGGGAATGCTCTGGCAAGCTCTGTAGTAAAGTTGGTGCAAAATGGCATGACATTCAGTAACTTATTTATACGAACATCAAAGTCACTAATTACTTTTGTTACTAATGTATTAGTATACAATTGTTTTATATTAACTGCCGAGGCATCTCCAGCCCCTCTCAGATGGACTCAGAACATGATCGATTAACAGGGCTAACTAAATAAATCAAATCAGGATTAACAAGTATCCAACACGAACTTGAAACAGCACACCCTAATATGACAGTGATTTGATGAAAGCATTTATAAGGATCATGGGATGTGAATTATTTACAGACATCTACACATACAAGGGCACCCCTACACACAAGCATTATTTATTTCAACATAACTTGGGCAATTAGAGGCCCGAGGACTCATTGGCAGTGCTTTTGAAATGCTTCTGAAACCATTCCTCTTCTGTACAATGTTTGCACCCAAACTTTGTATACTTGAATCAGCAGTTTTAAGAACCGACTTGCAAAGTAGCCATGATATCCTTCGGGCCTACTAGGACCAGTTTCCTGAAACAGCCACCATAAAACAAGAGTTAAAATCACTCATAACGACACATAAAAATAAGGGCAAAATACTGTTTAGTCCTTGAAGTATGCATTCGTCCTCGTTTCAGTCAGTGCCTTTCTAATTTAATCCCAAAAGTCCCTGAACTCAAAATTTTTAGTCTAACCGGTCCATTCCCTCCATTTCCTCCGGTTGCTCGATGACGTGTTAGTTATGTACTTGCCAGCTCAGCGCCACGTAAGACACGGAACTTGTAAAATGACGAGAATGCCCCTCTCTCTCTCTCTCTCTCTCTCTCTCTCTCTCTCTCTCTCTCTCTCTCTCTCTCTCTCTCTCTCTCTCTCTCTCTCTCTCTCTCTCTAGCCGGTCTCTACCTCTCTCCACAGACGCCGGCTTTCTCTCTCACCGGTCTCTCTAGTCTTCTTCGTCAACGACGTTCTCACTGGTGATAGTGACGGCGATGAGAGCCTCCTAACCGGTGCCTTCTTCTGCAACCGGACGACGGGGAGCCAGCGACAACTCAAACCCCGCAGCTTCTCAAGATTGAAGAGCAGATTGGTAAGGCTTTAAGGCGGTGGAAAGACGAGTGCTCCATGAATCACCATCCATGATTTTATATCTAAGAATTTTATCTGGATTTTTTGAATTGCTTTGCTCCGATCTCTCGGATTCAGAAAGCCAAAAAAATTCAATTTAGGTACTTGCGAGTTTATTAAATCATCAACGAATTTGTGAAATGAGTGATTTTTGGTTTATGTATTAGGGTATTTGCGAGGAAGAAGAAATGTGTGGTGAAATGGGCAGAGTGAAAGCAAAAGGTTACTGGGGGCAATAGGAATTTTACAGCTCTTTCTCTTTGTTTGTTATTCTGTCTCAAAAGGCCGATGTCCCTTTTTTTTTTTTTGGTAAAATGGGGCAAAAGGCCCAGAAGGAAAGAAAAAAGAAACAAAATAAGAAGATTTTACCAGGGGCAATAGACGTCTATTGAGGGACAATAGACATCTGTAAAAGGTCTATTGATGGACAATGGATGTCTATTGGGGGGCAATAAATGTTCTGAATAGATGTAATCTCTTCTTTTCTTTCTTTAATCAAAATTTTATTTGTCTAATCTTATAGAGATTAGTTTCCATTTCGGTGACCGAAAGTTCTATTGGAGGGCAATAGATGTGTATTGGGGGGGCAATACATGTTTATTCAGGGGGGGACAGTAAATATTTCCGGTCCCATATGAGACCTCCAACAACCTCTTTAGAGACTTCTGGCGAGGTTTCATAAACCTCTATTGCCCCCAAATAAACCTCTATTGGGGGGCAATAGAGGTCTATTTGGGGGCAATAAACATTTTTGGAGACCTATGAGATCTCCGACGACCTCTTTGGGACCTCCGGTGAGGTTTTCAGAGAAATCTGGTGGGTGGTGGCAGGTTGGGGGGGAGGGACAGTAAATATTTCCGGTCCCATATGAGATCTCCGACAACCTCTTTAGAGACTTCCGGCGAGGTTTCATAAACCTCTATTGCCCCCAAATAAACCTCTATTGGGGGGAAATAGAGGTCTATTTGGGGGCAATAAACATTTTTGGAGACCTATGAGATATCCGACGACCTCTTTGGGACCTCCGGTGAGGTTTTCAGAGAAATCTGGTGGGTGGCGGCAGGTGACCGGATTTTGCGGCCGGTGACCGAACTACGGCGAAGTCTCTTATGGCTTCTCTCTTTCTCTCTCAGGTTTTCAGAGAAATCTGGTGGGTGGCGGCAGGTGACCGGACTCTGACCGGATTCCGCGGCCAGTGACCGGACTCTGGCGAAGTCTCCTATGGCTTCTCTCTCTCTCAGGTTTTCAGTAGCTGCAGGTGACCGGATTCCGCGGCCGGTGACTGGACTCCGACGAAGTCTCCTATGGCTTCTCTCTCTCTGTTTTTCTTGTTGTACATTCTTCTCCAGTTGCAGGAGATAACTTTTCAATCCCAAAGGACCCAAACAAATCTTGTTTTGATAACAGCCATCAGATTCCACCCCTAGACCCCAACTGCACCAGCCCCTCGCTCATCAGCCAAAGTTTCCAAACTTTGCGCAATCAATTCCAAACTTTTCTGATTTAAGGAAAGAAAATACATAACCCTCTTCTGGAGTTAGCAAAGTAGCCACTGGCAAAATAGCTACTTGCTCACAGGTCAGAAGCTATTCCCGCAACAAGAGTAGTAGTGAAGAGACAGTAATGTTCCAAGGATTCATAATTGGAAAACCATTCGTAATTGAAAAACCATTCACAATTGGAAAACCATTCACTCTTCTTCTTCGGGGTTTAGTCTCCTTCTTGCTTCTGGGTCCAATCCCAAACTTCGGGGTTAAAAGTCGACAACGCTCGGTGCCATATTTCTGGTCCCATCTGAGATCTCCGACAACCTCTTTAGAGACTTTCGGCGAGGTTTCATAAACCTCTATTGCCCCCAAATAAACCTCTATTGGGGGGAAATAGAGGTCTATTTGGGGGCAATAAATTTTTTTGGAGACCTATGAGATCTCCGACGACCTCTTTGGGACCTCCGGCGAGGTTTTCAGAGAAATCTGGTGGGTGGCGGCAGGTGATCGGATTTTGGGGCCGGTGACCGGACTCCGGCGAAGTCTCCTATGGCTTATCTCTTTCTCTCTAAGGTTTTCAGAGAAATCTGGTGGGTGGCGGCAGGTGACCGAACTCTGACCGGATTCCGCGGGTAGTGACCGGACTCTGGCGAAGTCTCCTATGGCTTCTCTCTCTCTCAGGTTTTCAGAGAAATCTGATGGGTAGCGGCAGTTGACCGGATTCCGCGGCCGGTGACCGGACTCCGACGAAGTCTCCTATGGCTTCTCTCTCTTTGTTTTTCTTGTTGTACGTTCTTCTCTAGTTGCAGGAGATAACTTTTCAATCCCAAAGGACCCAAACAAATCTTGTTTTGACAACAGCCATTAGATTCCACCCCTGGACCCCAACTGCACCAGCCCCTCGCTCATCAGCTAAAGTTTCCAACCTTAGTTCAGGACGTCGAAGAATAGAATCTGATAATCCTCTTGCGCAATCAGTTCCAAACTTTTTTGATTTAAGGAAAGAAAATACATAGCCCTCTTCTGGAGTTAGCAAAGTAGCCACTGGCAAAATAGCTACTCGCTCACATGTCAGAAGCTATTCCCGCAGCAAGAGTAGTAGTGAAGAGACAGTAATGTTCAAGGATTCATAATTGGAAAACCATTCATAATTGAAAAACCATTCACTCTTCTTCTTCGGGGTTTAGTCTCCTTCTTGCTTCTGGGTCCAAACCCAAACTTCGGGGTTAAAAGTCGACAACGCTCGGTGCCATAGCCGACACCTCTTCTCTGTTTCTTCATCTGTTGTGGATATGGAATTTATTGTAGGTCAATTGCCTGAGAAGATGAGAAAATGCAGAACTGGAAAAGGAAAGAGAAAGAAGCACTGTGGGGAAAGAAGAGAGACGAGAGAGAAGGAAGAGAAAGAAATAATTATTAAAAAAAAAAAGACAGATTGAGTTTGTTCTGTCAAATTTGACAGCCCATCTCCATATGTCATTTACACGTAGGATAAGACCAATGGGTTGGAGTTATTTCATATGTCTTTTGTTACCAGTAGAAGCCTCCACGTGGATTTGACATATCCATTGGAGATTGTCTTAGAGTTTTCATGGGTAAGGGGGAATTAAAAAAGACTTAATGGGGTAAGTGGGAAAAAAAAATCCCTAGATTTAGGGTAAATTGACAAAAACCCTTAACATAAACCCACTATTTCAAAATTGTAACAATTTCTATTTTCACCCTTGCTCCGTCAGACCCTTAGCCGATGAAATTACATACTTTCTGTAAGTAGTTAACAGGGCCGGCCCTGAGGGCTACCGCCTGAGGCAGCCGTCTCAGGCCACTGGCTCCCGGGGGCCTCTAGAGCTTATATATATATATATATATATATATATATATATATATATATATATATATATATATATATATATATATATATGAAAATGTTCTGAAGAGGACGTCCGCAACCCAGAAAAAGTGCGGATGTCGCTCTTCCGGCCTCGATCGAGCGGCGACGGCGCGGCATGGCTTGCCGGAGGGACGCTGGGGGTCGTGCGGAGGGGTCTGCGGTCCGGTGGAGTCGCCGGCGACGGTTCTGCTGTGCTGCACAGAACCTGCAACTGCAGGTGAGGTGGCTGCCCAGAAACCGGCAAGCCCGACCTCCTCCGACCTCGAACGCCGCCCAGAAGAGGTCTGGGACGCCTCCGGCTAGCCCCGCGCTGCCGCCGCCGCCTACTGCATCGACGTCCGCACTTTAGCGAAGTGCGGACGTCCGCTTCAGAACCGGCCTCTATATATATATATATATATATATATTGTTTGTTGATACGAATAAGAAATAGCGCGTTTCTCCAGCGGAATTGAAGGCAGTCCGCGTCCATAAGAATGACTATTCTCTTTCCTTCTCCATATGGAAAACTGACCCAAATTAAACTTGATTATGACAACATTATTTGTACTTTCGCAGCTAAAAATGCGCGACAAGCAAGATTTCAGTGATGCTTTATAAATTTAGAGGCGTGATGGCCTAGCCTCTCACTAGGTTCTAGTCGTAAAAAAAAATTTATGTTTAACTAGTTTTGCAATTCAGAAATTTATGTAGGGATAAATATTCATATACTTTTGTTTAGTTATTAATTTCATATTTAATTTTTCAAAATACATGATTTTGTACTGTTATTTGGCGCAAAGAAAGAAAAATACATGTATATATATGTATATGGGAGGTCACATTTTAATTCTTAGCCTCAAGCCGTTAGAATCTCATAACCGGCCCTGGTAGTTAAGTACAACCCTTTGCAATGATGTGGTTGCATGGTCAAGGAACTCGCCTGAGCAAGTTTTGAACCACTGTAAACTCTTGAGAGAGGTTATAATGGTGTTGGACAAAAAATTGTTGTTTGATTTAATGATTCCATTCATGTCATCCATAATGTTGAACAGTACATCCAAAGATTCTAGTTCAAAGAAACTGAATAACTGTAGAAAAATGGTATCAACCAACTCATTTGGTACGCTTAGAAAATGACTAAACTGACACATATTTACAGTCGAGAACATGATGTGCAATTTATTTCACTCTGAATTACTTTAATGGTAATAACTCACCCATGTCTGTGTATGCTATAGGGCAAAGATGTACTCATTCATGGTTATATGTTTAAGTAAAATAGATTCGAGAGAGAATTGTCAAATTTATTATTGAGAATAGGAGCCCTATATATAGGGATTACAAAGTACATATTATAATGTTACAAGGAATACTAATCCATCTATGATTAGGAATTCTACAACCTTCTCTCCTATTACTACTCCTAGTTTGATAAGGCACACTAAGTCAATTTTCCTTCAACACTCCCCCTTGTGCCGCTTCAAACTTGGTGGTGACGCTTCATTCGTTGCCTCGTTAAAAACCTTGCCAGGTAACAAAAACCCTGTGGGACAAAAATAACTCTGGTCGAAGGACAAAAAGAGCACAACACGTCCTTCACTCTTCGAGATCGAACATGTTGACATCATAACTCCCCCTGATATCGATATCTCCCCCTGATTGCTACAATCGTGGGAGTTCGGATAACTTTCTCAATCCGATGTTCTTCACATGTTTCTCGAAGGTGGATTTAGGTAACGACTTAGTGAATAAGTCCGCTACATTATCCTCTGATCGGATTTGATTCACTTCAATCTTTAGAAGTGATTGTTGTTGCTGATTATAGAAGAACTTAGGCGATATGTGCTTGGTGTTGTCGCATTTGATGAAACCTAACTTCATTTGTGTAATACCCGCAATTTTCTTTTTCGTCTCATGAAATTGTACGAAGTGAATAAAGTGCTTTTGCATGAATATTGCTCGAACAAATTCATTCTTTTGAATTATCGAAGTTTCGAAATATTCGTTTTAACAAAAAGCTCGAAATTATTCGATTCAAGAAATCGACTTTTTATACTTACGGAATTTGGGAAAACTTCCTTCATTAAAGTTGTAGATCTCGTCGATACGATCGCGTGCATATGCGGAACGCAAAAATCGGAGTTCGTATGAATTAGTTATGATTTTTTGAAAAAGTTTCCAAATTAGTATAAAGCTTCCTTTTTGGGAAATTTTCAAAAAAACGAAAATCAGTTTCCATTTTTGGAAACTGTCGGTCTGCTCTCTCTCCCCGAGCCTCCATTCGGCCACCAAACTTCGCCGGCCGAGTTCTCCACCCTCCGGCCACCAATCGACGCCAAACCACCTCCCTTGCCTTCGCCTCAACGCCGGCTACCTGCTAGACGTGACCGTTTCCACCGGAACGGCCTCAAATCCGGCAGATCGGAGCTGCAACCTTTGAACCAAAAACGGTCAACCCCGGTTTTCTCCTAGCTCCGGCCACCACAACCCAAGATCCATAGCTCCATGAACTCGCCTCAACCTGCTGATCATCATCCCAGAAGGATCGCACCTAGAGTGACTAGATTCACGTTCGTCGGAGCTCGACCGATTTTAAATCGGAAACCACCTTCAAATCCGGACATCTCGAGCTACAGACCACCTCTTCCTGTGATTCTTGGCCTGGTGAGTTCGCCTTGAGGTTCTTAACTACTCTCCAGAAGGGATCGAGGCCTGAGGTTGAAGTTTTTACGTCAGAACTCAAGCTCACCGGATTCTGGAATTTTTCCGGCCACCGAAACTTTCGATCAAGATATCTCGAGCTGTAGAGCTTCGTTTTGAGTGATTCTTGAACCAGTGAGTTCGTCTTTAAGTTCTGAACAAGTCTCCTGAAGGAATCGAAGCGAAAGGAGGACATTTTTACGTTGATCGGAGCTTCGCCGGTTTCTGAAAATTCTCACCGGTTTCTGGAAAAATTCCGGCCACCTCGACTGTTCGAGGTAATTTCGACCCCTTCCGGTCATTTTCAGCTTACATGATAGTTAGGAAAGTCATTAGGCTTGATGAGATGAAGAGGAGCAGCCTGGCCCCGACACCATTGGCGGTGGTCGGCGGCGGCTCTGCCCTAACTCCGGCGGCCCTTTTCCGGCCACCTCCGGGGGTCAAAAATGTGATTTCTTTATATTTTTAGATTCTACATTTCAATACGATCGTTTACATATATAATTCATAAATTTTGGATATTGTATGATTAAGTTATGAATTCTTAAGTTTCGATCGATTTCGATCATTAGATTTGTGATCTGTGAAGTTAGGACCGTCAGATGGACTTGTAGTTTTGATATGTTGATCTTATGACTGTCCCAGTGGCTTTGTGTGGTCATGGGCGAAGATCCGACCGTTGGATCTTCGTATAATTGCTAAACAGTGATTAGGGAGGCGATTCGTGAGAATCTGTCCGTTGGATTTTCGTATAAATTAGCGGAGATGTTAGTAAGGACGATTCAGGAAGATCCGACCGTTGGATCTTCGTGATGATTTTTGGAGGATGAGGATGATCCTAAAGGCGATCTGTAAGGATCCGACCGTTGGATCATCATTTAATTTCGATCCGACCGTTGGATTGTCGTTTGAGTATGTTTTTGAATTATTGGCTAAGTGAAGGTCATGTTTGATTAGGTGATTGACGGTCATACTTGGGTGAGCAAGTTCGGTTGTGAATTGTGTTAAATTGAAGACGCAGCGGGAATATCGAGGTGAGTAAAACTCACGTGGTTCATATTACGAACCAAGTACTCTTAATTACTTTATTTTTGTCGTAATTGTGTGAAAATATTTATGGAATAAATATTTGTTTTAAATCATATGGACTTGATCAACTACGGTCCATAGGTAAGTAAAACGATTTTAATTATACAAAATGAATTTCACGTTTTTCTTGTGTGAACTATAGTTGGTATTAGTGGTCATTCCTGAGTGGGTGATTACGTATATATATATTTACGTGATTATACGTGGAATGGTGTGACATTGAAGAGTGTGGAATTGTGATGATTTAATTATTATGGATTGAGATATGATTTACCATATTTATATGTGATGATGATGATTGATGAGTTCATGTTGATATTCATGGTTGACATTGTGGGATGTATAGAGGTGGAGAATGTAGTGCTCTGAGGACAAGGGAAAAGTCCGAAGAACGCCGGTTAAATAATAACCGAGATGTAGTGCTCTGAGGACATGGGAAAAGTCCGAAGAACGCCGGTTAAATAATAACCGAGATGTAGTGCTCTGAGGACAGGGGAAAAGTCCGAAGAACGCCGGTTAAATAATAACCGAGATGTAGTGCTCTGAGGACAGGGGAAAAGTCCGAAGAACGCCGGTTAAATAATAACCGAGATGTATACCGTTTACTTGAACCTTGGCCGAGGTGACAGGTAACGACGTAGTTAGAGCTCTAACGTGTTGTTGGGATGGACCAAAGTGGTGATTTAGGGGGTTGAGTGATTGTAGGACCAAAGTGGTGATATTGTGGTTAGAGAATTGTGGAAATGTATTCGTTGTGGATTTTCCGTGTGCTGTTAGATGTTTCCTTGCAGATGTTGAGATTGTTGGTTGTTTACTTGAGTTAAAGGAATAGTAATTTAATAAATCAACAGTTCATTCTTGTTTACTCATACGGGCTGTCAAAAGCTTACCGGGTTTTGTGTTGTTGCAATCCCGGTACACTATTC
This sequence comes from Rosa rugosa, assembly GCF_958449725.1. Classification (NCBI taxonomy): domain Eukaryota; kingdom Viridiplantae; phylum Streptophyta; class Magnoliopsida; order Rosales; family Rosaceae; genus Rosa; species Rosa rugosa. The sequence continues at coordinate 9,096,648 of NC_084820.1, read as the reverse complement.
AAACTGTGTAGCGGATCATCCTACAGGTGAGGAAAATCAGGAAGGTGATCGAGCTGCGTAGAGTAGCTGCATTTGTGTGAATCTGATTTTCTTTTGTGAGGTGTGTTATGCTAATTTGAGCTATATTTATATTTGGAGAGAGTGTGCTGTAATCAATAAACTCCTTGAGGATTTGGTTATGTAATATTGGGTGGTGTGAGGTGTGTTTGTTGTGAGAAAAAAAAAAGAATTCAGGACATTTATTCTATTAAGTTGTATAATTCATGCTTCGGATTTGAATTTATTTATTCAAATTCCGGGGCGTGACAATTTGTTCAATACAAGCTGCATTATCCTCATAAATGCATGTAGGTTCATCTGTGGTAGACTTCAAACCACAACTTCCTCGAATATGTCTTATTACAGACCTTAGCCATATACATTCTCGTACGGCTTCATGTAGAGCAATAATCTCTGCATGATTTGAGGAAGTAGCAACAAAGGTCTGTTTTGTAGACCTCCAAGATATCGCAGTGCTTCCCATGGTAAAGACATAACCCGTTTGGGAGCGACCTTTGTGAGGGTCAGAGAGGTACCCTGCATCAGCAAAACCCATCAAAACATCATTGTCGTTTTGATGGAGGGGGATAGGGTGAGGCCGGCCACCCTTGGTGGTGGTGGTGGCGTTGGCGGCAATATGGCCGGCCAAGTTGTCATGGTGGATTGTGGCTCCTTGCCTAATGGGGTCCGATCCCATTCTTCCGTCATTCCTCTTCTCTCTGTAGGGATAAAATAGGCCCATATCACTCGTACCTCTTAGGTATCGAAAGATTGTTTTTACACCAATCCAATGGCGGCGTGTTAGCGCAGAGCTATGTCGAGCTAACAAGTTCACTGCAAATGAGATATCTGGTCTTGTGCATTGAGCTAAGTACAATAATACGCCTATTGCACTTAAATAGGGCACTTCGGCCTCTAATGGTTCTTCGTCCTCATCCTTTGGACGAAACGGATCTTTTCCGGGCTCAAGACTACGACCGATCATGGGAGTACTCACAGGCTTTGCTTTATCTTCATTAAAGCGCTTTAGGATTTTCTGAGTATATGCAGACTGATGGATCAAAATCCCATCACTACGGTGCTCGAGTTCTAAACCGAGACAAAACTGTGTTTTCCCAAGATCTTTCATCTCAAATTCGGATTTCAAATATTTAGCAGTTTCCTTTAACTCATCTAGAGTTCCAATTAGGTTCATGTCATCGACATAAACTGCTACGATTGCAAATCTTGAACTTGTTCTTTTAATGAACACGCATGGGCATATTTCATTATTAATATATCCTTTCCCAATCAAGTAGTCACTTAGACGGTTATACCACATCCGTCCGGATTGTTTTAATCCATATAGTGAGCATTTTAATCTTATTGAAAACGTGCTCCGTGGTTTAGAGCAACTTGATTTGGGTAATTAAAGTCCATCTGGAACCTTCATATATATCTCTGAATCTAGATCCCCATAGAGATATGCTGTAACCACATTCATAAGCTGCATGTCAAGTTTTTGGGAAACTACCAAACTGACAAGGTAGCGGAACGTTATAACGTCCATTACGGGAGAATACGTCTCCTCGTATAGTCGATTCCAGGGCGTTGTGAGAAACCTTGCGCCACAAGGCGGGCTTTATATCTTACCACCTCATTTTTCTCATTACGCTTTCTCACAAAGACCCATTTATGGCCAAAAGGCTTTACATTTGGGGGTGTCTGCGTTACAGGCCCAAATACCTGTCTCTTTGTTAGTGAATCCAATTCAACCTGGATCGCATCTTTCCATTTAGGCCAATCTGCTCTTCGTTGACATTCTTCAACAGAGCGAGGTTCGATATCATCATATTCTATAATTCCTTTTGCAATGTGATATGCAAATGCATCATCAATCGCCATAGAATTTCTATCCATCATCTCATGTACACTAGTGTAATTCATGGAGATCTCTCTATTCTCTGGAATTGGTTCTGACATTGGAGCGTCCCCCAATGATGTCTCTTGGACATAACCATAATCCGAAATATTCTCATGAGATGGATTATTTACATCGATGATTAATGGATTATTTTGTGCCAAACTCGCTTTCTTTCTTGGGCGAGAATCCATCGAACCTATGGGCCTCCTGCGCTTCCTAGCAGGAGCCATGGGCCTAGCCACAACGTCACCATCACTGTGAGAGGGGACGTTGGCGCCATGCTCAATTTCCCTTGAGATGGCGTCATGTCCTCTGATTTTAGGGACATCAATCCTTACAGGCACGTTTGCAGCAGGTATGTGTGATCTTGTCACTTTTGCGATATCAGAAAACGCATCAGGCATCGATTCTGCTACGTTCTGAAGATCGAGAATTCTCCGCACTTCAATTTCGGACTGTGCGGTTCGGGGATCAAGATGAGACAGAGTGGGGACAGACCACGACAATTCCTGTCGTTCCTGTTGAACATTGATGTTCTTATCTCCCCCTAACGACGGGAAGACTGTCTCATCGAAGTGACAATCCGCAAATCTAGCGGTAAAGAGATCGCCTGTCAAGGGTTCTATGTAGCGGACAATCGTTGGAGAATCATATCCAACATAAACGCCTAATCGTCGTTGAGGACTCATTTTGGTGCGCTGTGGCGGCGCAATTGGCACATAAACTGCACACCCAAATATGCGTAAGTGTGAGACATTAGGTTCATACCCAGTCACCATCTGGGATGCAAAGAAGGGTTGAGTGGCAGTGGGCCTCAGACGAATAAGCACAGCTGCATGCAATATTGCATAGCCCCAAGCAGAAATAGGGGGATTGGTGCGCATTACCAATGCCCTAGCGACCATTTGTAGCCGTTTAATGGCGGCTTTTGCGAGACCATTTTGGGTGTGAACATGAGAAACTGGATGTTCAACTTCAATCCCAATGGACATGCAATAATCATCAAAAGTTTTTGATGTAAACTCCCCAGCATTGTCTATCCTTATAGACTTTATAGGATGATCAGGGTGGTGAGCCCGTAACTTAATAATCTGGGCTAGGAGTTTAGCAAATGCAGCGTTCCTAGTGGACAATAGTATGACATGGGACCAGCGTGTCGATGCATCAACCAACACCATAAAATATCTAAATGGTCCGCATGGTGGTTGAATAGGTCCCCAAATATCACCTTGGATTCTTTGCAAGAATGGTATATTTTCTTTAGTGTCCTTTGCATAGGATGGTCTCGATCCTAATTTTGCTAAAGAGCAGGCTTTGCAGAACGAGTGATGGGCTTTAGAAACAACCAATGAGGATTTTGGTTGAGCCATGAAGTCACAATGGACTTTAGAAGTAAAATTTGGAGACAAAGGAGCCTTGGTGGCGTCAATGCCACCCTGAGGCCGCAGGGGGATGGCGGCGCCGGCCAAGGATGGCCGGATTTGGGGGTGAACGGCGCCGTGAGGGGCAGGGGCTCCTTCGGTGTCCAAAAACCGAGTTTTACTTCTTTTCGTTCTGAAAAATGGATGTCCGTGTGAAGTTTTTAATATACGGATCATCATATCACAACCTGGATGTCCCAAACGGTCGTGCCAAAGCCGATATGTGTCAGAATCTCATAAATCATCTCTCATAACATGATTGGATTCAATTATTCGAATAGTGGTTGCATACAACCCACTAGATCGACACATAAGTTTCTCTAATACTCGTTTATGTCCGTAGTCATTAGAGGTGATGCAAAGGAACTCTTGTCCATTCTCACAATGCGTTTCCGCATGAAAACCATTGGCTCTTATATATTTGAAGTAATAAAGTTTGAAAAATATGTCTACGACATGAGATAAAATAAATCGATACTTTATTAATAATAACCAATGATTACATCAAAGTTTCGTGACCATAATCTAATCCAAAGTAAAATCAAACATTAGAAAAATTGTAGTCACTCAATTCGTTCGGTAATTCCAATTAAATATGACCAGGGAAGTAGAGAGAGATGTCGGTGGAGCAAAGCTCTCTTAAGTACCACTAATCTCAATTACTTTTCTAGACATCATACTTAATTGAGTACGCCTAGAGGAAAAGAGATAATCCAATAAGTCATTTTATTGATTAAGGCATAATTGTCATTACATAATTCTTGGATATTAAAAGACTATTCTAAATAAAAATCTGCGGCATTCTATCTTCATCGCCAGATTTAAAGTCTTTTATAGCTCGATATCTTGATTACCATTGATCAGGTACTCCATAAAATACCATGAAGATGATGCTCTCTTGATTGAGATGTATTGACACAATACATATGGTCCCTAGGACCAATGGCGTTGGAAATAGTGCTACCATGGCCAAAAGTGGCGCCATGGTGTCCAACCTTATACCCTCAACGTCATGACTCCTATGGTCATGTTAGAGTTTTCTCAATCAATTTGTTCTTTTGTGTTTTTCACAATCATGCATCAATAATATGATGCAAAGAGCCTCCGAACAATATTCATAACTCTTTCAAAGTTTAGAGAAGCGGATATTATTCCATCATGCTTCTAAGTTCGGAAAATTGTGAATGTTACTAAAACGTTCACGAGGCGCAACCCAAAGGTTGTTAGTGTTATCCTCATTCATGTACTCAAACTGGAAGGCCATCTTCATGTGGCGCTTCATTAGGGTAAATGCCCTGGAATTATCTATCTCAGTTTAAGGGCCTTGAGTGGTTCTTTTAGAACAAGACTCCTGGATTGTAGGTAATCAATCAAGGGCAATTAGGTGGAGCTCAACATTATGAGCCCACATGAAAATTTCGTGCCCGTAGAATCCAATGGAGTAAAATCGAGCTTGTTCAAGTCTTACATCCTGAAAAGGAAAGCAAGAACGTATTAGTTTCGGAGTCAATGCTTCCACGAAAACTAATATAAGATTTCTGAGTCTTAATGCTACCAAGAAATTGATTTCCAAGAATATTTGGATTAGACCGAAACAATGATGTTTAGATGGTCATAAATCGATGCTTACGGACGCTCTTAGTCCGAAGTCTTACGAACGCTCTTAGTTCGTTAATAGCGTGAATCCCCACGATTCCGCTTTCTCAAAGAATCGAACCCACGTTACAGAAAGGTGGGATGTAGAAGAAGGGAAGTTGCAAGTCCTCGAAGAAAAAGGAGAAATTAAAATTCGGAAAGCAGGAACTTTAATTTAAAAACTTACTTGTTGAAATTCGGAACAGATTTTGTTCTGAACAGCTTGCACTTCAATTGGTGTATAGGTCTCAAAACAACTCCGATAAGGCTGAAATTCTGAGGTTAGATGGGAAAGACAGAGACGAACAACTTTGATGAAGAAAGGATTTTGATCTGAGGTTCTGAACTAGACGTTTCGGGGCTTGCAAGCAGACAGACGTGCACAGGAAAGGTGAAGGATGCAGTTGGTGTGCGTTGGTGCTGCAGGGGCAGCAGACGTGCAGCGGTGCTGCAGGGGCAGCAGGGATACGTGCGCAGGGGCGCGTATGTGCTACAGGGGCAGGCGCGCAGGTGAGGCTAGCGTGGGCTAGGAGCTGCGGTGATGAAGAAGATTTTTGGGTTTTTGGTTTTTGGTTTGTGGTTAAAGCTCGTGCTGATAACGTGTTTAAGTAAAATAGATTCGAGAGAGAATTGATGAGAGAATTGTCAAACTTATTATTGAGAATAGGAGCCCTATATATAGGGATTACAAAGTACATATTCTAATGTTACAAGGAATACTAATCCATCTATGATTAGGAATTCTAGAACTTTCTCTCCTATTACTACTCCTAGTTTGATAAGGCACACTAAGTCGATTTTCCTTCAACAGTATGCAATTTATTTCTCTCTGAACTATACACCATGGATGTACTCATTCATGGTTTATAGTCGCTGGCTTACCACCTAAGTTGTGTCCTACTTTGAAACAAATGGCTATACAGATTTAAAAACCGTGCCCTATGGACCATTTCTTTTGGTCCCTAAAGTCCTACGAGTCAAATAAGACACGATTGAGAGAATGAATTTTTCTGATATACGATTACACCCATTCTGTGGTGTATATAAACAGATTACAATCGTACTACAACTATTGTGTACTACTGTACTACACAACATATACAAGGTAAGTAGTTACAACAATATATTCCCTTGTTAGTCTATTCCTAATAAGGAACGACTATGACTCACACTAACACTCCCCCTCAAGTTGGCGCATATACATCAACCATGCCCAACTTGCTTAGTGAGTCATAAAATACCTTCCTGGAAACTCCTTTGGTAAGTACATCTGCAAGTTTCTCTTCAGTTGGAACAAAAGGAAAACTAATAATTTTGGCATCTAGCTTCTCCTTTATAAAGTGACGATCAACCTCCACATGCTTAGTACGATCACGTTGTACTGGATTCTGTGATATGTCAATGGCTGCCTTGTTGTCACAATACAACTACATGGTACTCTTGAGTTTGAAACCCAAATCACGTAACAAATTTCTCAGCCACAACAATTTACACACTCCGTGAGCCATACCCCTATACTCAGCCTCAACACTAGATCGTGCCACAACTTTCTGTTTCTTACTCTTCCATGTAACCAAATTACCTCCCACAAAGGTAAAGTAACCTGATGTTGACCTCCTGTCTGTAATGTTTCCAGCCCAATCTGCATCTGTGATGCCACAAACCTCAAGAATGTTGTTGTGTTTAGAAAACAGTACTCCCCTTCCTGGAGCTGACTTTAAGTACTTCAAAATTCGCATAACAGCATCCATGTGACTCTCACTCGGGTTATGCATGAACTGACTCACCACACTCACTGCATATGCAACATCTGGTCTAGTATGAGCTAAATAAATCAAGTGCCCAACCAACCTCTGATAGCGAGCTCGATCAGTAGGTATCTGATCTGGATACTCAGCTAAACAATGGTTCTGCTCAATAGGAGTATCAACAGGTCTGCAATCCAACAAACCTGTCTCTGTCAGCAAGTCAAGAACGTACTTCCTCTGGCACAGATAGATTTCTTCTCTCCCCCTGGCTACCTCAATTCCTAAGAAGTACTTAAGTTCACCCAAGTCCTTCATCTCAAACTCAGAGGCTAGCTGTCTCTGCAGTCTATCTATCTCAACAGTATCATTGCCAGTGATTACCATATCATCCACATAAATAATTAGAGCTGTTACCTTCCCTTGTTAATGCTTAAGGAACAAGGTATGGTCTGAGTTACTCTGTCTGTAACCAACCTTCCGCATGAACTATGAAAATCTTCCAAACCAAGCACGAGGTGACTGTTTAAGACCATACAGAGATTTTCTCAATCTGCATACAAAATCACCAGGAGAAGCAACTACATACCCAGGTGAAAGGCTCATATACACTTCCTCGGCTAACTCTCCATGAAGAAATGCATTCTTGACATCAAACTGTTGGAATGGCCAGTTTAAACTAGCAGCGAATGAGAGCAGAACCCGAATAGTGTTCATCTTGGCAACAGGAGCAAACGTTTCATCGTAGTCTATACCATACGTCTGAGTAAACCCCTTTGCTACAAGGCGTGCTTTGTACCGATTCACTGATCCATCTGCATTATGCTTCACGGTAAACACCCAACGACAACCTACATCCTTCTTGCCTTGTGGTGGAGGCACAAGTTGCCAAGTATTGCTCTTCTGCAACGCCTCCATTTCCTTCCTCCACTTTGAATCCCCCAATGCATCCTGCACTTTGTTAGGTACTGATACAGCAGATATTTGATTCACAAAAGATTCATATGACTTAGACAACCTCCTAGTGGACATATAATTGGCTACTGGGTATTTTGATTTGGCAGTAAGAGTAGGTTCATATCTTTTGGCTGATTGACCCCGATTGGTCCTATTTGGCAACACATATTGCCCAACATTAGACTCATTACTACTAGTACTAGTGGGTGGACATACCTCAAATGAGTGATCTTCAGTACCAGGAAGCTGTGGGTCAGGGGTAGAAGCAATGGTAGGAGGGACAGTTGTGTCTTCAACATCATTTTCAGCCATAGAGACTGGTGCTTGGATGTTTGGAGTTGTATCTTCAACATCATTTTCGGCCATAGTGTTGGATCATAATTCATATACATATTTGTCCCCTAAAACATGGAAATTACTTGTTCTAAAGTCCAAATTTAATGTTGACTAATCCAATTTCATTATTTCCCTAATCTTGTACTTTTGCTTAACCTTTGTGTTTATTTATATATATTTATTATGTTTTCCTTATCATGCTAGAAAATGATGGAGAAAAATGGAAATGCACTAAAAATGTCAACTTTACACATTTTCCTACTCCGGCTAGGAGAAACCAAGCCAAGCAAGGAAGAAGGAGACCACATGACCAAATGAACTTCAAATGAGCTGAAACCTTCCAGATCCATTCTAGACATCCTAAGAAACATTTCTTATGAAGAGTGCAAGAGCCAAATAGAAGTGGAAGACCTTCAAACAGTCAGCCCAATTTTATGCAGAAGCAAAACTGGAAAACTGGACCTGTAAGGAGTCCAGCAGCGATTTCGGCCCAATGGCATGGAAATAAATTCTGAAAATTTGATACAATGATCTACACTCATGGTGGATCATTTCATATGAATAAGTCACGGGCAAAATCTGAAGTCTTGGTAGAGAATTAATTGAAGGAAAAATGAGTAGAAAGTGACTCAAACCTAACAAATTCCATTAGTGTTTAAATATTCAAACCTAACAAATTCCATCAATGTTTAAATGCTCAAACCTAACCCATCATCATTTGTTTAAAGCCAAATAGTTTTGCTTGGTAGCCTATAAATAGAGGCTACAACAAAGAAGAAAATGACCAATTCCTTCATCCATTACATCTTCTTTCTCTCTTCATCTCCTTCACAAAACCTCCATCTCCACCTCCCAAAATCCAAACTCATACTATCCATACTACTCGATCTCCTCCATCACCACCACCATTTCTTATCCTCTACCTCCATTAACACCATCACTACTACATCATTTCTCCACTCTCTTTTCTATCATCATTTTCTCCATCTAGTCCACCTATTCACACAATACATAATACAAGCTTCACTATCTTTTATCATCAAATCTTCAAGAGCAAGAAGGAGAGGGAATCACCACCACCACCATCACCACCAAGACGTGAGCTTGGGGACCATCCAACACACCACTAAGCCAACTCTATCCCTTTTACTCTAGATTATATTTTGGTGTTTAATTTGATTATGAAGTTAGTATATGTAATTATGAGTGAGTAGTACTTTGTTGGGGCTAGGGTTGAAAGCCCTAGCCAATCTTGTATGAATTGATGTTTTAATTTACATTTGATGTTATTTATGATTTTCATCTTCATATGCTAATTCAAGAAGTGAATGCATTCATTCAAACTTAACTATTTTGAATGTGTTGTGTTTGTCATCTCATGAAAAAATGTTTAGGGAGTAGTTAACCTTGAACATTAATAGCATGATAGCATCCTCTATGTGCATGTGAAGGTTGTGAGTTAAAATCACCTAGATCTAGGATTGGTTTGCTTGCATGATTATCTAAACTCAAAGCTTTATGCATCTAGGAACAATGAATTGAGACTTAACCGGTAATAGGAATTGTTCTTAGGTAGTTAATTCTAGACTTATCCGGTTAGAATTAATAACATTAAAGGAGTTTAAGCCTTTGTAGTCTTATCCGGATGCAAAGAGGGTAATTGGGAAATTAGAATAGCATCACTTGTATTTGAACTTCAATATTTGCAAGGGAGCTTAGTGGTAGACAATCCAACCCCTAACTTCATCCATTATATCACTATTTTAGTTTAGAGTAATTTAGTTTACATTTGAGCTAATTGTTTTCAATTCAAAACTATCTTCAAAAACCAAAAACAATTTCACTATCACCACAATGCACATACTCACCATAAGCCTAGATTTCCTTGTAAATTTAGGTTTGTGATTGTACATTTGTATATTCTAGCTGTCCTTAGGTTCACACCCTAGCTAGTGAAAGGAATCCAATCCTCGTGGGTTCGACAACCTTTCTTAAATCCCTATACTATTACTTGTACCCCTTATACTTGAGGGTGGCTATTTGGCTAACACATAGAAACTGGTGCTTGGATGTTTGGAGCTTCTGCTTCTGGAGGTGGCGAGCTAATGGTCTCAACTGGATCCGTCAAAATACCACCTGCTTCTTCTCCTCCTTCTGATTCCTCCCCCTCTCCATGATACAGCTCTTCAAAAAATGAATTCTCCCCCTGAAGAGCTGTATCTGAAGAGGTAAAATAACTCATGTCCTCAAAGAAAGTAACATCCATAGTGACATAGTACTTCCTGGTAGGTGGATGAAAGCACTTGTACCCTTTCTGATACCCTCTGTAGCCAACAAACACACACTTAAGTGCCCGGGCATCCAATTTAGACCTCTGGTTCTTAGGAACATGAACAAAAGCAACAAAACCAAAGACACGAGCTGGAAGATTATGAAATGAAGATAAGGAGACATGAGATGCAAGAACCTCAAATGGAATTTTTCCCTGAAGGACACTAGAAGGAAGACGATTGATAAGATGGGAGGTATTTGGACCCAAAATGAGCATTTTGGCCTGACAAGGCACGTCTTGGAGAAATTGAGCCAATGTCAGTGGCTCAAGCTATATATTGTCGACAAGTTCGAAATATATATTTAGAGGCTAAATAAAGCCTACTATGGAAGCATGGAAGCATGAAAAGTCAACTTTAGCACATTTTCCTACTTCGGCTAGGAGAAACCGAGCTAAACAAGGAAGGAGGGGCGGCAGACTAACCAAAAAAAATCCAAATGAGCTAAAACTTTCCAGATTAAATCTAGAAAACCCAAGGATCATTTCTTATGAAGAGTGCCAGAGCTATTTTTGAGTGGAAGGCCTTCAAACAATCAGTCCAATTTTCTGCAGAATCAAAACTGGAAAACTGGACCTGTAAGAGGTCTAGCAACTTTTTCGGCCCAACCACTATACCAAAAGCTCTGAAATTTTACCAGGATGATCTACACTCATAGTGGAACATTTGTTATGAAGAAGTCAACGTCAAAATCGGAATTCTTGATGGAGATATAATTGAAGGAATAAAGAAGCCGAAAGTGCTTCCTTATCTCCAAAATTCATCATTCCTTATCTCCAAAATTCATCATTTCTTATCTCCAATTATGCTTCCTTATCTCCTTATCTCCGAAATTCATCATTCATTATCTCCAATTATGCTTCCTTATCTCCAAAACTCATCATTCCTTATCTCTACTATCAGTTGTTTAAGAATAAACACTTTGGCATGGTAGCCTATAAATAGAGGTTACAATGAAACACTTCAACACACAATTCATCAATCAATCTCTTTGATCATCCAAGCCTCTCTAGAGCAACCCCTCTCTAAGAGAAACTCATCTCTTTCTCTTACCGGTGATCACATTCCAGTCCTAGTCTTCTCAAGAGCCGACTGTTAGCGCCACCAAACCCTCTGTCAACGTGCTTCGGTCCTAGTCTCCTCAGGAGCCGACTGTAGTACCGCGACCACAACGGTTATGGAACTAGCTAAGCAAGGGTAACGCCCTCGCAAACCAGCTAAGCTAAAGTCACGCTTTGGCAAGTTCTCTCTACTTCCCAGTGATTTCGCTCTGCACAACCTACCACGTTGAGTATCGACTTGGTGATACAAGACAAAGTCCTCACCACGAGGCACAAAGAATCCCACGACGAGGTTGGTGCTCTCCTCGTCCACAATCGCTTGATAGAAGTCAGGTCAAGGGACACCCCCGACGACCGCACCCGACGATGCTGGCACGCCCGCACAGAAAAGAGACTGTTGACCAGCTCAAGGAAAACTGGAGCCAAACAGGAGGAAGCATATACAGCATCGCCCCAAAGATACTTAGGCATATGGGCACTAAAGAGGAGGGCACGAGCCATATCAAGTAAATGACGGTTTTTCCTTTCAAACACTCCATTTTGTTCAGGTGTTTGTGGACATGTGGTTTGGTGAACAATCCCATGGGTGTTAAAAAACTCTTGGAAAACATGATTAACATATTCCCTCCCCCCCCCCCCCCCCCCCATTGTCAGAACGAAGGACTTTAATGGTGCTATGGTACTGTGTTTGAACAAGAGTACGAAAAGTTTGGAAAGCTGGAAAGACTTCATCTTTGGTTTTAAGAAGGGCAACCCATGACAATCTCGTACAATCATCAATAAACAACACAAAATATCTCATACCCGATACAGTGGGCTCTCTAGAAGGTCCCCAAACATCAAAATGAATCAACTCAAAAGGAATAACACATTTATTAGACACTCTAGGAGAATAAGTAGCACAATGACTCTTGGCCAAAACACATGTTTCACAACGTAAAGCAGACTCATTCACACCAATAAACAGAGTACGCATGGTTGTTTTCATAAGACTAAAAGAAGGATGCCCTAAACGGCGATGCCACAACCAAATTTCACTTATCTTGTCAGAATTTGAAGTCAAAGCGACTCGGGATTGTGCTCCTGGTTTCTCTCCTGCGTATGTCTGATCCAAATAGAACAACCTGCCCCTCAGATACCCCCAACCGACTATCTCCCTGGTGAGAAGATCCTGAAAAATCACATACATAGGATAAAAGGTTACGGAGCATTTAGACTCAGTATTCAACTGTGGAACAGATATCAAGTGATGAGACAAGTCAGGTACATATAACACATTATGAAGCTCTAAAGTAGGAGTAATACGCACTGACCCTGACCCTAACACAGGAAAAGCCTCACCATTGGCATTGGTGACATAGGACACTGGTGGGGAAGACAAGTCAGTAAAATACGATTTATCATAAGTCATATGATCGGAGGCACCAGAATCAATAATCCATGTATCAGAACCAACAAAGTTAGAAACCTTTAAAGCCATACCAATCTTACCACAACCAGCTATAGAGGCCGTAGGAGCAGCCCTACCTGCAGTATGATGATCATGTCCTACTACGCCATAGAAGTCGGGTTCTTGAATTAACTGAACCACAACTGCCTTTGCCTTAGGATGATAACCTTTCTTTTTGGGGTACTCATTCAGCTTCCAACAAGTCTCCTGAACATGTCCCAGGTCATTGCAATAAGAGCATTGAGGACGAGGGCGGTTGGTGAAGCCTGGTACAGGACCTGGCTGATGCATGGGGAGTGAACTCTGCCGCTGAAGGAAAGGTGCAGGCAACTTGGCCTTTGTACCATTAAGTTTCGTATCCCCAAAAGAACCTCCATCTGAACTTCGCACAGACACCTCAACCTTCTGGACATCATTGACCTTGGTACTCTGACCTTTACTGTCACCACCACCCATTGCAATAATACAATAGAGAAAAAACACACAAATCTCAAGGTACGCAACGGAAATAAGAAGAATAGGCGACTCCAATTTTTATTTTTTTTTAATATCTTATAGAGTTGACTGGTCTGAACGGGTTGACCGAGTGAGGCTAGCTGAAGTCGACCGAGTTGAGGCGAGTTGACTGGGAGATCGAGTTGAGGCGAGTTAACCGAGTTGAGGTCTGGTCGATCTGTGGGAGGCGACTAAGTGCAGAATCTGGTCGATCTTTGGAGAGCGATGAGGAGCGACGGCGGCCTGGGATCGACAAAGAAGAGCGACGGCGGTCTGGGATCAACGACAAGGAGCGACGTCGGTCTGGGCAGGGCAGCAAAGTGACGCAGACGGCGGCGACACAGAGAATCGATCGATGCACGATCTGGTGTGATATGAACGGGTCTAGGGGCACGGTCGGGCACTGCAGCTGGCTAGACAGGCTGATCTTTAGCGCTGGAGGAAGACGAATGCAGTCTGGGGAGACGAGGCCGGTCTGAACGATGTCCAAGAAGAAGATGCACTGATAGTTCTTGGATGGACGGTGACGCTAGGAAGATAACGACAGAATCCCAATAGCGCCGTTAAGAGATTCAATAACCCTAACAATGGGGTTTTTTAATTAATTCCTCAAATTAAAGAATTAGAAAATAAGAGGCAAAGTCCTCTCGGATCTTTGCTCTGATACCAAGTCAAATAAGACACGATTGAGAGAATAAATTTTTCTGATATACGATTACACTCATTCTGTGGTGTATATAAACAGATTACAATCGTACTACAACTATTGTGTACTACTGTACTACACAACATATACAAGGTAAGTAGTTACAACAATATATTCCCTTGTTAGTCTATTCCTAATAGGGAACGACTATGACTCACACTAACACTACGGACCTTATAGCCTTACTGCAATGATAACAAAAACGAATAGAAGTGGTCATAGTGCGGTCCGTACACCACTTTGGGGTGGATAAAATCAAACCGAAAATAGACAGCACATTTGCTCCATTGGGCACGAGTCCTATATATTGGCTCACTTTCAGTTGGAATTACTCAAAGCTGGCAGTTGGACTAGTGGAAAGTAGCCTATTGGACTGGACCACTGCTTCCTTCTTGTCCCTTTCCTCAACTCCAATGTCGATAATTATAACAAAATACTACCCTTGTACGTCGAATTTGATTGTAACTTCGGTTCGGTTTGATTTAGCTAGTTCAAGCTTGAATCATAAATGAAATAAATTAAACTTGAGTTCTAGCATGCTCGGCTTATTAAACTCGTGAGCAGCTCATATTAATTCATGATGTTGTAGGAGAATGGAATTGTGTTTATTATTGATAATAGGAGCCCTTTAAATAGGGAGTTTCAAGGTACCAAAAAGGTAATAGAATCTGATTACAATTGAATACCTAGAACACATTCCTATTACAACTCTAAACCCTAGTTTGTAGAGGTACACATTATGTCGACATCCTTCAACACTCCCCCTTGTGCCGCTCAAACTTGGTGATGACGCTTTGATTGTTGCCTCGTTAAAAACCTTGCCAGGTAACAAAAACCCTGTGGGACAAAAATAACTCTAGTCGAAGGACAAAAAGAGCACAACACGTCCTTCACAACACGTCCTTCACTCTTTGAGGTCGAACATGTAGACATCATGTCTCCCCCTGATGTCAATATCTCCCCCTGATTGCTACAATCATGGGGGTTCGGATAACTTTCTCAATCCGATGCTCTTCACATGTTTCTGGAAGGTGGATTTTGGTAACGACTTAGTAAATAAGTCCGCTACCTTATCCTCTGATCGGATTTGGTTCACTTCAATATTTAGAAGTGCTTGTTGTCATTTTGATGGAGGGGAGGAGGAGTACGGAAGGTGGCATTTTGCCTTGTGGGATCCGATCCCACACTTCCGTCATTTCTTTTTTCTCTGTAGGGATAGAACAAGCTCATATCAATCGTACCTCTCAATATCGAAATATTGTCTTTATACCAATCTAATGGCGTTGCGTTGGCGCAGGGCTATATCTAGCCAACAAGTTCATAATAATTGAGGTGTCCGGTCTTGTATTGTGCTAAGTACAATAATGCGCCTATTGTACATAAGTAAGCACTTCTACTATTAACACGTCTTCATCATCATCCCTGGGACGAAACGGATCCCTTTTAGGGCCAAGACTACAGACGACCATAGGAGTGCATTTTTGACATTATCAAAATGTCTAAGCATCTATTGACACGGTATACAAGTTCTGAATCTAGACAAAACCGTGTTATCCCAAGGTCCTTCCTCTCAAACTCGGATTTCAGGTGTTCAGCGGTTTCCCTTAACTCTCAAGGGTTCCAATTATGTTTATTAACATAAACCGGGACAATTGCAAATCCGAAACTTGTCATGGAAACGCGTGGGCATAGTTCATCATATCCCTTCCCAATCAAGTAGTCATTTTAGTGAGCATTTCAACCTCGTTGCAAATACGCTCCGTGTTCTAGAGCCACTTGACTTGGGTAAATGAAGTCCATAAGAACCTTCATTATATTTTGTATCTAGATCCCCATAGAGATACGTAGTGACCACATTCGTAAGCTGCATGTTCAGTTATTTGGAAACTACCAAACTGACAAGGTAGTGGAGTGTAATGACATCCATTACGAGAGAATATGTCTTCTCGTAGTCGATTCCAGGGCATTGTGAGAAACCTTGCGCCATAAGGCGAGATTACCATATCTTTTTTCTCATCACGCTATTTAACGAAGACCTATTAATGTCAATAGGTTTTATGTTAGGAGGTGTTGGCATCTCAGGCCCGAAATCCTTCCTCTTTGTTAGTGAATCCAATTCAACCTGGATCGCATCTTTCCATTTAGACCAATTTTCTCTACGTTGGCCTTCTTCAACGGAGTAAGGTTCGATGTCATTGTTCTCAACAATTCCACGTCCTCATGTACACTAGTATAGTTAGTAGAGATCTCTATATTCTCAGGAATTGGTTCTAACATTGAGGCGTCCCCCAACGATGTCTCCTGGACATAACCACAATCCAAAATATTCTCATGAGACGGATTTTGAGTATCAATGATCAATGGATCAAGTTGCGCCAAATTCGCTCTCTTCTTAGGGCGAGAATCCATCGAACCTATGGGTCTCCTACGCTCTCTAGCGGAACCCATGGCCTATGACGCTATTATGCCACCTTGTGGCGTCACCATCCCACCATCCATGGTGGTG
Source organism: Rosa rugosa (assembly GCF_958449725.1). NCBI lineage: Eukaryota > Viridiplantae > Streptophyta > Magnoliopsida > Rosales > Rosaceae > Rosa > Rosa rugosa. The sequence goes on along the minus strand of NC_084820.1, from coordinate 9,080,064 downwards.
GTGCCATACCCATCTTCTCTGGGTGGCACCATATCCTCTTATGGGGACATCAATCCTTGCAGGCATGTTTGTAGCAGGTATATGTGATCTCGTCACTTTTAGGGGATCAAGATGAGACATAGTGGGGACAGACTACGACAATTCCTGTCGTTCCTGTTGAACATTGACGTTCTAATCTCCCCCTAACGATGGGAAGACTGTCTCATCAAAGTGACAATTCGCAAGTCCAGCGAAATAGAGATCGCCTGTCAAGGGTTCTACGTAGAAGACTTATAGTTGGAGGCTTATGTCCAACACAAATATATATATGCATTCGTTGCAATGACTCATGTTGATGCTCTGTGGCGGCGCAATTGGCACATAAACCGCACACTCAAATATGCATAAGTACGAGATATTAGACTCGAACCCAGTCACTAGCTGTAACGCAAATAAAAGTTGAGTGACTGCTATGAGTCGTAGACGAATTAGCATAGCTGCATGCGATATTGCATAACCCAAGCGGAAATATTGGTGCGCATTACCAAAGTCTGGGCTACCATCGTAGTCTTTTAATAGTAGCTTTTCCGCCAGACCAATTGGGTGTGTACATGGGAATATGATACTTGATATCAATACCCAATGATATGCAATAGTCATCGAAAATTTTCGATGTAAACTCTCTAGCATTATCAAGTCAAATTGACTGAATGGGATGATCTGGATAGTGAGCCCGTAGCCATAGGTTATGTGCTAGGAGTGTAGTATAAGCAGCATTACGAGTGGATAATGGCACAACACGTGACCAGCGTGTTTGCGTATCAACCAACGCCATAAAACATCTATACGGTCCGCAAGTTGGTTGATCCAATCCACAGAATTCCCTTAGATTCTTTGTAAGAATGGAATTATTTTCTCAATCTCCTTTGCATAGGATGGTCTCAATCCTAAAGAACATGCTTTACAGAACGAAACATGGGCCTTATAATCAACCAATGAAGGTTTTGGTTAAGAGACAATGTCAAAATGGACTTGAGAAGTAGAGAGAGGAGTTTATGGCGTCAATGCCATGTATTTGCCGCAGGGGGTAGGCGGCGCCAGCCATGTGTGGCCGGTCTTGCACAATCATGGCGCCATGAGGCGCATGTGCAGCTCCTCGAACCAATTCTTGGTTCTTACTTTTCTTCGTTCTAAAAATGGATGTCCGTGTGAAGTCTTGTAATACACGGATCATCATGTCACGACTTGGGTGTCCCAAACGGTCATGCCAAAGCCTATATGTGTCAGAATCCCATCTGTCGTCTCTCATGACATGGTTGGATTCAATAACTCGAATAGTGGTTGCATACAACCCACTAGAGCGACACATAAGTTTCTCTAATACTCGTTTATGTCCGTAGTCATTAGAGGTAATGCAAAGGAACTCTGTCCATTCTCATAATGTGTTTCCACATGAAAACCATTGGCTCTTATGTAATAAAGTTCGAATTAAATAAGATATGTCCAAGACATTAAGTAAAAGAATCGACACTTTATTAATAGCCAATGATTACATCAAAGTTTCCAAAGTCTAATCCATAATAAAAATCAAACTTAGACAAATCGTAGTCACTCAATCCGTTTGGTAACTTCAATCAAATATGACCAGGGAATTAGAGAGAGATGTTGGTGGAGCGAGGCTCTCTTAAGTACCACATCCTCAATTACTTTCCTAGACATCATACTTCATTGGATGTGCCACATGAGAAAGAGTTAATGCAATTGTCATTTATTGACTAAGGCATATTGCCATTACATATTTCTTGGAAAATAAAACACTATTCAAAATAAAAATCTGTGGCATTTTGTCTTCATCGCCATATTTAAAGTCTTTTTGAACTCGATGTCTTGATCACCATGATGCGGCTACCTTCTTAGGTACATTGCAAATTCGGGTCCATTGATCAGACGTTCCATATCAGAAATAGACACCATAAAGAGGATTTTCCCTTGATTGAGGCGCATTGGCGCAATTTGCATGGTTCCTAGGACCAGTGGCGTTGGAAAGTGATGACTATGGCCAACGTTGGCTCCATGGTTTCCAACCCTTCTTCCCTCAAAATCACGGCTCCTACGGTCGCGTGATTGTCGCCTTGAGCGATTACCTTCTCGAGCATTTCGATCGTATGGATCATGACGTCGATGGCGACCTTCTCTAGCCATGGGACGATGCTCTTGATGGCCATCTTGAGGCCTATCAATAAGCTCTTGATCGTATGGTTCATAGCTTCAATAAGCTGTTGAAAACTTGTGATCCGTCTTGCATTTATATGAGTCCGAAATAAATCACAGGATCTCATAGCATAGACAGGGAAGGTATTGAGGGTTTTCTCAATCAATTGTTCTTCTGTGATCGTCTTGCCACAGAAGTGCATCATTGCTCTGATGCGGAGGGCTTCCGAATAAAATTGCATGACTATGTCAAATTTAGAGAAGCGAAGATCTTTCCATTCTGCTTTTGTATTCGGAAGGATGGAGTCACGAACATTGCCATATCATTCGCGAAGCGCTTGCCAAAGCTTTATAGCGCTATCCTCATTTATGAACTCAAACTGGAGGTCACTATCCATGTGACGTTTCATGAAGGCAAGTGCCCTGGAAATATCTTTCTCAGTTTGAGGGTCTGGAGCTGTTTCTATAGGATAAAGCTCTTGGATTGTATGCAATAAGTCACGGGCAATAAGGTGGAGCTCAACATCCTGAGCCCACGTTAGGTATCTTTTGCCTGCATAATCCAATGGAACAAAATCGAGTATGTTCGAGTTTGACATCCTGAAAAAGTGTGAAACAAGAACGAATTAGTTTCGGAGCTAAACTTCCACGAAAACTAACAATAATAAGATTTCCGAGCTATGCTACCAAGAAATCGTTTTCCAAGAATATTTGGATTAGACCGAAACATTGATGTTTTAATATGGTCACAATTTGATGCTTACGGACGCTCTTAGTCCAAACATTATGAACACTCTTAGTTCATACAAACGCTCTTAGTTCGCTTAATTATGAACACTCTTAGTTCATGCGAACACTCTTAGTTCGTTAAGCGTGAATCCCCACAATTCCGCTTTGTTAAATACTCAAAAACCATTGGGCAACATATATTCCAATATTTGCATAAAATAAAAGGAATTTAAATACAAGAAAGCAACAACCTTAATTATAAAAACTTACGTGATTGTTCTTGGCTTGAAGACACGCTCGTGTTGATGCAGGCGTGTAACTAAATTAGGATTGCCGGAATCTGGTCGGAAATTGGCAGTTGGTGGGCTGCCCTTCTCCCTTCTTTTTTTTTCTTTTTTTTCTCTTTCTTCTTTTTTTTTCTTTTTTTTTTCTTTTTTTTCTTTTTTTTCTCTTTCTTCTTTTTTTTTTTTTTTCCTGGGCCCACTCCTTCCCCTTCTTCTTCTATGCATCTTCTTCCTTTCGTTTTCTGTTTTTTCTTTTTTCGCAAGGCAGGCGGGCTTGCAGGGACGCAGGCAGGCAGCTTTGGCAGTAGGTGCGTTGCAAGGTGGCTGACTGGTGGACTGGGCTGGCTGGTGTGCAGGCAGCAGCGGACTGGTGCAGGTTGCAGGGGTGCACGCGGATGTGCAGGCTGCAGCGCGGGCTGCTGTAGGTTGGCATGCTGCGGTGCTTGGGCTGCAGGAAGGGTTTACGGTAGGGAGCTGCGCGGGCTGGTGCAGGGACGTGTGCGGGCTGGTGCGGGGACGTGTGCGGGCTGGTGCGCAGGTTGCAACTGTGCGGCAGGAGGCAGGCGTCGGCAAGAGGGCTGCAAGGGAGGGCTGCGGCAGATTTTGGTGTTTAGGGTTTTTAGGTTTTTTTTCTTTTTCGGCTAGGGTTAGAACTCGTGCTGATAACATGTTGTAGGAGAATGGAATTGTGTTTATGATTGATAATAGGAGCCCTTTAAATAGGGAGTTACAAGGTATCAAAAAGGTAATAGAATCCGATTACAATTGAATACCTAAAACACATTTCTATTACAACTCTAAACCCTAGTTTGTAGAGGCACACATTATGTCGACATCCTTCAACACATGAGACAATTTGAATTAAACTTAAGCTAGTTAAGCTTTGCTCACTTACTCAAACTCATTTAAAATAGCTAAAATGTTTTTGATGTAACCAGAAAGTAAAAAGTAATGTAGTAACTAGTAAGTCCCAAGTAGTGTTCTGTTTTTGCTCCCGACAAAATACTCAATCTCGACTCTGGATAGATTCTTGTAGGCTTATGTTCCTTAAATGCAAAGGAATATTTAAGAAGAAAAAGTAAAATGTCGAGTGTAACAATCATTTCATCCATTTAGCGATGAGAGAAGTCTGCACCTCTCCACCTGGGTACATTCTGTTAGGTTCCAGCCCATGAGTATTTCCTAAGACAATTGTCTTAGAGTATGAGAATTGTTTACCCAGTAGGTTTTGGATTCCTACTGATGAATGGAGTTCCAATGAGGAAGGAAAAGCCTTATTGATGTTGGATTACCTGTAATCCTTGTTGATTACAGAGAAGGAGAAAGCATAATTGCCTACCACCAATAGGAATAGGTTTCCTAATCGGTGAAGAAAGCTGATATCCTTATGGCTATATAAGGAGGGGTTCTGCTCTAGGTTTTTCATCACAAAGACAGAGAGCAAAGTGTATTCCATTCTCGGAGTTAGAGAGTGAGAGAGGGCAAAGAAGGGAGAGATAGGAAGAGAAGAGAGAGTCCTTGTTTTCTTATTCTTTCTGGTTGTACCCATTATAAATATAGTGGAAGATCGTTTTCTGCCCGGTGGACGTAGGCAAAAGTTTTGCTGAACCACCTTAAATCTGTGTTCTTGTGCTCGTATCTTTGTGGTTGTTTCTCTTGGTGTGCTGTGCTTATTTGTGGTTTTTCGACTTCACATATTGACCGATTCTCAACAAGTGGTATCAGAGCTCAGGCTCGTCTGGGAAATTCAAGGTTTGAATCGGTAGGTTCGGTGTTGTCAGAATGGAAGGAACAAATAGCACAATGATCAAACTCACCCACTCAAATTGGGTGACGTGGACGCCAAGAATGAAGGAAAGTTGGGAAACTTTCATGGTGACCGTAAGTAATTCTGCGTCTGATGGAGTATTGTCTATGGATACCGTTAAGGATAACATGCTTAAGGAAGAAACAAGAAGGAAAGCTGTGGGTATAGACAATGGACAAGGAAAGCTTCTTGTCACAATGGGTAAAGACAAGAATTCAGGTCGAGGGTTTAGTGGCAAGTGTCACTATTGTGGCAATACGGGCCACATGAAGCGGATGTGTCGAAAGTGGAAACAGGACAAAAAGAAAGGCAACTACTAAAATAATGGAGATGCTGACATTATCTCAGGAGATGTTCTTACAGTTCAAGAATGTCTATATGTTGGTGACAAGGGTCACGATTGGTTCGTGGATACCGGTGCAAGTTGTCATGTTACTTCCAACTTGGAGTTTTTTTCTACATACGAAGCACGCAACTTTGGGATGTTAAAGATGGGCAATACAAGCTACTCCAAGATTTCAGGAATGGGAAATATCTGCATCGAGACTAATCTTGGTTACCAAATGACATTGAAGGATGTGAAGCACGTTTCTGATTTGCGTGTCAACATATTGTCTTCAAGTGCTCTTGATAGACAAGGTTTCCACCAATATATTGGTGATGGAAAGTGGACGCTTACAAACGGGTCGTTGGATGTTGCTAAAGGAGAACTTTGTCATTCCCTGTACAAGACACATAGCTTGGTATGCAGAGATGACTTGAGTGCAATGGGTGATACTTCTTTACACATATGGCGCCACAGCGAAGGCCATATAAGGAAGAAAGGTGATCTGGAAAAGAAGTCCCTAATTTCCTTTTCCAATGATGAGTTTTCTGACCAGGAAGAAGATGGTCAAGAGTTGTTCCACCAGGAGGGACATGGTGATGGGTTATTCGATCAGGGGGAGCCTGGTCAGGGGGAGCTACATGCTCCAAACATGAAGTTCTGCATCAAGTCAGCTCGGGCGGACTCCCAGTAATGGAGTCACGCTGGTATTCCTCCCTCATGGTCTGGAGGGGGAGATTGTTGGGTTCCAGCCCATGAGTATTTCCTAAGACAATTGTCTTAGAGTATGAGAATTGTTTACCCAGTAGGTTTTGGATTCCTACTGATGAATGGAGTTCCAATGAGGAAGGAAAATCCTTATTGATGTTGGATTACATGTAATCCTTGTTGATTACAGAGAAGGAGAAAGCATAATTGCCTACCACCAATAGGAATAGGTTTCCTAATCGGTGAAGAAAGCTGATATCCTTATGGCTATATAAGGAGGGGTTCTGCTCTAGGTTTTTCATCACAAAGACAGAGAGCAAAGTGTATTCCATTCTCAGAGTTAGAGAGTGAGAGAGGGCAAAGAAGGGAGAGATAGGAAGAGAAGAGAGAGTCCTTGTTTTCTTATTCTTTCTGGTTGTACCCATTATAAATATAGTGGAAGATCGTTTTCTGCCCGGTGGACGTAGGCAAAAGTTTTGCTGAACCACCTTAAATCTGTGTTCTTGTGCTCGTATCTTTGTGGTTGTTTCTCTTGGTGTGCTGTGCTTATTTGTGGTTTTTCGACTTCACATATTGACCGATTCTCAACACATTCAAGTGGGTGCTCATCTTCATCTCATGGAACAAATCAAATTCTATCATCAGATACTATAAAAAGAGTGTCTCTTTCTGGGTATTTATTACTCATTAATATGATTAATTTCCCAGCACATATTAAATTCATGGCAATTATTGTATTGTTAAGAATCTTTCATCCTCATCATACTTGACCGATTCCCAAACTCTCTAGTATTATTGTTCAGGTGGGTGTGTGAAAGCATGGCAATTTTATGCTAGTTTTAGCCTATAACCATGAACTCTTTAATGGATGCTTCTAAATTCTAGCTTTTTGCTTTTATAAATTCCCTACTTTTTGCCTTATGAGATATTGTCATCCTCTTTAGGATCCGGCTGTTTGCCAATTTCTGATTCGAATTGGCCTTGGTTTTAGGGAATGAGTTTTCTTCTACTGGGTTTTGAGTTCAAGTCCCAGTTTGCTCTGGTACTATAAAGCTTCTCACTACTTATTTTCCTGTTCAATGAGTTTTTTGTTGTAAATCATTATGACTATATCATGTATAATAAGTGTAATGGAATGCATTAGGTGAAATGGAATATAATAGGTGTAATGGAATGCATTAGGTATTGTGGAATGTGGTAGGTGTAATAGGATTGCTCCATGTTTTGTAGCCTATATAAAGAGACTTCAAAGAAGTAATGAGAACACACATCTCACACTTCATTCTATGCAGCTAACTCTCTCTCTCTCTCTCTCTCTCTCTCTCTCTCTCTCTCTCTCTCTCTCTCTCTCTCTCTCTCTCTCTCTCTCTCTCTCTCTCTCTCTCTCTCTCTCAAGTTCTTGAAAGCAAAGCTCTCTTCATTTTCTGAAACAGTTTTTATGTTCGTTTTACAACACGTTATCAGCACGAATAGCTCTACGATTTGGATTGCAGATTGACAAGAGGAGAGGTGAATAACTCTTGGATTGTAGAGAAGAGGCAGTTCATCATTCAATCAACTTCACTCTACCAGCTCTACAACCAAGTAGGTTTTTCCAAACAAAAAACCGATTTTGCTGTTTCATTTTACCTTCTGTTCTCTGTGTTCCAGTATTTATTTGAAATAGTAAATCAACTTCAAAACTCACCAAATTTTGTATGCTGGAGCCCCTATGTGTTTACTGTATCTCTGTAAATTTTCATATTTTTCTGGGTAGTTTTGCTTAGTGTTTCAGTTCGTCTTTCGACTGTTGTTCAGTAGGAACTGCAGTCATGATTTATGACTTTTGTTGAAGCATCTAGTTTAACCTAATCCTCTATGAGAGACACTTATTTCTCTTGCACTATAATTGGCATAATTGAATGAGAAAAAGGAAAATCAGTAGCTTTTAATTTAGCTATCAACTTCTTCAGTTCATGTATATTGTGGCAAATATTTATATATACTTGTTTGGACTTTGTGATAATGATACATCTTTCCTTCATTATTTATTATGATAATGTTTTGTGGTGTTACCTGCTCATATTAAATTTAAATATTTTACCCGCTTAAATTCTTTGCATTAGAATATATATGTGCGGAATGCAGGTACTTAATGAACCAGAAGTTCACACATAAATATTGAACCAGAAGTTCATACATAAATATTGAACCAGAAGTTCACACGTATCGAACCCGTAGTTTCGATAACATTGAAAGGTTATGAATCTTTCCAAGTAGGCGCACCCAATTCGATGCGATGTCTAGGCAAGATACAATGAGGCTGTGTACTTAAGAGAGCCTCGCTCCACCCAAACCTCATACTCTTACCTGGTCGTATTTAATTGGAGTTACCAAAAGGGTTGAGTAATAACTTTTCATTCCTTGGCAGACCAGCTTGAGCCCAGCATGCCCACTCTCTCTCTGCGGGACCTAGCAGCCCAGCAGGCGTCACACACCATTTGAATTACGCATGAAAGGCCGGGTCACAAGCCCGCAGACTAAGCCCGATAGGCTTCACTATCAAGCCCACTCCTTTGGTCCAGCAGAATCAAATAAAAGGAAAAATGATTTGAAATTGTAAATAGATTCACCATATTTAATGTGTAATTAATTGCCAGAAGCATTTATTCATATAATTGTGTGATAATTAATATGATATATTACTAGCATGCAATTAATATCTCAATTGATTTGTGATTTCCATTTATTCAATTTGTGAGATATTATTTCAATTTGCTCTATTCAATATTATTGTGTTACTTGTCTAAATTTTCGCACTAGAATATATGTGTAGAAAATGCAGGTACCTAATCAACTAGAAGTTCTAAATGAACCAGTAGTTCATTCACATATCGAACCTGTAGTTTCGATAATGCCATTTAAGAAACTTGAAGTTTCCTTCATAAATTCACCACACATGATAAAACCAGTAGATTTTACATGTTTAATCCGATTTTCCATACCATGTTATAGAACCTGAAATTCCTATTAGTTGCTTATGAACGATACTACCCAAAGCACTAAGATTATTTGTTCCTTTCCTGTAAGAAATGCCAAATCTCAACAAACTTGACTTTGTTGCTTTGGAGGTTTCCAGAAGAAACTATCTAAAGTGGACTCAAGATGTGATAATTCATCTAACTTCAAAGAAGATGAGATCAATAATCAATGTTGACAATGTCACCCGAGAGGCTTTTAAGGCGAGTGCCGTAATTTTCATAAAGAAACATATGGAGAAAGCAGTCCAAGCTGAGTATCCGATCAAGATGATGCACAGACTCTCTGGGTCGCTCTGGAAGAGCGCTTTAACCATCAAATGACCATTTTCTTGCCTGAAGCAAGACATGATTGGCAGAAAGAAAATAACCCACATGACCGTCAGTCAGGTGGCCAAGGCCCAAGAGGCCAAGGAGCACGTAATCCAGCTCCACATGGCCAAGACCCATGTGGTGAGAATTGTGATGCCCTAGCTCACCAAGCCCGAGTTGAAAGGAACACTAGTCTGGCTCGTCGCCACCAAAATTAGCATGATCTTTGTCATCGATGTGGAGGAATTGACTGTTGGTCCCGCACCTGCTGTGCGATAGCCGAAGCAGTAGATGAGTATTACGCCAGTCGTGGAACTCGAAATACCAACTTTATTGAAGAGTCATTTTTCATCGATTCCACACTAGAGATCATGGATTTTCAGGCAGTTACTAAACATACCGAGAATTAGAACTCGAAGACATGGATATAATTGGCCCCTTGTGCCATATTTTCATCTTAATGAATGAAACATCTTCAGATTTTGGTGATTTATGTTTTCAATTATTTTGGATTATAGAAATGTGGTTATGTTCGAATATATTTAATTCAATAAATTTATTTATACATGTGATCCATTGAATTAAATAAATTAATAGGCATATTCTATGGAGAAGTTTGTTGTCTGGCTAACAGTGCTATTATGCACACCATACTCCCAAATCGGAGATATTTTCAAACTTATTGCCTATTCATACCTCTGTGACAACTGCATCAGGACAATCCAACCTGATAGAGGGCTATGGCATAGTCCACTTTATGTTGTCCAATGGTATTGAATTTACCATTAATAAAGTCTTATATTCTCCACGTTCCAGAAGAACGTTATTGAGTTTTAAGGATATTCGAGCCAACGGTTATCATGTTGAAACCATTGAGAAAAATGAGTGTAATATCTTTGCATAACCTTTGAATATGCGGCCAGAAGCGTATATTGGAGAAATTGAAATCTGTTAGCTAGAAGCTAACTTATTCGAGCAACTACTTGCTATAACATGACCATTTGAGACACCCTAGGTCAAAGTATGATGCACTGTATCGTCAACTTATCACACGGGCATCCCCTTCTGAATAAGGGTCTTGTGTTTAGTAACACATTATGCCAAACTTGCTCGATCGTTAGGAATGTTAAACTCTAGACCATCATGTGCAAAGACTAGTATATATACACACCATTTTTCTGCACAGAATGCAAGGAAAATTTGTGGACCTATCCAACCACCATGCGGACCATTTAAATATTTCATGGTTTTGGTTGATGTATCGACAAAGTGATCACATGTTACACTATTGTCCACAAGAAAATGCTGCTTTTGCTAAACTCTCGCCCAGATCATGAAATTGTGGCTCACCACTCGGATTATCCCATAAAGTCCATAAGACTTGATAATGCCGGAGAGTTTACATCGAAGTCTTTCGATGATTATTGCATATCCCTTGGGATTGATGTTGAACATACAGTTTCCTATGTTCACACCCAAGATGGTCTCGTAAATAGAATCTTGGTAATGAACACCAAGCTTCAAGTTTTTGCGTGGGGCTATGCAATTTTGCATGCAGCCATGTTGGTCCGACTGAGGCCCATTGCCACCCAACCCTATTCCGCGTTACAGTTGGTGACTGGGTACGAACCTGATGTTTCGCACTTACGTGTATTTAGGTGTGCAGTTTTCGTGCCAATTGCGCCGCCACAACGTACAAAAATGGGTCCTCAACGAAGGATGGGCATATATGTCGGTTATGAATCCCCATCCATTATACGCTTTTTAGAGCCCTTGACAGGCGATCTCTTTACCGCTAGATTTGCGGATTGTCACTTTGATGAGACAGTCTTCCCGCCGTTAGGGGGAGATAAGAACGTTATCGTTCCTGATGAACGACGTGAATTGACATGGAATGTCCCCACTATGTCTCATCTTGATCCCCGAACCGCACAATGCGATAATGAAGTGCGGAGAATTCTAGATCTACAGAGTATAGCCCAAAATATGCCAGACGCTTTCTCTGATCTAGCTAAAGTGACCAGATCACATATACCTGCTGCAAATATGCCTGTAAGGATAGACGTCCCCGTATGACATGTCGTCCCAGATGGACGAGGTACGACCATGGCGGCTAACCAGTCATATGTCCCTGCCCAGAAGTGAGGTAGACCATTAGGTTCGAAAGATTCTTATCCCCAGAAGAGGGTAAACTCGGCACAAATGAATCTTCTTGACATCGCAATCTCAAACTGATTCATCTCACGAGATAAATCCGGATTATGGGTCCGTCCTAGAAGAGACGACGTTGGGGGACGCTCTAACATTTGAACCCACTCCCGAGAATAGAGAAATCTCGGTAAATTTTGTGAGATTTGGAATTGGAATGAGATTATCATCGATGATGTGTTTGTATTTGCGGTGGCCACCGAAACTAAAACAAGAGATGAAATCGAACCTTGCTCCGTTGATGAATGTCAACGAAGAAACAACTGGCCAAAAAGGAAATAAGCAATCCAGGTCAAATTAGATTCCTTGACAAAGAGAAAGGTGTTTTGGACCTGTTGTTCCTACACCTCCCCATGTTAAACCTGTAGAATTTAAATGGGTATTTATAAGGAAGCGTAATGAGAAAAATGAGATTGTGATACACAAAGCTCTTCTAGTGGCGCAAGAATTTTCTCAACGCCCTGTGATTGATTACGAGGAGGCGTATTCTCCCGTAATGAACGTCATAACGTTCCACTACCTTATCAATTTGGTAGTTTCCGAAAAACTGAATATGCAGCTTATGAATGTGGTCATAACTTATCTCTAGGGGGATCATAATACAGAGATATACCTGAAAGTTCTTGAAGGACTTAAGGTACCCAATGCAAATAGTTCTAGACCACGGAACGTGTTCTCCATTAGTTTTGAGGTGTTCACTTTATGAATTAAAACAATCTAGATGGAAGTGGTATAACCGTCTAAGTGAATATTTGATCGGGATGGGATATGTGAATAATAAACTACGCCTATGCGTGTTTATTAAGGAGACAAATTCCGGGTTTGCAATTATGGTGGTCTATGTCAAAGACATGAATTTGATTGATATTCCTGAAGAGATCAAGGAAACTGCAAAGCACCTGAAGTCGGAATTTGAGAAGAAATGCCTTGGAAGAACAAATTATTGTCTCGACCTGGAGCCCGATCAAAGTGCAGATGAAATTTTGGTCCATCAACCAAATTACATCCAGAAGATGTTAATATGCTTTAATAAGGATAAAAGCAAGCACACCCATGGTCGTCCGAAGTCTATAGAGAACCGTATCGTTCTGCTGGTGATAACAAAGAGATATTGGTGCCAGAAGTCCCATATCTAAGTGCAATAGGCGCATTATTGTACTTGGCTCAATGCCCTAGACAGGACATCTCTTTCGATGTGAACTTGTTAGCTAGATATAGCTCTGCGCCAACACACCGCCACTGGAATGGTATAAAAGACATTTTTCGTTATCTTAGAGGCTATTTATCAGACCCACACAAGGCACGTTCCCAAACTGGTTATGTCTTTACCATTGGGAATACCGCAATTTCTTGGAGATCTACAAAACAGACCCTTGTTGCTACCTCTTCGAATCATGCTGAGATTCTAGCTCTTCACGAAGCAGTACGTGAATGTATATGGTTGAGAGCCATCACAAAGCATGTTCAAAGCACATGTGGGCTGCATTCCACCACTGATGAACCAACCACTATCCACGAGGATAATGCTGCTTGCATAGAGCAAATGAAGACGGGTTTCATCAAAGGAGACAACACCAAACATATTGCACCAAAATTCTTCTTCAATCAGCAACAATAGGAGCATCAGAAGATTGAGGTCAAGCAGATTCGATCTGAAGACAATCGTGCAGACCTCTTCACTAAGTCACTACCAAAGTCTACATTCCAGAAGCATGTACAAGGTATTGGTCTACGTAAGTTATCTGAATTACCTAACATGTAATTTTCAGGGGGAGTTGAAATCAAGGGGAGTATCCAGAAGCATACCCACTTGACCATCGTGTACTCTTTTTGTCCTTCGTCTAGGGTTATTTTGTCCCACTGGGTTTTGTTACCTGGCAAGGTTTTAACGAGGCACATCTCTAACATGGTCACCCCACTTACATTACATCCTGAAGATGTTTTGATTCGACATATATGCATTTGCTCATCTTTTTCCTTCGACCACGGGTTTTTCCCACTGGGTTTACCGGGCAAGGTTTTGGTGCAGCAATCTTAAATGCATCCCTCCCGTAGACATACTATCTACTTATGATGCTGATAATAAGACTTCACCTATCTCCAAGGTTTTTGATGAGGCAACTTAGAAGCGCACAACCTAAGCAACACTATTGACATGAAATATCCAAGGGGGAGTGTTGTAAATCATTATGACTATATCATGTATAATAAGTGTAATGGAATGCATTAGGTGAAATGGAATATAATAGGTGTAATGGAATGCATTAGGTATTGTGGAATGTGGTAGGTGTAATAGGATTGCTCCATGTTTTGTAGCCTATATAAAGAGACTTCAAAGAAGTAATGAGAACACACATCTCACACTTCATTCTATGCAGCTAACTCTCTCTCTCTCTCTCTCTCTCTCTCTCTCTCTCTCTCAAGTTCTTGAAAGCAAAGCTCTCTTCATTTTCTGAAACAGTTTTTATCTTCGTTTTACAACATTTTTTACCCTTTTCTTGATCCTCTTTTACTGTTCAACCTCTATTCATTTTTCCCAAAAAAAAAATCTCTTTCCTCAGTGGCCGCTATTTCCTTATAATATTGATTGATTGTTTTGTCTTCTCCATTTGGCTCTTCTGAGCTCAACCCACCAATTGCTATTTTGCTATCTCTTTATCTGTGTTTCATGAATAGAGATTTTCATTTCTTGTGAACCCTTTTATTTCTCTACTTCTTATGGAGTTTATGTTGGATAAAATTCCTTGGAGCCATTTGTTTCTTTCATATGGGTGAAATTTTGAAGTTGCTTGTCTTAACTACGGCAGTGCTTGGATTTAAAGCTCAGTTGAATCTATCACTGTCTGGGAAGCTGGGTTGGTGAAAGTTGTGGGGTTCATGAGTGAACAATTCACCATGAATATAGCTTGGCTCCTGCTGTTGATGGTTTTCTTTAATGGGTTTGCCTCACATGGAGCTACCACCAACATCTCTACAAGACCAGAAGAAGTAAATGTTGGGGCTATGCTTGCTTTCAATTCCATTGTTGGCAAAGTTGCCAAAGTGGCAATACAAGCTGCTGTTGAAGATGTGAATTCTGACCCTTCTGTTCTCAATGGAACCAAGATGAAAGTTACAATGCAGAATTCAAATTACAGTGGATTTCTGGGCATAATTGAGGGTATGTATGACTTTATTTTTGAACTTTTTTCTTTGATTTATCACATAGAATGATTGGATAGATTAATAAAGTTTGGTTCTTTATTCATATGAGCGTATGCATGCATGACCTTGTTTTCGAACCTTTTTCTTTAATGTATATTATAGAATGAGGGATAGATTAATAAAGTTTGGTTCTTTATTCATATGATTCACTACAGCTTTACGATTCATGGAGAACGACACAGTGGCCATAATTGGACCCCAGAATGCTGTAACGGCTCATGCAGTATCTCACATTGCAAATGAGCTGCACACTCCTCTGTTGTCATTTGCAGTAACAGATCCCACCCTGTCTTCACTTCAGTTCCCATATTTTGTTAGGACTACTCAGAACGATTTGTTTCAGATGGCTGCAATAGCCGATATGGTTGAGTATTATGGATGGAGAGAGGTAATTGCAATATATGTTGATGATGATTTAGGGAGAAATGGGATTGCAGCATTAGGGGATTTGCTTGCTGAGAAACGTTCTAAGATCTCATACAAAGCACCTCTGGTTCTTGATCCTACTCGGAATAACATCACTGATGTACTGATTAAAGTGTCTTTAACTGAGTCTAGGATTATCGTTCTTCATGTTTATCCAGGTTGGGGCCCTGAGGTGCTTAGTGTGGCCAATTATCTTGGCATGATGGGAACAGGGTTTGTTTGGATAGCTACTCATTGGCTTTCTAGTTATATAGATTCCACCATTCCCCTCCCTATGAGTACTTTGGATAATATGCAAGGAGTTCTAACATTGCGCATGTACACGCCAGATACAGAACAGAAAAGAAAATTTGTTTCGAGGTGGAGCAACTTGACTAGTGGTAACCAAATTGGGTTGAATGCTTTCGGTCTCTATGCTTATGACTCTGTATGGTTGCTTGCTCATGCACTTGATGCCTTTTTTGATCAAGGGGGAAACATTTCATTCTCAAATGATTCAAGGTTGACTCAGATGCCCAGAGGGGACCTAAATCTTGAATATCTGAATATATTTGATGGAGGGAGCTTGTTACTTCGTAACATATTTGGAGTTAATATGACTGGCACAACTGGCTCGTTTAAGTATACTCCAGATAGGGACCTCATTCGTCCTGCTTATGAAATCATAAATGTGATTGGCACTGGGGTTAGGAGGATTGGTTATTGGTCTAACCATTCTGGTTTATCAGTTAAGCCTCCAGAAACATTTTACACAACCCCACCAAATCGTTCTAGTCCGAACCAAAGCCTTTACAGTGTGATTTGGCCTGGAGAGACGGCACAGAAGCCTCGTGGTTGGGTTTTCCCAAACAATGGAAGGCATTTGAAGATTGCAGTCCCAAACCGTGCTAGTTTCCGTGAATTTGTATCATATACACGAAGCAATGACATGTTCACTGGGTACTGCATTGATGTTTTTACTGCTGCATTGAACTTGTTGCCCTATGCTGTTCCCTACAAACTTTTTCATATTGGTGATGGTAAAAGAAATCCAAGGAGCACTGATCTTGTGCACACAATCCAAACGGGTGTGAGTATCACATACAGAATAACATTTCTTATAAATTTCTGAAGGTGAATGCTTTATCTGATTCCCCGTTTCTTGTTCTATATAGGAATATGATGCAGTAGTAGGTGATATTGCAATCACCACCAACAGAACCAGGATGGCAGATTTTACGCAGCCATACATCGAATCTGGGCTAGTAGTAGTTGCACCTGTTAAGACGACATTGAATTCAAATCCTTGGGCATTTCTGAGGCCATTCAATAAAATGATGTGGGCTGTCACTGCTGCCTTCTTTCTCATTGTTGGAACAGTTGTTTGGATATTAGAGCATCGACTGAATGATGAATTTCGGGGCCCTCCTAGAAGACAACTCGTCACTATTCTTTGGTGAGTAACTATGCTTATTGATTGGATGATGACAACTTCTCAATTTTTACCTTGCCCAAATGCATCTAGATAATAATGTCTTTCAATTGGTGTAACTACTCTGATAATGTCTGTTTGTGGTCAAAATCCCACAACCATTGTGCTTTCATTTGCAGGTTTAGCTTTTCAACTTGGTTCTTTGCCCATAGTAAGTCAATTTTCACCAAGTTCAGTCTTTTGGTTTATAACTGTATAAGACCTTCGGTTGATGCTTAGCACTTTATTATGGTTGTGGTATGTAGGAGAAAATACAGTCAGCACCCTGGGTCGCCTAGTACTAATCATATGGCTATTTGTGGTTCTTATCATCAACTCAAGCTATACTGCAAGTTTGACCTCAATCCTAACGGTGCAAAAGCTTTCTTCCTCCATCAAAGGCATTGAAACTTTGCTCGAAAGCAAGGACCCCATTGGTTACCAACAGGGTTCATTTGCCGAGTATTATCTCATTGAGGAACTCCACATTGACAGTTCCAGACTCGTGCCACTCGTCATGCCAGAAGATTATGTGAGAGCCTTAAAAGCTGGTCCACATAAAGAAGGTGGTGTTGCCGCAGTTATTGATGAGCGTGCATACATGGAGCTATTCCTCTCAAGCCGATGCGATTTCAGCATTGTAGGGCAAGAATTTACCAAAACCGGATGGGGATTTGTAAGTTTCTCCATTGTGTATGACTATTAATCTAGACTGCATAATAAATGATTCAGCACTGACAGTTAGTTACATTATATGTAAGACCGTCTGTTTATCTTCACAGACCTGATACCTAACTATCAGATTCTTAATTCTCATAGTTTATAACATCATGTTCATTTGAAATCAGGCTTTTGCAAGGGACTCGCCTCTATCAGTGGACCTGTCAACTGCTCTGTTGAAGCTGTCGGAGAATGGGGATCTACAGAGGATCCATGACAAATGGCTTCTCAGAAGTCCTTGTACTTTACAAGGAGCAAAGCTAGAAGTGGACAGGCTTGAACTTAGAAGCTTCTCGGCCCTTTTTATTATCTGTGGCGGAGCTTGTTTGGTTGCTCTCATTATATATTTCAGCATGATGTGTTACCAGTTCACCAAGCGGTACACTGACAGTTTGTCTTCTTCCGGGAGCTCCACATCTCGGCGTCTTCAGACCTTTCTCACATTTGTTGACGAGAAGGAAGAAGTACAAAGCCGATCCAAAAGGAGAAGCATGGAGAAGATGTCAAACCGAAGTGTGGGTGAAGATGACTCGTCAAACAGTTCCAAAAGAAGACATATAGATCAGTACTCATGTGCAAGCAGAAGTTTTGAAGATAGTAACAATGCCTGATCAGGACTATCCCAATTCCCAATAACTTCATGGGTCTTTTGCTATTGATGAGTTAGGTTAGAAGCATATGTATACACAGCTCATGTCATTATATTAATGCTGCATTACTCTTTTAGGGGAATGCTCTGGCAAGCTCTGTACTAAAGTTGGTGCAAAATGGCATGACATTCAGTAACTTATTTATACAAGGGCACCCCTACACACAAGCAGTATTTATTTCAACATAACTTGGGCAATTAGAGGCCCGAGGACTCATTGGCAGTGCTTTTGAAATGCTTCTGAAACCATTCCTCTTCTGTTCAATGTTTGCGCTCAAACTTTGTATACTTGAATCAGAAGGTATGGGAACCGACTAGCAAAGTAGCCATCATATCCTTCGGGCACTGGTCCTATAGGAGTTCCTGAAACAGCCACCATAAATCAAGAGTTAAAATCACTGATAACGACACCTAAAAAACATAAGAGCTGGCATGCTTAAGAGTTAAGACTGATGATTGATATCTTTAATTTGAAACACTTTTCAGTACTGATAATTCATCATCAATGTACAAAACAAAACAATTACATCTTTGAATTCTAGTTTACCGACACAGTTTACATTGATGCCTCATCCAATAATTTCTTCAGTCATAAGTTAGGGATTGTCCCAGTTGAGCAAGTTGACAATTAATTTACAATAGCCTCTGTTAATGGCTCGCCGGCTTCCACAGTTGGCATCGGATATCGGCACAAGGAAGTGAAGGAACAAATGTGATTGATTTCCAGGAACAGGACAATGCAATCGACATGATAATGGTGTTTACAGGGCAAACAAGTGATCAGTCTTTCAACAAATTCTGCAAAGTCCTGAAGACTGATGACACATGTTGGAGTCTCTCTAATAACAGCTTCTTCCAAACTACCAAGTCTTAATTTCTTCAAACCATAAATGAATGATCTAGTTGCAGGAGTAAGATTTGGCTTAGATGATGCAATGGTTTCCTCTATAACCCTATCCTCAACTCCTCTAAACCGATGGCCCAAATACACGAAGGTTTCTCTTGCAAGCCAATCAATGACATCACGATAGTCAGCACTAGCCAATAAGGACACGTACAGTACGTGATGTCCAATATTAACACAGTAATAGGCGTATGACTAGGGACGTCAGACACCACAGAAAGTTTCCGAACAAAGCTTCTCAGTAATAGCTGGCACTTCTTCTGGGACAGGCAGAAGCAAAAAAAAAAAACCAACTTAGGTATACTAATCTTCAGCGTTTAAAGAATTGATGTCAATGGAGTAACTTGTAGTAGTTGTGAGGCTAAAGGAAGAGCGCGCTCTTGCGAGTCTTCACCAAAACGCCTTGAGGCTAGCTCTAAAAGTAATTTTTTATTTTTTACATGAAGATGATATATATATATATATATATATATATATATATATATATATATGTTGTAAAACGATAGTAGAATCATTTGAGAGAGAGAGAGAGAGAGTTTAGACGCAGAGAATGGAGTGTGTCTATTCATCTCACCATGAGGAGGTTTATATAGGAGTACATGATGTATACAAAAAGGCAATGTTTAATAGCAACGTCATTTACTCCTACATACAATTCTATCAATCACCAATCTATAGGGATAGACACCTATTACTCAACATCTATTTACATGATTTATCCATAATTATTTACAACACTCCCCCTTCGATATTTCATGTCAATAGTGTTGCGTAGGCTGTGCGCTTCTAAGTTGCCTCGTCAAAAGCCTAGCCAAGTAATAAAAACCCTGTGGGAAAAAAACAACCTTGGTCGAAGGAGAAAAAGAGCACAACGCGCTTGAGTGTGGAGTAGCAGTATCACAGCTTTAGAGATAGGTGAAGTCTTCTTATCAACACCATAAGTAGGTAGTATGTCTACGAGAGGGATGCATTAGAGTTGCTACACCAAAACCTTGCCCGGTAAACCCAGTGGGAGAAACCCGTGGTCGAAGGGAAAAGATGAGCAAATGCATATATATGTCGAATCAAAGCATCTTTAGGATGTAGTATAAGTGGGGTGACCATGATAAAGATGTGCCTCGTTAAAACCTTGTCAGGTAACAAAACCCAGTGGGACAAAATAACCTTGGACGAATGACAAAAAGAGTACACAACGGTCAAATGACTATGCTTCAGGATACTCCCCCTGATTTCGACTCCCCCTGAAAATTACATGTTAGGTAATTCAGATAGTTTACGTAGACCAATACCTTGGACATGCTTCTGGAAAGTAGACTTTGGTAGTGACTTGGTGAAGAGGTCTGCACGATTGTCTTCAGATCAAATCTGCTTAACTTCAATCTTCTGAGGCTCCTGTTGTTGCTGATTGAAGGAGAACTTCGGTGCAATATGTTTGGTGTTGTCTCCTTTGATGAAACTCGTCTTTATCTGCTCTATGTAAGCAGCATTATCCTCGTAGATAATGGTCGGTTCATCAGTGGTGGAATGCAGTCCACATGTGCTTCGAACATGCTTTGTAACGGCTCTTAGCCATGTACATTCATGATAGCTAAAGTTTATAAGCTATTGATTTTCCTTATTCACACTTAAGATTGTCAATTGTAGCAAGGGTAAACAAGGGTCTTTCCCGCAGAGGACTAAGGTTATAACTACTCAAAACAATGTCACAAAAGTGACCACTGTTCCTAGCGAACAGCAGTCGAAAACCTAATTAAAAACCTAATCTAAACTACTCAGAAAATTACGAAAATTTACAGAGATACACTAGACACACAGGGTGTCTTGCATACAAAATTTGGTATTATTCGGATATCGTTTACTATATAAAATAATTACAAAAATATAGAGGACAGAAAGTAACGAAAACAGATTTTAAGATGGTTTGAAAACAATATGATAAAGATAGTTAGGGAAGATGCATCCACCCCCGACAAGCACACACAAGATAATTTGTTCAATTCTAATTCAATTAATCTAGATGAAGATGCTCAGGTTGGCTCGGTACGCTTGAACACAACCTATTACCCTTTCTTACTTCGTACGCTAGGCAGGAAGTGCTCTACACCTAGACTATTCCCAAGCAATGCAACCTAAAGGTACACTTATTAGATTTAACATGTAGAGATCATTAAGTTTGAAAAGAGTTTGAGCAATCACTAGGCATCGCAATAAACTTAGTGCCTTGCTAAACCTAGGACTTAGTTTACTTGATAGTGAAAACTAACAATTGCTTCTCTAGAAGGTTTGAGGAGTCCAACTATTGACACAGGCATCAAACAATCAAAGCGGTAGAACCCTAACATGCATACTAAGCGTGCACTCAAAGCATACAAGCAAGCATTCATCAATGGAAAAGTAGTAAACAAAAGTCTCATCTTGGATTAAAAGAAAATAACATCAAAAGTCAAATCATCTTGTAGTTCATGTCTAGGGGCTTCAAGCAGTCCCCTAACTAATAAAAACTAGTTAAACATAGAAGAAACAAAACAAACTAAAGAAGGGGAGGAAGAGAGAGAGAGAGCTGCTGCAGATTGATCTCCTTTTATATGCTTAGAGGTTAGGAAATCCAAAACATAAAAGAATTAGGGTTCACGTGCTTAGGTGGAGTTTTCCTATTGGCTCTTGAACTTGATGACTCATTCCAACCATTCACATCATGCCATTTGTCTATATTAAGCTGAAATATGAAGCACAAACTCGTCCTCGGGCTTCTCGGTGTGATTTGGGCCTCGAAATATAAATTCCCGTCCAACCTCAGATTCACGCGCAGCCTGACCTTCTTGTACTAAATTGGCCATAACTTCATCTAGAAAAATGTTATTGATGAGCCGTAAAAATATTCGGAAACTAGACATCCGAGGCTATCCATCAATATAAAGATCATCCTCTGGATCGTTCTGAGATGGTCTCAGTGCTCTGTCGAAGTTAACTGATCTGCACAGGCAGATTTCCCGATTTTGTTTTTCAATCCCTCTTTTACTTCTTTTCTCCTTCTTTGCTCCAAAATACCTATAAAACAAATAAACAACGTAAATAACGAGAAAATATACTAAACTAACAAAGAAAGTATAAAGATTAACGCTATTAATATCGCATAATTATGCTCCTATCAATTCACATACTGCTTCGTGAAAAGCTAGTATCTCAGCATGATTCGAAGAGGTAGCAACAAGTGTCTATTTCGTAGACCTCCAAGAAATTGCAGTATTCCCAATGGTAAAGACATAACCAGTTTGGGAACGCGCATTGTGCGGGTCTGATAGATAGTCTATATCAGCATATCCAACAAGGCGAGCATCATTCCAAGGATCAAGGGGGTTTGATCCATTCCTTGATGCGTAGGGATAGAATAAACCCATATCCGCCGTACCTCTAAGGTAGCGAAAAATGTCTTTTATGCCATTCCAATGGCGGCATGTTGGCGCAGAGCTATATCTAGCTAACAAGTTCACATCGAATGAGATGTCCTGTCTAGGGCATTGAGCCAAGTACAATAATACACCTATTGCACTTAGATATGAGACTTCTGGCACCAATATCTCTTCGTTATCATCTGCAGGACGATGCGGTTCTCTCTAGACTTCGGACGACCATGGGTGTGCTTGTTTTTATCCTCATTAAAGCATCTTAACATCTTCTGGATATAATTTGGTTGATGGACCAAAATTTCATCTGCACTGTGCTCGGGCTCCAGGTCGAGACAATAATTTGTTCTCCTAAGGCCTTTCATCTCAAATTCCGACTTCAGTTGCTTTGCGGTTTTCTTGATCTCTTCAGGAGTATCAATCAAATTTATGTCATTGACATAGACCGCCACAATTGCAAACCCTGAACTTGTTTCCTTAATAAACACGCATGGGCATAGTTTATTCTTCACATATTTCATCCCGATCAAATATTCACTTAGACGGTTATACCACCTCCTTCTAAATTGTTTCAATCCATCAAGTGAACGCCGCAAAACTAATGAAGAGCGTGTTCCGTGGTCCAGAACTGTTGGATCATATATATATATATATATTTGTGCCCTAAAACATGGAAATTCCTTGTTCTAAACTCCAATTTAATGTTGACTAATCAAATTCCACGTTTTGTAGAAAATCTTGACCAAAGGAGGCAAAAGTGAAATTTCGGCAAATTTTCCGTGCACCACCACTTTTGGCGGCACAAGAAGCGGCGCACCACCACTCACAGTGGTGCCATGTATTTTCCGGCCACATTCATGGAGGAGCAAGGAGGATGAGTACGTACCATAGCATCTATTCCATTACATTCATTCACCATCATTCTATTTCAACCAAATTCCAACCCTTTTGGTTCAAATTCAACTAAACACTCTCTATTATCCAAGAGTCCATCATCATCAACACTCCAATATCTATCATGTTTTAGGCTTAATCACCATCCCTCACTCATCATTTCCTACTCCAACCTAGCTACACCATCACTCCCATGCCATTTTCTCTTAATTTTGGGATCTATTACCACTTTTCTACTCCACCTCCATGCTTCTTGGAAGTTGTGAGCTACTCTCTTTTTCTTCTCAACACCATTTCACACCCCTCTCTCTATCTATTTAAGCACCCATTCTCTCAAGGAAGAGGCAACACCCACACTTAGCCACTACATCAATTTCTCTCTCTATTCTCTGCACAATCCACCACCATCTCCTCCACAAAACCTTCATCTTCACCACTTCATTTTCCAACTACATCCCTACTCATAACATCTTACATATACCAAGCATCATCACCATCTCAAGTCTTGAAGAAGGAGTTCAAGGAAGAAGCTAGAGCACAAGAGGAGTCACCACATCATCTCCATGACAAAGTTTCCATGATCAACCACGTCATCATCATTCACTTGTGATCATCCCTGGTCATTTCTAAACTCTATCTTTTGATAGCTTAATGTTTTCCATTATGTTGATGCTAGTTTATGTAGATATGTGTGAGTAGTATATTGTTGGGGCTAGGGTTGAAAACCTTTCAACCCTAGCCAAACTTGTAATGAATTGATGTTTGAATCTTATTTGATGCAATTTCCATGATCATCTTCATATGCTAATTCAAGAATCGAATGCTTGTATTTGAATCTAGCTAATTTGAATACTTTGCATTTGTCATTACATGACAATGTTTAGAGAGTAGCTAGCTTTGAACATTAATAGCATAATAGCACACTAGGTGTGTGTGTGAGGGTAGTGAGTTAAAATCACCTAGACTTAGGATTGGTTTGCTTGCTTAATTATCTAAACTCAAACCTTAATTTATCCATCTAGGAGCAAAGAATTTATACTTATCCGGTAATATAACTTGTTCTTGGGTAGTTTGTTTCGCACTTATCCGGTGGAAATTGATAAAATCAAATGAGTTTAGGCCTTAGTAGTCTTATCCGGATGCTAAGAGGGTAATTAGATACTTGGGATTGCATTACTTAGAGTTTGAGCATCAATGCATGCAAAGGAGGCTATGGTGAACAACCTAAAGCTCTAACTTCCATCCATTCTATCACATCTAGTTTAGCATTGCCTAGTTTACATTTCAAGTTTTTATCTTGTGTTAATTTGAGTTGAAACCATCTCCAAAGCCAAAATCAAACCACTACACCATCTTGCATATAGTCACCATGAACTTTGGTTCACTTGTGAGAAAGGTTGTGATTTGTACATTTGCATATTCATCTAGCACCCTTTAGGTTTTCCCTAGCTCGAGTGGGTTTTCCAATCCCTTGGGTACGATATCCCCTACTCATAATCCCTACACTATAACTTGGCCCTTATACTTGAAGGTGGCTATTTGGCTAACAAGAACTTATTTGCATCGAGTATATTAAGTCCTTCAGGAACTTTTATGTATATCTCTGTATCATGATCCCCATAGAGATAAGCTGTGACCACATTCATAAGCTGCATATTCAGTTTTTCGGAAACTACCAAACTATTAAGGTAGCAGAACGTTATGACGTCCACTACGAGAGAATACGCCTCCTCGTAATCAATCACAGGGCATTGAGAAAATCCTTGCGCCACTAGACGAGCCTTGTGTGTCACAATCTCGTTTTTCTCATTACGCTTCCTTACAAATGCCCATTTAAATCCTACAGGTTTAACATGGGGAGGTGTAGGAACAACAGGCTCAAACACCTTTCTCTTTGTCAAGGAATCCAATTCAACCTGGATTGCTTATTTCCTTTTTAGTCAGTAGTCTCTTAGTTGATATTCATCAAACAAAGCAAGGTTCGAGGTTATCGCTTATTATAATTTCGGTGGCCACCGCAAATACTAATATATTATCGATGATAATCTCATTCCGATTCCAAACCTCACTAAATTTACCGAGATTTCTCTATTCTCGGGAGTGGGTTCAAATGTTGGAGCGTCCCCCAACATGATCTTTTCTAGGACGTACCCATAATCCGGATTTATCTCGTGAGATGAATCGGTTTGAGATTGCGATGTCAAGAGGATTCGTTTGTGCCAAGTTTACCCTCTTCTGGGGATAAGAATCCTTCGAACCTAATGGTCTACCTCACTTCTAGGCAGGGACATATGACTGGTTAGCCACCATGGTCGTACCTCGTCCATCTGGGACGACATGTCCTACGGGGACGTCTATCCTTGCAGGCACATTTGCAGTAGGTATATGTGATCTCGTCACTTTAGCTAGATCAGAGAAACTGTCAGGCATATTGTATTCTATACTCTATAGATCTAGAATTATCCGCACTTCAGTATTTTCGTGCGGTTATGACTATAGTTGTAGAATAAAGCTGCCTGAAGACCATCCCTGAGAGCAGTTGCTTCTGCTATAAGCACATTTGTAGAACCAATTCTTTTAGAGGCTGCAAAAAGTGGATTCCCATCACTGTTTTTTATTACATATCCAATAGTAGCACTTCCATTCCGAACAGAGCCATCAAAATTGAGCTTGACCAAGCCGTAGTAAAGAGGTTGCCATTTAATATGAAAGTACTTGGAAACTTTAATAGAGGAGACTTGGAAGTGAGAGGAGGATGGAGCTTGGGTGTACAAAGTACTTTTCTGGGTGTGTCGTTACGGTGAGGCCGGTGTGCTTCAAAGCTGCTTGATGTTGGCGGTACTTGTTACCGTTGACCTCAATCAAGGCATTAAGCGTTGATGATGATCGAAGAGCAACCAAAGCATGATCGAAGAGCAGCCAAAGCATAGAAAGTTGGGTGCCCTGAGTAGACTTTTGGGTGTCCAACTTGCTCCTCAAGTGTTTTTGGTACGGGCCTGCTTTTCCGCTGACGAGCTCAGTTCAAAATTTTTATTATTATTTTTTTTTTTTTTTTGTGAGGGGTGCAGCGTGGACCATTTTTGAGTTGGCATTTACCAGCTATTGACCAGCCTTGTTCGGCGTTGACTGGCCCTGATGGGCGTTGACCAACCAGAAGGGCGTTGATCGAGCGTTGACTTGACGCTAACGGGCCAAAGTTCATGGTACATGACGAAGCCTTTATGTTGGCTTCCCACAGACGGCGCTAATGTTAATGTAGGTGACCGAGGGATCTAATTAACGTTAAAGAAAGAGAGAGAGAGAAGACAAGATGTATAGTGGTTCGTTTCCCGCCTTAGCGGGAAACTACATCCACTTGAAGTGTTGCACTATATGGGTTTGGGCCTTGTGGCCCAAAGGGATTACAAAGTGTGTAATGGGATGTGGAGTAAGTGGGAATGAGTCTTCTTTTATAAGGAAGGGAGGCTCCTTCCTTTACATTTTCTTCAATGTAGGACAAGAAGTCCCCATTCTAGTCTAGAAAACCATATTGTGAAGACAATTGGCAAGGCCAGGTTGGTGGCTTCCCGGCCAGGTCTTGGCCGCTTCCGACTATCACTGTGTAGCTTGGACATCGGGCTACGGGATGCATATCACGGTTGGGTCCCACCATGGCTTGTGGGCCCACTAAGAGGGTGTTACTTATGCTTGGTGAGATAGCAAATTAGTCATGCTAGTGAGAGGTATCTACACTTACCTCTAATTAAATTCCAAGCAAAGATCTTTACCTTTGGAGGCATATTCAACTTCCACATCTTATTTAAAAGAGGAGCTTTAGCATGAGCAGGAATATTAGTAGATTGTAACCAAGTAGCACTTTTTATAGAATAAATTATGAATCTTTTCTAGCCCTAAATCAACCAGTAGTAAAAGCAACCTCGAATAAACAGTAATTATCCAAATGAAAAACTATACATAAAAATCGGCTTAATATAAAAGTGATATTCTAAAACTACAACAGTAAATAAAAAGTAGAACAGGTTAACTCATGGTCGATCTATAAAAAATTTCGACTAAAAAGATGTTAAAACAAAACACAACTTCGGACAAGACCCCTTTAATTTTGGTTTTGATTGGATTTGTTTTTTGGGATTGTTCTGGCAACGGCTATTCGGTACTCATCACTTCGATTCAGCACTTTTCGCATCCTCTTGGCTTCTGGCGGCGACAGCGGCAGCGACTGCAGCAACGGTTGTGCGGAAGAGTTTGGGCGGCGGCTGCTGTGCTAGTGTAGGAGTTGATGTTTATTTTAATTTTTAGGGTTACACTCTTTTGCCCTATTCATGTGGATTATGATTGAGTTGTAATTTTCCTTATTGGGTTTATTTATACTTGGGCCTTGTTTTGGGCACCTTCCATTGAGTTTACTCTCATTGATAATTATTAATGAAATTTCATTAATATCCAAAAAAAAAAACTTCTGACAAGACCCCGGAGCAGCACAAGCAAGGTAGAGCACTTCAAACAATAACTCAAAGACACTAGGTAGTGAAGGTGTACACCAAGAGACCTGAACTGATTGCCACAACATAACCCTATATTCCTATAATCATCAAGTGACAAAGTGTAAAAAAAAGAACAAGATGGAGGGAGGAAGATAGAAGAAAAATATTTATAGGAACTAATATGGAATCTTAGGAGTAAGCTTTCCATATCCCCTAGAAGCACTATTGGACATTTGGACCTAGTGGATCAATAATCTTCACGGCCTCACCACCCTTGTCACTTTGTCAGGGGCCAACGTAAACTTCGTCCTTAATTAGGAGCTTGAACAACCATCTCTTCATGCACCAACAATCTCAACTGCTGCTTGAGATACATTTTCTTCCTCCAAAACTTCCTTGTTTTCCATGTATCAAGGGTCACGCATTCATCAATTCCACCATCTCCATGAGGTTGGGCCGGCAAAGAAGAAATCGCCTTGACCAATTTCAGTCCTGCATATCGTCAGAGAAAAAACACCACGCGTATAGCCCATATCAGCAACCTCACTAGATCTGAGTGGAACTAGATCACCCCAACCTCGAAACAGTCCCGAACAACAGTGATTCATGTTGATTTATTCGTTATCAACATTCGTGGCACCAAACATGAATCTTTTATATTTTGTGTGAAAATGAATCACACAACTTTGGCAAATGAAACATGACAGTGATTGGACGATGAAACCATTAATAAGATTATGAGTCTATTTTTAATAAGATTATGAGAGTCTATTTTATACATATTAATATTTACAGGCATCTACACATATAAACTAAGCACCTTACACAGCAGTATTTATTTCAGCATAACTTAAAGCAACTAGAGTCCCGAGGACTCATTGGCAGTGCTTTTGAAATACTTCTGAAACCATTCCTCTTCTCTACAATGTTTGCACGCAACTTTGTATACTTCAATCAGAAGTTTTGGGAACCGACTTGCAAAGTAGTGATCATATCCTTCGGGCACTGGACCTAGGAGTTCCTGAAACAGCCACCATAAATCAATAGTTAAAATCACTCATTCTGGACCTAGGAGTTCCTGAAACATAAGAGCTGGCGTCTTAAGACTATGATAACTGGTATCTCTGAAACACTTTTCAGTGATGATTCTAGCTTCACTTTTGAATAACAAAATAACATTCTAGTTTACCGACACAGTTCAAGTTGATGCTTAAGCTCAGATTTTTCTTGTTTCTGATCCATATATTATTATTTTATTACATATTTTTTTAGTCAGAGAAAAAATTTGGAAGGAAAAAACAACCTGGATTTCCTTTGGGAGCTCTCTATAGTGATTAAATTTGTTCCGCATGACTCGCAGTAAGTCTCGAACACTGTCAAACTTATAACGCCTGTAATGGCCAATGTTAGTGAGGAATGCAGGATCCATCTTTTCATTCCATTTCCCACCCAAAGCCACGGGCGCGGTACTTTCTAGGGCTTTCAGAAGATCAGAGTTAGCCTGTCTATCTTCCAGTTCTACCCTGTCACTATAGTCTCGCAGGAATGAGAGTCTCAACTCAGAGCTCCAGAAAAGAGGATGGTGCAACACCTCCAAAGCCTTTGGCCTGAAAACAATTAAGAAGACATTAATCATTAAAAAATAATTAGAGATGTCATTAAATCAAATTTGCTAGCAAACTTTGTACCCAAAAAAAAAAAAAAAAATTGCTGGCGAACTAAGAAACCAATATTTCTCTCCTGATGAAAAATCATGCAATGACAATACGTTCCAAGATCCAATATGGTAACACCTCCTGCTACCAAGTAGCCCTTAAGAAACCAGGGCATGATGTAGCTGATTTACTATATCTATATGTGCCTCACCACTCATAAGTCATAAACTAGCTTAATTAAAACGCAGCATAAGATTAAATGAAAGCGGTGATTACAGCATTACAGGAGGAACATCCTTTGCATAATATGTTAATCTTGCTCATTATCATTAGAATAAACTAATGCTCACGGTCTTACCTCAATTCAGGGTCACGATTTAACAATCGAGATATAAGATCCAAAGCTTCCGGAATATACTCCACCAAGAAGAGATCCATTTGGTTCTTCACAATATTTATATCACGTTCGAGGCGATCACCAAATGGATGTCTACCACCAGTGATGCAAAAGAAGAGGACACAACCTAAACTAAACAAATCCACTGCACGTGTTTGCCGCCCGTGAAGAAGCTGTTCAGGTGCTTGCCAACCCGAACTACCAGAACCTGCAATGATGTCAACAAATTTTACCCATGATTAATGGAAGTTGACATAACTAATTTGAATTGTGAATGATAGGATTGCGTGATGGATGCCATTAACTTCGCATGTTGGATAAAAAAGGTAGGGCGTTTTAAACTTTAAAGTTCGCAAGTGAGACAAGTAAAGAGTACTTTCCAGTAGAATGATGACCCAAAGAAGACATGTCCCCAATAAGTCGCTTGCTGATGCCCATGTCAGAAAGCTTTGCACAAAATGAACTTTCTTTAATTAACAAAACATTTTGAGGCTTTAAGTCCCTATGAATTATCCCCAATTCATGTAAATGCACAAGCCCACAGACGACATCCCTGAGTTACACATGCAAAAAAGAAGGTCAATATGATGCTAAGTGAAATAATAAATAACAAGGCATATGAGATAAATGTTAACTAACCTCATCAATTTCAACAGTAGGGGGGACAATAGACCATTTTCTTTCCACAAATTAACGTTCGGCATAAGATTCTTTACCGTTGACAAGCGAACTTTATTTTGAATCATAGCATATTCCTCACCAGCTACAGGATTTTCACCGGAATTTGAGTAAATTTGTATCAAATCATCCAAGTTGCAAATACAACGCTCCAGAGAGAGATAGACAAAATCTCGATCGTACTCCACACCGTACCATCGGACTATGTTCTGATGTTGGTCAGATGCAATAAGATTCTGAATTTCTTTAAAAGCCACGTCATGATGAGCTAGAACAAGGCGTTTGACTGCAACAGGTCGACCTTCATAAACTCCCTCCAGGACAATGGTGCCATTGCTTCCCTTGGCGATCTCTGTATTTGATACAAGTAGTTTACCAATCCTGCGACCGACTGCAGCACCATAAAATAGTTTATCAAGGAACAATGTTTTGTTATCACCCTCAGAGTGTGCTAAAGCTTCCTCATCCTGAGATGATACATGTTTCTCCTTTTCTTCACCAATGCCACTAGCATTCTTTTCTGATTTCCGACTCTTCCTTCTCTTGGAAGGTGCAGTATTTGAATCAGAATTACTGAGCTGTTGCCTTTTAACTACATAAGTATGGCAGTATATAACAAAGCCCATGAGGATGACAAAGGAGAAAGTGAGAGTCAAAACTCGTGACCAATCAAAAAGCATGACTAACATGCCTTTAGGAGATTTTCTCACAACATGCATTGCATTTGAAGTGGGATCTGAGAGGATCTTATCTGTGCTATGTTCCTCTAACAATCTGCCATGTCTAGATGGTTCAATCGATATACGATTTTGATGGCGGACTCTTATTTTTGATTGACATGATAACGGTAAAACAATATCACTGCCTGCTTCAGAACCAAAGGCCCCACTAACCGGACTCTCAATATCTGAACAAAATGAAATAACTCCAATTTCAGAATATGTCAAATTCCATGAGACTTCATTTGAATGTGGAAAGTATGCCTTCAAGGAATACTCTGTCACCGTGACATATAGTAGCGCCTTAGCAGCATTTGGATTGGTTGGAACAGGCTTGATCCATTGCTTAATGCCTTTAATAAAACCAGGGTACAGAACACCCTGCTCCTCTCCACGAGATGAAGTGTATGTGTGAATTGTCCTTCCGGTCATCGGATCAATCACAAAGGTAGTGGTCTTCTTCGATCCAAGTGTAACTGATCCATCCTCTAATGTATAAGGCGTCTTGTGGACAAACTCTGATATTGGAATATGCAGGTTCTGCAAGCAAGTCAATAATTAATTGTACAATACAATCCCCGGGATGTACAAGTAACAAAATCCATCCATATCAGTAAAAATTCTAATGCATTACAGCTATGAGCCGGGAGTGTTTCACCTCCCAAATAATGAGAAATTCCACAAACACCAGTAATTTTTCGTCTCCGATACCAATATGCAAAATGTTCTAGTTCCATCCTATTTGTTGTCATTATCAATACAATGTCTGCACTAATATAATCGTTTTTGGAACCCTTAGGCACACATTAACTTCCATAACAACAAAAAATTGAAGATAAAAGACAGCGGCATTGTATGACATACCTGTTTGATATCATTACTGACCAAACAGACCTCGCCATCTTCATCAACATCTACGTGGAACCTATTGTTATCTTTGCCTTGAGGAGCCTGGTATGAACTGTACAGCGGCGCCCCTAAATCCACAGTATAAATTACTGCACCGGAATCAGTGTCCACTAACCGTAACTTCCCCTCCGGCACCGCCACAAATTGAGTGCTACGCTTACTGTCAAAATCAAAATCAAAATCAAACCAAACGGTAAAAACTACTTAGTTACTGGATAGAGTTAACAAAATCGGTGAAATTCGAGGTTAAAATACTGACGGCGGTGGATGGGAGAGGAGCGATCGGCTGGGAGAGCGAGAGAGGCCGGCGTTGTGGTTCGGCTGTGATCGCTGAAGCGCGGAGGCCGAAACGGCGGCGTTTGGGCCTGTGGAGCCGAGGATGAGGAGGAGGAGGAGTATGATGAGTTTCCAGGTGGCGGCATGGTGCTGGTGGTGGTGCTTCATCTGTGAGAGAGAATTGAAGGCGTTCCCCCAGAGAGCTGTGAGGGATTTGGGGTTGGGGGGGGGTCAATATGGTCAACAAAGACGGAGGTGGAAGAAATAGTGAGGCGTGGGGTTTAGGAGACTAAGCGGAAGCGTCGAGGACTAGAAGATTCGAAGGTGTTTCCGACCCGGCACGGTTCGGATCTCCGACTCCGGAAGTTTATCGGGTTGTCTTGCTGTTACTATCGGTTTTCTTTCGGTTTTTTCAAAAACGTGGGCTGTAAATAAGTCTTTGCCTGCATTCAGTAAACGCGGGAAAAGCCCAACTACACCCAAAAACATCGTACAGGAGTCTTTTTTTTTTTTTTTTTGGTCTAGTCCGTACAGGAGTCTAAATCCTATTAAAAACAAAAAGTTACATGGTCTTTCTCTATGAGAATGTTTCTTGACATAAAATTGAGAAGGGATTTATGAGACTTAGTCGTTAAGGTGTCTGAATTAGATTCCAATTACAATGCATAATCAATCAAGAATTCATTTTAATGAGCAACGCATTTGAATTATAATTTAAGTGTAACTAAGCGTGTTGTTAATGATCTAATGAAACATACTAAGAATCAACTGATAACTACAAATGGGCACTGGAACTTTGGGTTTAGTGGACATGTGGCTAGGTCTTGGCTTTTGGGTTCGTATGCTCTCAGTTTTTTTTATTTTGTTTTACTTGAGCTAAAGAGTATAGACTCTTCATTTGTATAAGGCAATATAGACTCTTCATTTGTATAAGGCAATGTCATAAATTAATATTGTGTCTCGAGTCCAATTTGTTTATCGTTTAGAAAATGTAAAGTTTATTTGTAATGAATCATACTATGATGTGTTTTAAGTTCATTGGCGTATCTGTCACTAAATATTTTAATTGGTTGACATCTTTTCTCTTAGAGAAAAAAAAAATAATGAAGTTCAGTTTCTAATTGAAGTATATATTTGAATCCTATCTCTCCTTGGTCACCTTTTTTTTTTCTCGATGAAACAAAGAAATTACAGTCTAAACCCTCTAATACAACAACCCCGAAATTGTCAAAATAAAAAGGCAAAACTAGCATACAAGGGTAATGAATTAGTCCAAGATTGTGCTACCATTGTATGATCAATTTTTGCAATTGCATACGATATGAAATTGGCTTCACGCTTGACATGTTTGAAAGAAACCGAATGAAGTTTGGATGCTAGAGCCTTGATATTAGAGATGATGAATCTGATTCTCCAAGGAGCTTGGCAGGTCTCCCTTGGTCTCATTTAGGGATGGCAAAAATCTCCAGCGGGGCGGAGCTTCATTGCATACCCGCCCCTAATTGGGGGAGAATTCGGGGACAAATGGGGAATGGGGAATGGGGA
Source organism: Rosa rugosa (assembly GCF_958449725.1). Taxonomy (NCBI): domain Eukaryota; kingdom Viridiplantae; phylum Streptophyta; class Magnoliopsida; order Rosales; family Rosaceae; genus Rosa; species Rosa rugosa. The sequence goes on along the minus strand of NC_084820.1, from coordinate 9,046,170 downwards.
TGGGGATCCCCAATCCCCGCTATCTAAGATTGGGGATGGGGCGGGGATGATATTGTGATCCCCATCCCCAAACCCGCCCCAATAATATATATATATATATATATATATATATATATATAAATCACAAATATATACATTTATTACTTTACTTTAATGGCTACACTTTTACTTTAATAGTTTTTTTTTTTACTTTTGCACTCACTAAATTATGATTTATGAATTTAATCATGTTTTAATTTTATTTGTTGTAGATTTTGATTTTAAAAAAGACAATATGAGAAAAAAATTATTTTATTTATTAAATTCTTATTGGGGATTTGGGGCGGGTTTGGAGGCTTCGTCCCCAATGGGGATGGGGACGGGGAATCCCCAGTATATTTTTATTGGGGATTGGGGCGGGGATGGGGGTGGAAAATGATCTCGGGGATGGAGATGGTATTGTGATCCCCATCCCCAACCCGCCCCATTGTCATCCCTAGTCTCATTGGAAAAAGTCGTACCCAGTACTTATCAACGGGGAAGTCTAAGGTGTGTTGATGTTTGTCATACATCAACTTTTTAATAAATATATATTAAATTAAATTAGTTGGTGAAACCTGTTGTACAGGTCAACAGGTTATCCACTTATAATTTGACATGTGTATTTTAAAAAAAAAAAATTTACCATACTAAGTACTCATTAATTATTTTATACGTAAATCGTTCAAAATTTTGTAATAAAGATTGTAAATATAGTAATTACTTCAATTACAACTATAAGTATCACTAAATACGTAAAATATGGTGGTTTGTTGTAAAGTATCTCATCGATGATATAATTTACAAAAAATAGGACTCTAGTTACACAAAGAACAACTGGATTATAAGAATAAGGACTTGAGAAGTTTTAGGTCTAATATGATTATTTACCATATCGACAAAACATTTGTTGTAACATTGGTAAAGTGATCGTTTGTTTTGTAAATGGAATCATATTTCAAGTAATTATCATAAAAACGACCAGAATTACCACTTTACACCTCAATTGTTGTCATTTATAGTAAAATGTGTTGTCAAACAAGTAATTATCTCATGGATGATGAGATTTACACAAGAAAAGTATTAGTTACAAAATAGAGAACTTTATTACACAATTAAGGACTCGCGCCTCATTTACTGTATATACATAAAGTTTTACCACTTTAACAGCAATTGGTTGTCACATTAGTAAAATGGTTCTCAAACTTGTAATATAAAAAATTACCACAACTAAGAGCTTGATTACTACTTCTACAACAATTTATTGTCTCATTAGTAAAATGATTCTCAAACTTGTAATTTTGAAGAATTACCACAAATACAACCTTGATTACTACTTTGTACCTCAATTGTCGTAAAATCAGGAAAAAAAAAGTTGTCAAATAAGTAAATAATTCCTAAAGGACAGTAGTTACAAAATAGACAACCTCATTACATCATAAAGGACTCACCACAAATTTACTTAAATAAAATTCATATTACCAGTATAGCAACACATTCGTTGTTTTATTAGTAAAGTGGTTCTGAAAACTTGTAATAGTGAAGTATTAACACTTATTACAACTAGATTACCACATTTTACCACAATTCGTTGTTTTATTGGTAAAACGGTTCTGAAACTTGTAATAGTAAAATATTAACACTAATTACAACTTGATTACCACTTTTTACCATAATTACCACATTTTACCACAATTCGTTGTTTTATTGGTAAAACGGTTCTGAAACTTGTAATAGTAAAATATTAACACTAATTACAACTTGATTACCACTTTTTACCATAATTCATTATGTCATCAATTTTATGACTTAGGTTTCCTTTCCCTTTCTTTCATCTTCCTTCTTCTTCCATAGTTGAAATTCTGTAAACCCTAACCCCTCAACCTAACCCTAAACTCTAAATTTTCCAAAATTTTTCGAAACCGTAAACCCTAAACCCTAAAATTTTATATATTCATTATTAAGATCCTCCTCGGCGAGATATTCCCACCTAGATAAGATATATTCTCCTCGATAAGATATTTCTTCCTCGACAATATATCTGCTCCTCGATAAGATATTTCTTCATCGACAATATATCTGCTCCTCGATAAGATATTTCTTCCTCGACGAGATATCTCCTTCCCAACGACATCTCTTCCTCAACAAGATATCTCTTTCCGACGAGATATCTCTTCCCAATGACATATCCCCTCCTCGACAAGATAGATATCTGCTTCTTGATAAGATATTTGTTCCACGACGATATATCTCCTTCCCGACGACATATCTCCTCCTCGCCAAGATATCTGCTTCTGGACAACATATATCCTCCTCAACAAGATATCTTGTCCTGTTTTTCACGATTGAGTTCTTTCATTGCACAGAAAGCTGACCAAGTGGCTACTAGTTTTGTCTACATAGTTCACTTGTACATTGCATTACGATATATAGTACACATTTCAATTGTGCAGACAATTTAAAAAAATCCTTGATAAAAATAGAAGAAAAAGAAGCCTTTACTTAAAAATAAAAATAAAAAGTCACTCGCGTCATCCTCTGGAATGAATTGAACGCCGAAGCTCCCAGGTCATCCTCTGCCTCGGCTCCTCGAGCTTTTCAAGGGAGCGCGTGAGGATGGAGACTTTGGCACCCTCGGAGGCAGCACGGTGGGCAAGGGCGAGGCTGATGCCGTTGGATATGCCGGTGATTATTATTTTGATACCCTCCGTTTGGATTGTTCGCAATATCTCAAAGGCTTCCTAGGCTCAGACATTGTTGTTTTGTCTTTGTAACACTATTGACATCGTTTTCCTTCTAAATACTTCTAGGTGAGCCAAGTTTTTAGTACCACATACATCACCGCTTATGTGGTAGCTAACGTAGCACACAAAACCTAACCTATTTATTGATGAAATTCTCTTATAGGTTAGGCTTTGGTGCTACGTACATCAGCTTCATTGTTAAAACTCAAAAGTTTCATTTGGCCAGTATGTAAATTGTCACCAAGACAGTTGCACGGGAAACCTTGGTAGCATGGTAAAAACTCAACTTCATAAGTTTATTTGGAAGCATCATATTTTGAAGAAGCACAAATATAGTCCAGGAGTAATTTTTAGCATACAAGATGTTCAAGTTATTAGTACATGATGTAAACAGATGACATGTCTCATAAGCATTCATGTAAACTGTCTCTCTAGATCTGTCCCAAAATGACATCCCCACCAGAGACCTTGATGGCTGATGCGGTTTCCTCATCATTTAGAACTTTAACCTTCCCGTCAACTACATATGCCGACCATCTGCAGAAAGAGAGCAACAATGTCTTCAAGACTGACAAACTTCTGGATATAGTAAATCACAAATAGACTGATAATAAAACTGACCGAGGGTGGCTCTATCCCATTAATAGTAGGGAAAAGAGGATAAGGAGGGAATTTTTCAATAAATTATGGATAGAACGATTCCAAGACCATCTAATGCAACCAAGTTCTAACAACAAACGAACCGGACTAGTTATTTTACCTCTGAGAGCGAGGTCCAAGCAAAGCAACAGAAAGTTCAAGCTTTTGTGGAAGCTCCCATGAAAGTCCCCGTAGAACTCAATCTATTAACGAAAGATTCAACGAAGTCAAACGATGCTGCTCTAGTTTAAACGGAAGCAATAAATTAACTCATGCATCAGAGGAAAAATTGAATCGCACCATTGCTACACTTTGGAAGAGTTGTGCGTTATGTACAAGTTATGTTATTTCCTTAATTTACTTTACAGTGACGAACAAAATTTGAAACATGAACAGAAACTATGAACACGCAAAAGCTAATAGCTTTAGGACTCAAGTTACCTTCAAGAGTGACTGGTAATATAATTCAATACCCTGCCAAATACCTTTTTTTTTTTTTTTTTTTTTTTTTTGAGAATGTGCAAAGTAAGATTTTGGAACTTTGTATGGAAGGAAAAACTGAATCACACTATTGCTACACTTTGAATTGCTCATTATGGACGAGTTACCTTATTTCCTAAGTACTTAACACAAATTTAAAAAAAAATAATTATAAAAAAGTACATATGGAGGAAAACTAATCCTCTAGAACTCATTCAATCTCAAGTCTTCCTCGTAATATAATTCTCACTACAATGCAATATACGAGTTTGAAATTGAATGATCCAATAGTGGCTACACTTGTACAGTAAATAATTCAGACATCAACTTAACTACTTTTCCAACTAAAATAACAGTGAATAGAGAGTATAAGGGAATTCATATTAGTACAAAAGAAGCATAGGATTGCAAATTGAGAAAACATATTTATCTCTGCAAATCAGAAGAGATGGAACAACAGTTAAATATTCACTTACGGAATCTTTAGCTTGAAGTATCTGCCCATCTATTCAAAACAAACGGATCATTAACCGCTACACAAATCACAGAATCAATCCCTTTATATAGCCTTAAACTTATCAATGTTGTTCTTGTAACTAGGCACATGCTGCTGGAAACAAAAGTCCGTATATGCACCCTGACATACGCAAATAACAATACCTATTTATATAAATCCCTTGCAAACTTAAAACACTCACGGATTCAATGTTTCTCATTCATGTTCATCTAATATTTCATTTTGTCACTAAACCTCACGAAAAACATAAACCATTACACTAGAGAGGGAGAGAGAGCAACTTACAGGGAGGCCAAAGATGACGACTTTCTTGTCCTGAAAACACAAAATTCACCAAAATTGAGTGCCCAAAATGATGAGAATTACATGTAAAGAAAGTTAATGGAGAAGAAAGACAAAAGGGTCGACGACCTTGAAAAATGTCTTTGAGAGGAGTGGTGGCGAACTTGGAGGAGACGCCGCTGTCCCAGCTCCGAGCTTTCTGGAGGGAAACATCCGGTACGGCGGAGACTAGCACCGTCCCGACTGTGACCACCGCGTAGGCTCGTGAGGAGGCTCCGATTGGATGATCTCTGACGGCCAATTTAGGGTTTTCCCCAAGCAAATACGTAAATTTGTTGCAGAACAAAAACTGAACGGCTTTTCTCAGCGCACTTCCTCCTCCCTCTGTCTTCTCCTCTTCAATTTAGGGTTTTCTGAAAGTCGCTCAAAGTTTATTAGTACTATGATATTGAGAATTTAGCTAAAAATAAAAAAGATTATACAGGCTAACGGATGAGCAGGTAACCACAATCAAATATTCTAAACCGTTAGATTTATTCCACATTTTAATTATATCCGATGGCTTAAAATATTCAAAAAAGTTAGTGTATGTCATACATTAACATACACTAGAATTTTCCCTTATCAACAACTCAAATCAAATTATTATTCAATAAAATTTAAAATTGAAAAAAAAAATCCAGTATGTTCGTTTAAGAAATATATCATTGTATTTAAATTGGAATGAACTACTATACCATGTGTTTGAAATTTTTTTATTTTCATACATTTTTTCTAAAAAGTTTTTTTTTTTTTTTTTTTTTGAAACGAGGCTGGTGCGGCTGCCGTCAAGCCTTGATTAATGAAACTGCAAAATACAAGGAGGGGACGTAGAGCCTGAACCCCAAATTATAATAAGCATAGAGAGAATATCCTAAAATACAGCCGTGTTCCCCTGGTCAGCAGCTGACCATGGGAAATTTGGTCACTCACCGTCCGATTGAAATCGGACGGTTGACAGCTAAGTGATGAAATCTGAGATGAGAGCTGTCAACCGTCCGATTTCAATCGGACGGTGAGTGACTAAATTTCCCATGGTCAGCTGCTGACTAAGGGAACACTACTGTCCTAAAATAATATCAAGAGTCTCTACAAAATCTATGTATTCTAACATGCACCAATTAGCAAAGAGTGCACGAATGGCTACTCTATTTGCTTTGACATAGCGGTGACATACCTGAAAGATAACTCTATGACGAAGAAGCATCAGTACAAATAGCGCAGCTTTCTCACTATGTTGTCGCACGGAAACAAATCCGACGACACTTCGTTTCATTCTACCACTAGGAGGTTGCGTCCATTTGATTAAACAAATAGCTCGCCACCTCCCTAGGCCTGACAAGGCACACTGAGTATGCATACTGGGACAAAGCCCATATCGCCCTACCCAAAAGAGATAGGGAATTATTGCTGGCATGGAGCCATAGCTAATTAAAATTAAATGAAAATAAGTCAAAACAAAACATAGAACCGAGTCAAGGGTCAAAGCCCAGACCCACAATCCAACAGGCCCACGCAGTCCCAACCCCGGCAGCACCGCCACCGCAACCTTCCTCGAGCCATCTAGCCTCGCCACCCCTCCTCAAATCAGAGCCAAACCGCCCAAACCAAATCGGGTCAAACCGATCCGATTTGAAACCAGTGCCTCTTGTCGCGCGGCCATCTCCAACGCCTCGAATCCGAACTGAACTCGTGGATCTCCGGAAACATGCGAACAATTCGAAGTCATCAGGTCTTTCGCGCTCCTCCCTAGGGCAAGGCGACGATGACCCTGCCTTCCAATCATCACCCTGCCTCGGTCCGGCGCCGTCAAAACCTCCAACCGCCCGGGACAGCAACATCATCATCCCGCAACCAAAACTTCGACCGGACCAAATAACACCGGACAAAGGGTCCCTTCTAGCCCGTCCGACGACGCCGCCGCAAGGGCATGCCGTCGGACCGGGCATCCAAACTTGCCGGACGACTAGATGCGGCTCCTCGTTTTTTGAGAGAAAAAGTCTTATGGTGTGTTTGTCGTCATCCCGGAGTTTAAATACCTAGAAGTTTTTTCTAAAAAGTTTTAGTTGCATACATGTGAGATGTGACAATATAGTTTTATGATTTCAATAATTCGTATTTAAATCAACAATTAAAGATCTTTTATGCAACAGATCATCAAATGAAATGATCTATAACTCATTCTATTGTATCATATAGATGGATAATTTTAATAAAAGTTTGTTTTTTTATGCAATTATATGATTAAATTATTTTCGTTTATAATAGTTTTACATGGTTTCAAGGTTGGGTTCCTAATTCCTTAATTGAGCTTTTTCATTTGGGACTTGGTGATCGTAGCTGTCACACCCCGAATTTAGAATAATAAATTCAAATCCGAAACATGAATAATAACTAAAACAAATAACATCCTAAATTTTTTTTATAAACCAACAACATCACACAACCCACATTACAAACCTCGTAGCAAACTATCTCTCGATTCGGTTATTACAACACCAGCTTAAATAAAATGTTACGCTCAAAAGGGTCTACAAAACACACCAAAATAGACTAAGTGCAGAACTCAACACTGCTGCCCTACTCAGCTCGATCTCCACCCTGATTCTCCTGACCTGTGAGATTCGCCGCTACACCGTTTGAATAGTGTACTGGGATTGCAACAACACAAAACCCGGTAAGCTTTCTGAAAGCTCGTGTGAGTAAATAAGAAATGAACGGTTGATTTATTAAATCACAATTCTTTTAATTCAAGTAAATCAAACCAACAATCCGAACACACACAACAACCCCAACAATTTAATCACCAACCCAACTCACGTGACACAAAGTACTCACAATGCAATAACCTAATTACCACCATGACCGTACTCCCAAAACAGACTAGAGCTCTATTTGAATCGTTACCTGTCACCTTGGCCCAGGTGCAAACATCTGATATACTTCGGTTAATACTATAACCGTCGGACTTTGGGCATTTCTGCCCGCAGAACAAAAGTACTTCGTTTATCACAATGATAACCGTCGAACTTTGGACATTTCTGCCCTCAGAACAAAACACTCTGATTAATATAACTATCGAACTTTGGACATTTCAGTCCGCATAACAAAATATAAACAGAATCCCACCCGATTCACAATATCACGTCTCCACCCAAATCATACTCACAACAATACCAATTATCATAATATTCATGGCAAATAAATCTTTCATTCAAGTATATAAACGAAATAATCAAAAATCCACATATTTCAATGTCACACCATTTCGTATAAAATCACATAAATATATATATATATATATATATATATATACGTAATCATCCACTCAGGAATGACCACTAATACAAACTATAGTTCACACGTAGTAAAACCAAGAAATTCATTTTCTTATGTACTTTAAATCTCATTTTCTTAAAACTATTTTCTCACACATAACAATTAAATGTGCAATAAGGAAATCCGGTTCGTAAATGAACCATGTGAGATTTACTCACCTCTAAATTCCTGCCGCGTCTTCTTAACAACACAAAATACGATTCACAATCGTCCGCCAACTCAAACCGTCAAACACCTAACCAAATACAATATTTAACTTAGCGCACAATTCATAAAACGCACTTATACGAAGATCCAACTGTCGGATCTTCACCCGTGACCACACAAAGTCATCAAGACAGTCCTAAGATCATTATAACAAAACTACAAGTCGATTGGACGATCTGATCTTCACAGATCATAAATCGAACCATCAAAATCGATCGAAATTGTAAAATTCCTAACTTAATCATACGATCTCCAAAATTTACATGCTATATATCGAAATGATCGTATAGACATGTAGAACATTAAAATGGGCAGAAACTGCCCTTGAGGTTTCAGGAAATGGCCGCCGGAGTTAGAGACAGAGCCGCCGCTGACCACTGCCAACGGTGTCGGGGACAGGTGTTCCTCTTCGTTTCATCGATTTGAACAACTTCCCTAACTATCTCGAAGTCATAAAATGAACGGAAGTGGTCGAAAATACCTGAAAACAGTCCAGTTTGACCGAAAATTTTCCAGAAACCGGCGAAGCTCCGATCAGCATGAAATCGATCACTCCAGGGGCAGTCCTTCTTGGAGCACTATCAGGATGTTAAGTCGATTTCAGGAAGTAAAAGAACTAGGGTTGTGGTGGCTGGTAACTCGAGATATCGACGTTGGCTCAAAAATGAACCCAAATCGGGTTTGGCTTCCCGTCGCCGCTACAGGCCACGAGGAGGCACAAGGCTGCCACTGGCAGCTGGGAAAGGTCAAGATGAAGCTGAGGGAAGAAGTTTGGTAAGGATTGGTGGCCGGAGTTGTGAGAACGGAGCCGGCGAAAACTTGCTCTGTTTTCGGCTCGGGAGAGAGAGAGAGAATAGGTCGGTTTCCAGAAATGGAGAACTGACTATTTTTGGCAACTTTCCAAAAATAGCTAGGGTTTTATACTTTTATACCCAAAATGGAAACTTTTCCAAACGCGATAACTTCTTCGTACGAACTCCGATTCTTGCGTTCCGCATACACACGAACTCATATCGACGAGCTCTACAACTTTTGTGAAAAAAGTTTTCCCAAATTTCATACGTAAAAAAAATCGATTTTAGTGACCCCCCCCCTAAATAACGTTTGTTTCGAAAATAAACTCATTCAAAACCAAATTTCTCATACAACGACATACGAATCATGCCCACAACTCATATTTCATAAAATTGAACAAATATCGAATTACAAAATATTTAACTGAGAATTTCGGGTCTTCACAGTCTACCCTCCTTAAAGGAATTTCGTCTCGAAATTCAAGTAAGCTCATCAACAACACTACTAGAAATTTCCCCAATGGGGACCAATTTATAAAAGTGGCTTTTGGCCCAACACACACTGATTTTGGTGGCTAAAGGGCAGTAGCCACTATGCAGCCACTAATTGAATATCAGTCCCCTTAATTGCAGGTGCTAATGTACAAAGGCCACCATTAAAAAAACAATGTGAACACAGAAACCAATGCAGCTCTTCATACTGTTATGGAATTAGTGGGTATTTAACCTTTGTAATCACACTGATAACAGTGGCAAAATTGGTAGGCTATATTAAAAAAAAATGCACCAAATAATTGGTGCATATATGATCTTGTACTGTATTTTAAATGTATTATACAATAAATTTACAAGTTAAAAATACATCCATGAGATATACACTACTAGAAGTGATACTCTTGTAAGCTTCGTCAGTGATTCACAGGGTTCCTTAGACAGTCCCTTTTGCAGCTTCTTGACCTGCAATTTTACAAGAGCAACTCTTTTAACTCAATGGTCAAGAACCAATGGCTGGCAAAGCACTAAACAGAAGCATCTCCACATTCATCCAGGGAGATAAAAAATTATGCAATTTTAAATGACTGCATTGCTCTGATCTTTTCATACTAACATGGATTATAATTTACGATGATCCAAAACTAAGTAGGCAAGCTTACCTTATCAAACACAGGGAAGAACTTAGCGGACTCCAAACACATATCTTCAGATTTCATTATTACTTGCAACTGTAAAGTAACAAAAATTAAATCATCACAAAGTATTAACAGCAATAAGCATTACATTAGCAACCATGAAAAAAGTTGGGTCAAGGTTTCCAGCATTATACTAACTTCCCAACTCCAGACCAAGAAAACTCTTAACACTGAACACAACATTAATTCATATGTGGATAAATACTTACTGAAAAGACTAGAGATGGAAAGTAACATTTGACACACTCCGGGTACAAGTTAGATGAAAACATTGATAGATAACTGCACATAGAGACTGTCCTAAAAGCTTGCTAAATGAATCGACTTCAGTTAAATTGTCACTTGATGTTTCTCTTAAACTACAAGTTGTCTCAAAGGTTTGCAAAGTAAATTTATGAAATGAAGCATGTCCAAGCAAAGCTGTGCCGCTAAAAAAAGCTGTGAAAGGAGGAACATTTTACAGTTAACCAAGTTCACATCTGCACACACACTTTCAATTAAACAACGAAAAGGAACAGCAGTGCACATCTGCATACACACTTTCAATTTCAAACCCTGGTGGTCAAGAAAACAATTTGTTGAAAACATAGGAAAATACCTCAGAGCCACACGATATTTCTGACCCAACTTCTCAAGCTCTGCCATTACACAATCTATGATACAAGGAGTGCCTGTATATTAAAAGACAGATAAACCATTAGAGAAAAATAAACATAACAGAAATGGAACATTCCCCTGCATTATCTATCAAAAATTGTGGTGACTATCATAAGTTTACGAAGTTCTCTTAATCATTCTTGGTATAAAACTCAACATTGAAAAACAATTCCTAAGAAACACTAAACATTAATATGAGTGAATAACTCTAAGACTCACACTTTGCATATAGGTAGTCCATCATTCCCTTCTCCAAATCCAACTGCAGAAAGTGAACAAAAACAAATATATTACCCAATACAGAAACTTATACATGAAACAATTAGCACCAAACACTCACCTTAATCAGGATAGAGAAATTAGCACATATACATAAATATCCTTAATGAGTTGGTGTATTTGCACAAAAGCAAGGTTGCTCAAAACAATTGTCTGTGTCATGAGTAAAAGTAAGTTCACTAACCATTCGAACAAATTTGGAAATCACTGAACTAAAGCCAATTGAAGTTGCTTCAATTATCTCTTCATAGTTAACATCAACCCCTGCAAAATATAGTTAATTAATTAACAAGATCAATAAGGTCCTCACACAAAAGCACAATAATATATCAATTTTGTATCAGTAGCATTTAATTTCCAGGGTAATAAGACATTCAAATAAGTAATGCTGCATGTTAGAAAAGTGCTTTAGTTTTTGGAATACTCAAAACATGTTAACTCGTCAGTATACAATTTCAATCCAGGCTCCTAAGCCAATATCTGATGTAAGAGTTAATTGAACATATGAACATATCTATACCAAGTCAAATTAAATCTAAATGAAATTAGCAGATACCTTCTTCACTATTGGTTCCTGCAACTCTGGTGGTAAATAAGCAAATGTTGTACCACTGTTAAAAAAATGCCATATTTTGGTATGAATTGCTGCCGGATATGTTATCACTAACACCACCACCACTAGTAGGAAGTTCTATAACATCACTTCCAACCTCAATCTTCTCCAACACAACATTATAATGCACCCCAGCCCGAAAATTAACAAAATCCCACCACACAAAACCCAGAACAGTCATAAATTGATAGATCCGGTATGTTAGAGAGCTACTGATGTATAGATGGTCCTTAATCATTCACCTTAAGGCCCTAAAAGTAAAGGGGACAATGACGCGTCGCGCGTCTGGCGATATCGAGCCCTGGAAGTTAGGGCCTTTTGTAGATCTGAGCCTTCCAGTTTCGAAACTAAAAGCTATAAAACGAAAATGGGGAAAGTAAGTACCTCTGCAATTACTTTACCCTAAATATTCAGATGAAAAAATGAAATAAAAAAGCTCAAAGTTAATACCTCCGAAACTCCTTCTTCACCATTGCGGCTAGTTCCTCGATAAATTTGGCAGATCCGCAGTAGAGAAAAGAGATCGAATGAAAGAAATCCGGCTCGGCAGTAGAGTGAGAGAGGAGAAGTGTAAAGAAAAGGGCTTTAAGACATGGGGGAAGACTTGTTGATAAATAGTTGTTAGACAAATCCCTGCACATAGAAGTCCAGAGTGAGAAGGGGGAAAGCACTTGAATGTTAAACAACATACCCTCCAACCCACAACAAAATCCTACACAAACAAAAATCCATCAAGCGAAACATTCAAGATCTACAACACGCAAGCCTAAAGATCGAAACTTTAAAAACATAAGAGAAGAGAAACAAGAAAGTTACCTCGAGCACCCCAAGCTCTAGGCTCAGGCCAACTCCCCTGCTCCATCGAACGCCTTCGATGCCTCGTAGATCCAAATCTACGTCGTCGTCAGAAAACGCTACAACAGATCTCCCACTCCCTAAGCCAACCTTGAATCACCAAAGCCTCGAGGTTGGTTTAGGCCCAAAAATAACATGGCTTTTGAAAGAGAAGAGGACGAAGAGAGACAACGAGAGAGAGAGAGAGAGAGAGAGAGACGGACGGAAAGAGAGAGAAGCAGAGAGCAGGGTAGGGTTTTTAGTCGAACCAAGTGAATATATACCAAAGAGGAGAGGTTTGCTGTCTCAGCACCGCACCATAACTTTTCTCAAGAGCTCAGCCCAAACATAGGAACCCTGGAGCCCAATTATATTATTATTATAATGACTCTGGCACTGTTTCAGTACTCTATTTACCCATTAGGCACTGATGTACAGTGGAATCAAAAATTATGTCACTGATGTCAAAGATTGGTGTGAAGTAGTTTGAGAAAGCCACGGATTATTTTTAGTGTCTATCAAAAGGTGCTATTGGGGAAATTTCTAGTAGTGCAAACAGTTGTGGGTACTTCTCCCTCATGTCAGACTCTAACTCCCATGATGCATCCCCCTCATCATGATGACTCCACAACACCTTAACCAAATCAACCTCCTTCCTACGAAGCCTCTTCATGGACCTATCCAAGATACGAACAGGTTTAACGACGAAGGTCACATCCGGATTCACCTCGATGGTACCATGATTAATCACATGGGACTCATCTCGGATGTACTTCCTGAGCATGGACACATGGAAGACATTGTGTACACCGGACATGCTAACAGGTAAAACAAGCCGATATTATGCCAAGTCTCCGACCCTTTCCATAATCCCCTTCTTGCCAAATCTCACCACACCTTTCATAGGTGAGAGTAGCCCTTAATTGAAGGATTTATGGCTTGCTTGTTACACTCCATTTCTATGGTTTATCTGGCAAGCTAGAAACAAGGCAAGGTTTATGATTTCTAGACTTATTAAGGACATATACAAGCTTCTAGTCGTCTTGCTAAGGGATGCATGCATAATCTTGTACAATACCTTCAAGTTGTGAGAAGTTTCGGTGCTCAATGTAATCCATGGCGTGCCCCTACAATAATTGAGGTAAATTGGCATACTCCTCATTTTAGTTGGGTTAAGATTAATTCAGATAGAGCTTGGAAAAAGCCCTCCAACCTTCATGGTTATGGGGCTGTCTTTTGTGACTATAGAGGGAATTTTCTTGGTGCTTTTTCTTCGAATCTTGACATCCCTAGCTCGGTTGTAGCCGAGGTCATGGCAGTTATCAAGGCCATTGAGTTTGCATGGGTCCAAGATTAGAAGCATATATGGCTAGAAGTGGACTCTTCCATTATTCTTAATTTTCTTCACTCTCCTCATTTGGTGCCATGACAATTTAGAGTAGAGCGGATGAATTGTTTGCACCGCATTTCTCATATGCATTTTCGTTCCTCACATATCTTTCGTGAATGTAACAGAGTTGCTGACATCTTAGCAAATCATGGTATTATTTAACAGGTTTAGTTTGGTGGGACGTTACTCCTCCTTTCATTGTTTCAACTTGCAATAGTGACTGTTTAAGTCTTCCACAATTTCGTTTTCATTAGCTAGTTTTTCTTTAATTTATGGTGTGTTCTTCTCTCCCTCTTTGTATCTTTTTTTTCTTTAATAACACAGGGCGCGGTCAGGAAGTTTCTTGGCATCTCTTATCCTTCTTTTTGAGCCAAAAAAAAAAAACATAAAAATATATTTAAAAAATTAATTTATAAGATCAGAAATCATAGAATTAAATTTTTCTAACGTTATTGACTTATTTCTATTCTTTCTTATAGAACACCCTAGGGCAACAGTGTTACAGTGGAGACTATCATAAATCAAAGCCGTCACTTGCTTACCACGTGTCACTATAAACCCAGCAATTTGTTTTTCTTCATTCTATTCTTTACTGCCCGGACACGAAACCAAATTCTCACAGTTGATTTCACAGTGCTTCCCTCCAAACTCGCCGAAGTAGCCAACACGACGTCGTATTCCTCCATCTCCGATAACGAACTACCCTAGCTCCGCCAACTCGGACCTTCCCAACCATGTTGCAGAACCGGTCATACGTCAAGAGAACCAGAGGAGGCAAAATCACCAAGGTCTTAATTCCCCTATTTCCCTCCCAAACCATGAACCTCTCTGCTCTCTGGTCTTCAATTAGGGTTTTCCATCTAATTAGGGTTTCTGTTCTGGTTTTCAGGTCGTCAGAGAGCACTATCTCCGCCACGATATCTACTGCGGAGCTCCGGTATGCAAAGTATGCGACACCTCCCAAGCTCGCCTGAGCGCCACCGCTTCCACCGTTCTCATCCTCGACACCAATGTGGTGCTCAATCAGGTTGGAATCTCTCTCTGGTGTTATTGAACTCGCTTTCTCTCCGTGAATGAGGAAGTGAATTTGAGCTTTTTGCCGTGTGGTTTTGCAGATTGATTTGATTGAGAATCCGGCGATTGACGACGTGGTTGTGCTTTCGATAGTGCTGGAGGAGGTCAAGAACAGGAACTTGTCCGTTTACAATAGACTTCGAGCTCTATGCAGTAATTCTTTGAGGAAATTCTTTGTTTTCTCTAATGAGCATCACAAGTAGGTTTTTCTTTTCTTGAATTATAAATGTTCGTAATGTACTATAGGTTGCTTTCGGGTTATCATTTTTGTTGGGAGTTTGTGCTCTTATTTGGTGACTGCTACTCCGTGTTCAGGGATACATATGTTACGGACATGAGTGGAGAAAGTAAAAATGATCGAAACGATAGAGGTTAGCACTCGTCTTGATCTCGAGTTTTTGATTCTTGACGATGTGCTTGTTGATTTGTACTTGTTTATTTTTGTGCCGCTATATTACCTGCCAATGCTATGCAGTGTTAATATCCACTTGCTGGTTATGGCATTTGAGTATAGTGTAAATCAAGAATCCGTGAATTTTGAAATCTGTTAACATTTAAGAAATTGTTATTCAGCAATTCGGGTGGCTGCTCAATGGTATCAAACTCATTTGGCTGGTTCTGTTCGTATTTTACTTTTAACTAATGACAAAGAGAATAAGAGGAAGGCTCTTGAAGAGGGGATTTCTGCAGAGACAGGTGTGTATGATTGGTTGCTGTCTGTGTTATAAGTATAGGGTTTAAGTGCATGTTTCATTTTTCATGATGGAAATTTGATGGAGTTATTGACTTGGAAAATTTCAGTGGAGTCGTATGTGAGATCATTGAGTCGACCAGATTTGCTTGATCTGCTTGTGCATCCTGCGTCGTCAGAAGATGTAATCATGGAGGAAGTTGAAGATTTAAGACCATCTAAGAAGAAAATTGTTTACTCAGAGGTATTGCAATACTGAGTCTGCAAGCGTTTATGTATTGATGTTTTAAGTAACATGAAAATCAGGGTGTTCTAACCAGTTTCTTGCTCTCATTTCTTTTGCCAGCATAAACCCTTGTCAGAGATTACTTCTGGTATCCGGTGCGGTATCTACCATCAAGGAAAACTAAGGGTGAACCGATACAACCCCTTTGAAGCATATGTTGGAAGCCAGAGCCTCAGTGATGAAATAATAATTTATGGACGTGCAAACATGAATAGGGCCTTTGATGGTGATGTAGTGGCAGTCCAGCTTCTGCCTCAGGAGCAATGGCATGAGGAGAAATCTCTTGCGATAGCAGATGAAGGTAGTTAATACATGAAAATGATCTGCATGCATATAATTGATTTTACCAGGAGAAGGCTTGGTTTGAAATCATAAGTTTGAGTTTTGAGGCTAATTTTGGGTCTAATTTCTAGTTACTTTTTCGGGTGGAATACAATGAGAAAAAAGAAAAAAGACATCTTCCCACAGTGGAAAGTAAAAGAAGAGGACTCCTAATAAGTTATCTACTGCTAGAGTTTTGATATCTCAAGCCCACATGTGAATAAGTGCATTGCTGAGTTTCTGGAGCCTATATTTAGGACTGTTTTGCATTTTGAAACATGCTTCTTTCTTTCTACTTTTGGTTTTCTTATTGCATTCTTCTAATGAGTATATTCTGTACACTGTCTCCTCTCACAGAGGATGAAGAAGAAGAAGGTGTTCATCTGGTTCCTGGCAGTGCTGATGATGTTCCTAGAACCACAGTTCAACCACAGGATTCTGCTGGAGAAACATGTTCTGTTTCAAGTCGTCCATCTGGCCGTATTGTTGGTATTATAAAGCGGAATTGGCATTCGTAAGTTGCCTTAAGTTGTTACCTGAAGCCTTTTTGTCCTGCATACGGAAGTGGTATCTGTTTTAATTAATTTGTTTATAGCTTAAATACATGTTGCTTCTTTCAATTAGGGGGCAAGCGATGTATTACCTTGTAGCATGACAGTGTTGTGGTGTAGTGATTGACTGGTCAAAAAAGAGCATAGGGATTGATTTGCCATAGTTGGTAACAATATACAATTATATGTAAAAATACAAAGTAGGGGGACTTGTCAAAGAAAATTGGGTATGGTTTTTTGCTGGTTTCTTCTAGAAAAAAAGAAGAAGATTTTTTTCTGTTCTCTGGTGCTTTGAATGTTTCTTTCATGGGTGCTTTAGATTAATTGTCTTAATAGAACTTTCAATTCTTCATATTATTAGTTATTACTTAAGAGGTCAATGAATATCTTATTGTATTTTCAACATGTCAACGTAACGTGCTGGCATTTCTGAACTTCAATTTGTTCTTACTACCGCCCCTTGAATGTGTGGTTCATTTTCAATGAGGAAATTGCAAAAAAAAAAAAAAAGGTTTGCTGCCATAAATTCATTTAACAAATTCTGAAGGCCACTTCTATGGATAATATAAATACATGTTCATCTTGTATGTTCATCATACGTGATGTTCACCTTTCGTCTATCATGCATATGCATGTGTACCTCTCTTGTATCATATGCCAGTGAAACTTAATGGTATTGATTTGCATTGTACTCTTCTTAATTATTTCTGTTATGCTTTGTCGCTAATGTCAGTTATGATGAGCTTTTCCGGTTATTGGCCGAGTTATCTGATATAAACTAATTAATCATTCATGCAGTTATTGTGGATCTTTGGAGCCGATGGCTAAGCCTGCTGGCAGTGGTGGTGTTGCCCATGCCTTATTCGTCTCAAAAGATTGTAGGATTCCTAAGATCCGAATTCAAACTCGACAGCTAGAAAATCTTCTGGACAAGAGAATTATTGTGGCGGTTGATTCTTGGGACTGTTTGTCTCGTTATCCTTCTGGCCATTATGTACGAACCATAGGACAAATTGGTGATAAAGATACTGAAACTGAGGTATGCTTGAAGGGGTCCAATTGCTTGCTATACTTTTTGTTGGAGCAACCATCTTTACTTTCCTCAGTTTGTAGTTTAGTTAAACCTTAGTTTATTTGTTCTTTAAACAAAAGCTAAATGGACATATACCATCAATTGAAACTTAATGCCAACAACTATCATTGGCTTTTATGGATCCTGCAGGTGGTCTTGATTGAGAATGATATAAATACAAGACCATTTTCTACTCAAGTTCTAGCATGCTTGCCGCCATTGCCATGGTCTGTGTCCTCTGCAGATTTGGCAAATCCTGTTAGGGAGGATTTGCGACAATTACGTGTCTTTAGTGTGGACCCTCCTGGTATATGACCTGTCCCTTTTTTTTTCCCCCTCCTTGCTCTTCTTTCTCTTCCTACTTGTTTGTTTTTCTTAATTTTTGCTGTTTTGTGTTGGGAAAATGTAATTCAGTTAACATTAAGCTAAGATACTTTGCTAATGGTTTATGCAGGATGCAAGGATATCGACGATGCACTTCATTGTACAGCTCTTCCAAATGGAAATTACGAAGTTGGTGTCCGTATCCTCAAATATTGTTCAACTTAATTGCTGATGAGTGTTAAGAGTGCCCTTCAACAGGGAATGTGTGGCCTTGCATATACTGTCATATAAGTTGTCCACTTATTTGGCTCAAATCATGCACACATGAGAAGCCATATTAAGTTTTGGGAGTTTCACACTAGCATATAACCTAGGGCCTCTCCACCCATTGCCAATTGTTGAGTTGGATGCTCCCACTCTTAACATGTGCATCATCCTACTACCTTGATGAGGTTTCACGGAAATTTCTGTGAATAGAAATGATCTACAAGTTTAATCTTTAACATTCATTTAGATATTGCTGATGTTACAAATTTTGTACTTCCTGGTACCCCTCTTGATGATGAGGCTTCACAAAGGGGAACATCAGTCTACCTTGTCGATCGACGCATTGACATGCTTCCGAAACCTCTGACAGAAGGTCTTATTTTGTGTTTTAATGTTGTAGTGAGTGCATTATCCTTGCAGATTATAAAATGGTTGAGTATTTACTGATTAATAATCCTTAATTGTGCAGATATATGTTCACTCCGATCTGATGTGGAAAGGCTAGCCTTTTCTGTTATTTGGGTATATGCTCACTCACTAATTAGTCATGATAAGGCACTTTTAGTCTTTGTTTACTAGTCAATTTTAACATCTAGTGAATTATAATCTAAGGCTCTTTTTTCTTTTTCTTTTTGGAGATTGTTATATATTTGTTTACCTGAATTTCAGGAAATGACATCAGAAGCTGAGATTATATCTACAAGATACACAAAAAGTGTCATTAAATCTTCTGCAGCATTGTCTTATGTAGAAGCTCAAGCAAGGATGGATGATAGGTACATTTCTAGTCCAAGTTAATTACACTATGGTAGATAAATTCATTTTAACCACACCAGTTGTTTTTATTGAGAACTCTAATTGTTTCTTTTGGACTGAGAGCTGTCTTATCATTTATGTATTATTGTTTCTCCTAAACATGATCATTATTTGACTTCATGTAGATTCTTGTTAAATTTCTTGTAGCTCTGGATTCTCATTATAGCTCTTTCTTATATTATTTCAGCCGGTTGACGGATCCAGTAACTACAGATTTGAGAAACATGAACACATTAGCAAAGGTCTGCATGTGGACCATTTGGTTATAGATTCAAACAGATGTAATATGATTCTTTCTTTCTTAACTTCTCTGAGTATCCTTTCATATACACTGCTACAGATAATGAGGTCAAGACGTATTGAGAGAGGAGCCTTAACTCTTGCATCCGCTGAAGTCAGATTTCAAATTGACACTGAGACTCATGATCCCCTTGATATTGGTATGTTGCTTGAATGAATTTTTTTTCTCTCTCCAACATAAAGAAAAATTTGATTAATAGTATACTTACACACTGAGAAAGGGATCAGCTGTGCTGTTGGGTAATTCACCAAGGAATTTATACAGTATCTCTTGAAATTAGGGATTATTCTATTTAAAGCGGACTTCACAATCTCATTATGTTATTATGTGTGGTATTTTAAGTTATTAACTGTCAGAACATTACGCAGAAGGACTTTTGGAAAACATGACCTCTGTTATTGCTTAGTTTATATTTGTAGTGATTTTACTTCCCCCGGCATTCCCTTGGCTATTATTTTAGTTATTTTTTTCATGTTTATAATTGTTTCCGCAGGTATGTACCAGATACGCGAAGCAAACCAAATGGTTGAGGAGTTTATGCTTGCTGCTAATGTTTCAGTTGCTGAGAAGATTCTTAAACATTATCCTTTGTGCTCACTATTGAGGTAAGTTGATGGATTTTTCTCAAGTACTTTCACGGCCTCATGCTATTTTCCTGAAATGGACTTCTGGTTGCCTTTTTCTTACAAATAAGGCTATATGGAGTAGCATGGTGATCTATTTAGGTTAATTGAGTTGAAAATACATCAGTTTCTGGTGAGGTGTAGCTTTCTTAAAAGATGGATTCATTTTCTAACTACTGTTTCTGCTTTTGCAAAATAGGCATATACCTGCATTTGAACTTTGCCATGTCTCTATTTTGATCAATTCAAACTCCATGTGTGTTTGTGCAGGCGCCATCCTACTCCAACAAGAGAGATGCTTGAACCTTTGTTACGGACAGCTGCTGCTGTTGGTCTCAACTTGGATGTTTCATCATCAAAAGCACTGGCTGATTCACTCGACCATGCTGTGGTAAGTGTTAATTTCATAGGCATGTTAATGATATGGGGCTTATGGGTTTAGCTCAAGTTATAAGATTTTTCCCCCCTCTGTCAAGTACTAATGTCAATATAAATGTTTATGCAGGGTGATGATCCGTACTTTAATAAGCTAATCCGTATATTGGCCACTAGATGCATGACACAGGTAATTTTCTATGAACGGTTGATTACGGTGGAATTACTTTCGAGGACACTTTTCTTAACGTATTTATTTTCCGTGTTTTGCACAATCTAGGCCGTTTATTTCTGTAGTGGGGAACTCAGCCCTCCGGAATATCTTCATTATGGGCTTGCAGCACCTCTGTATACCCATTTTACCTCTCCTATAAGGAGATATGCAGGTTAGTTTCAGTTTTAGTCATTTGGTTCTTGGTGATCTGAGTTACTGTTGTTTGACTTGAGAAGTATCGTTTTCTACAGATGTCATAGTGCACCGGTTGCTTGCTGCGTCTCTGGGTATACACAGGCTTCCAACTGTATTCCAAGATGGACCCCAACTCAATAGTATTGCTGAAAGTATGGATTTTTTCATATCGAACTTTTTGTTTTGAGTATTATATTAGAATACTTACTCCTATGCCTAGATATCTCCCATGTTCATAAGTGATAGTATAACAATAATGTATCTGCAGCCATCAGCTTGTGCTTAAAATGAGCCCATTTTCTGTACACTGCACTAACAGAAGTTTTCTAATCATATTTGCTTTTCTAAACCAAGATTATCCCAATATCTTCTATAGACTGTCCAATGCCTTGTCAATTTTTGTAATGCTGTGTATTTCTCATATTTGCTGCTTCATGTGTTGTGTTACAGATTTAAACTATCGACATAGGAATGCTCAGATGGCAAGCAGGGCCTCAGTGGAACTCCATACTCTGATTTTTTTCAGAACACGGTATGAACCTCTTTCTTTGGCTCTCTCTGTCTCCGTCTTTGTCTATTTCTCTCATATTCATTTTGCTTGGGCAGGCCAACGGATGCGGAGGCAAGAGTTGTGAGGATAAGATCCAATGGATTTTTTGTATTTGTCCCCCAGTATGTTTTCTAAACTCATTTAGAAGCCTCCCTTCCATTTGATTAAATTTGAATGTGTGTGTATGTGTGTGTGTGGAAGGGCGGAAATCTTGCCCAATGCGTAATTACATTTGTGAAGAGTACATTATTTTCTTCTGATTACAATTTCTGGCTACTTTCTATTCGTGTGATTATCAAATCAGTTGTCCAATCTAATACTACTTCCTGTGATTTTCATTTGGATATTGTTCTTATGAAGTAAACTCTTTTTGTCTCTCTTGTAGGTTTGGCATAGAAGGGCCTGTGTACTTGACCCCAAGAGGTGAGAAGGGAAGTGGAGAATGGTTTGTAGATGAACAACAGCAGAAGATTAGAAAAATGGATGGCAGCATTTCATACAGCGTTCTGCAGACAGTGAGAATCCATTTGGAGATTGTTGAGCCCCAGCCCAATAGACCGAAACTCGAGCTTAAGCTGTTGTAATGAGTAACATGTCCTCCCTATACCCTGTACGGTTGTGCGAGCCAGGAGCTATTGATGCTTGGTTCTATCAATCGTAAGCAGGGGTTGCGGCACAGGAAGATTGTATAGTTTCATTTGATTTAACTTTGATCTTTTTTCTTGGCATGACCGTTCACAAAATTATTGTAGAGCTGAAAAATTAGAAGCAGACTGGCAGGTTAAAGATTGTATGGAAATGTCATTCTATTTCGTGTATTGGGAAGGCCAGCTGAGAATTCCTATTTTCGCAAGTCATACTAGGTTGGTTAGTTTGGGGTTTTGCTTCAAAATTGTGAATCCTACTACTTAGGTGATAGACCATGGTTGGAATGTTGGACAAGCCACGTGGTCAGGCTGCCCGACCCAACTCTTTCTCGGGATTCTCTTGCTTTCTTGTTTCAATGAAAATCTAGTTAAACTTTGGTTTTGATGGTTAACTTGTAATTGAAAACATTGAAGACCCATTTTGACCGACCAAAATAATCGTCGGTAAAGGTTGTCCATAGTCTTCAACTGTTAAAACTGGTCGTCGGGGAATGATTGTTCGTCGGTCTATGCCATATCATGGACGTTGTTTTCATTTAGGAATCAAGTGAAAGTAGGTTTGGACAGTTGCAGGATCTGTGCAGTTCAGTTGGTTGTACCCTACTGATTTCAATTCCAGGAGAACAATCACTAGAACAAATATTTCACAAAGCTACATACATGACAGGGTTGTCAATGACACTTGAGAATCATTGACCTGTGAAAATCAAACTGAACCCTGTTTCTCTTCATACTTTACTCCTACTACACATCAAGTAGATAAAAGCAGGTGACCTACGGACTCTCGCAAATCACACTAAACAAAAATTTTACTTTGAAACCAATTGAATCAGAAAATGGAGAAGATATAGAAACCCAGATGTAATGCAGATCCATCCTACGCTCTTGCGTGCGAATCTGTAACGAAAAATAATGCTACATACTACTTTTGAGGAATGCTTTGCCACCCTCAACAATTCAAGACAAGATCCACATGTAGACTGTAGACCACACAGTAAGTGCTAGGGCACAGACCAAGTATGTCCACAGGAAGATGACCGAGCACTCTGCCTCGGCGACATCAAACAGCTGGGTTATGGTACCTGCATTTGCATCATGTATTCATGTAAGTACTCCAATAGCGCGTTCAGTACACCGAATTGAACTACATTGTTTGGTTAGGTCTAGTTCAGTAAAGTGTTAACAAAATATTGCAATTGCTTGCTTACCAATGTTCATGGCAGGTGGCAATGTGAATTGAACCATCAGCACAAACTTGAACAAAGGGTCTGGTGGGAGAAACCCTAGTTGGTCTGCTCCTTTTACAATCCAAATACCAATTACTGGAAGTAGAATATATCGAGCAACGATGATTCCAAGGATGACAGGTATTTTGATTGTCGATGCTCGTAAGCCTATTTGTTCACAAGCATATAGTAGTAGTAACTCTGTTAGATCTTGAGAAAGTAGTTTAATCTTGGAAAATTTGAATATCTAATTTTGCTCCATTACCTTGGATGAGATTGCCTCCAAGAATAAGTGTGATACAAGGAATAGTTCCATTCCTGCACAGTGCATTAGCTGTTAATTAGCTTGAAAAATTGTTTTAAAGAAGCATAGGGGATGCCTTAAGCTCTGAACCTAGCAATTACTCACCCAAGTTGTGCAATTGAGTCTTGGATCACTCGGAGGGGGGCTGAGTCACCAATTATCAAGCGTTTAAGCCATGGAATTGCCCCAAAGACAAATCCAATAAACTGATCATAGACATCAAATCAAGCAAACATGCAACTTATGTTTCAGTCTTAAGGCCTTCTGAAGCATTTACTAATATAATTTAGATAAAATGCTATGAAAACTCACTGCAGCTAGAGTTGGTGGTGCCAGTAACTCATGTAAAATCTGTTTAGAGAACGCTAATACTTTTCGGGGGAATGATACATCTGGTTCATGAGCTACTATCTGCTATTTGAGTAATCCACATAGTCCAAAGAAAAATTTGAGTTAATATTTGCACATAAGCCAGAAACTGAATCCCTAGTATGACATTAGGAGGAACTTACAGCAGGGGGGTGATCCGCAGATTTAGATGAGACTACAATAGAGCCCTGCTCTTCATCTCCTCCTTTGAGAAGGTGAGTTGCTCCATCAGCATCTAAATCTTTGTTTGGCCTCTTCGCGGCCTCATTTTCTGCTTCTTGAAGCGCTATAAATTTCACAGATGAGGACTTTATCAGCTGATAAGTATAAGTCCAAATGAAGAAACCACCAAGCTGCATTACCAACCAAGTGAAAAAATTGTTAGCACCAACTTCATAATTCACTGATTTACATCATGAAGTGTAAGTGATTTCTTACCGCCATGGAAAACGAGACATAGGAGAGTCCAACTGCGCTACAAACTTCATGATCGCCGAAAGGGTTCCCATCCTCATGACAAATTGCTGGCACAACTATAAGTAGAAGGTTTCCCAAGTTTGCTATATATTCAACAAGATTGAGCATAATTAGTGATTTAGTTCATGAGCAAATTACATCAGTGTGAGAGTTCTGAAAAAAAAATTTGAGCATGAATTACCTGATGAACATGTAGCAATTACAAGGCCTTCCTGATAAGGCTTTGGTTTCAGTATCTTTACCACTAACCATCCAAGAATGGTTCCAAACAAAAATGTAAGTCCCACATTGACAATCATAAACCACCTGAAACATGAATGATCAAGGACTCCATGAATCCGAAAAGTTCAAGAAAATGGGAAATTTCATACAAATGTAGCCTACCATGAAATGATGTCATCAAATGTGACAGTTTTGGCAACACTTGCAAACATGAGGGAGGGTGTAAACACCACAAACACTATCTGCATTTGCAAATCAAACCTCAACAACTTTCGAGATCAAGCGAAAACAAGCAGGATCATGCTTAAATTTGAAATGACATACCCTATTCAAGGATCTTCTGGCGCCTGAAGGAAGAAGATTGCAATACTCAGTAGACAGGTAAGCTCCCAACAGACTGATTATCAAAACTTGCAGAACTGGCATAGATGCCACCTCAAGCAGAGTCCAGAAACCCATCTTTCTTTCTTTTTTCGTACCTTTCGATTTCCTTCTGTTTAGTTAAGTCTGCTTCAATGTGCTAGCTTTGGAAGTGTTCAATCTCTGCTTGAGAAGCTTCAAAACCTCTTTGTAACTTTGCTAAAACAATTCCAAAGGAAGAGAAGCAGAAACCTGAGGAACAGAACAAAACCAAGGGGTTTAATCAGAAAAGTCCAAAGCAGGTTAAAATCAAAGAATTGAGCTTTAATATTTACAGGGAAAGGGCCAGAGTGTAAAAGGCCGTTGCATGTGAACTTTGGGAGGAAATAACCATGAAGATACTCAACATTTGTCAAGACTTGCTTCAGTACCACACTCCCATCATGGAGCTCTCGTCTCTATTATTGCACCAAAATATCGTACGCATCTCAAATTTGTTAGAAGTGTCAAAAATCTTATTTTTCTTGGGACTTTGCTTCAAAACTTTTCTGGATATTTTACTTGGGTTCATGAATTTGATTGCAAATTGGTTTTTGAAACCCAATTGGAGTGGAACTAGGTTGGCCATACCATAAATGACCCTTTCCCCCTTTATATCTTTATATTCTAAATATGCAAATACAGTGGTCTAGAATGAACATGAAGTATAGTTGGACCCAACCAAATGATGTTTAGGCTCTAGAATTTGATTCCCTTTCAATTTCTGGACTAATAATTGATAGCTAACAAAAAAAGGAGTTATACAAAAAGGAGTTAAAGATCAGGACCCTAAATGGGGCCAAGAAAGGTGATGTTTGGTCACAGCCTCACAGGTCTAAGAAAGGGGAAAATTAAAAGGACAGAGCCAAAGAGCTAGGCCACATACCAAAATAACAAAAACAAAACCTAATCACATAACAATTAGACTACTTCCTTTCCGCAGGGATCAAGAGATGTAGCTAGTTTACTGTCGTAGAGAATTAGTCTATTTTGAATGTACCAATACGTTAATGTATAAAAAAAATTCCTACCTTAAGTTATGAAATTTATTTTAAGCATATTTTTAGGTCTAAATGATACCGATACTTTAATATATTGCCTCCACATGAAAAATCACTTGTTCGAAGATTTACGCGCCGTTCGTGGAAGTTACGTACATCAATTCCATATCACCGAGACGTGTAATAAGTTTTCGTCATCATCATCGTTTCTTTTGCAGATAAGAATGAAAAAGGAAAATCAAGAAGAACGGTTGGCCAATACGCGAACTCAGATTAGACGTGGACTTGTTTATAACGCAAAGCTAGCTGTCATATCTTCCATGGCGATTGGTAATGGGAGTAAGATTATTTTCATTTTGTTTCTTTTTCTTTGAAAAAAAGGACAAAACATCGCCAAAAATTGAAGTGTGGTAGAGAGAAAGATAAGTATGCATTAAAATGTCAGAGTCAGGCGTCTGCAATTATGTTAAATTACAGAGAAAGACGATAACCATATCTTCATTCCTTCTTCATTATTAACCACTAATCAAGTTAAAGAATTAATAAACAACCCAGAATTCGCATGAACGTACGAGAAAGTAAAACCAGAAACATGAAGTGTATGCAGATCTGAGTTAAATATTCACAGAAGCATACCTGGAATTGGGTGTGGAATGCCGAAGAGTTAAAGTTTCCGACACCGGCTATCATCGTCTGGTCGGAAAAAGAAATGGGAGGTAGAGAGGGGAAAGCTTTAGAAGGGAGGTGATTAAAAGGAAGAGCTAGAAAGCATGAAGACCATCCAAGACTCCTCGATCGACTCTCGATCTCTCGCGTTAATCTCTACAATCAATGGTGGCTAGCTCTTGGCTATGGTAGTACTAATATTGAAGAGCTACTTTTCTGTTTGGTTTTTTATTTTCCAAATATACTAGAAAGGGTATGCCATCATTGCCATGCATGTTACTGATTCCAAGTATTTATAGAGCTTAGCTAGACAACCTCCACATGCATAAACGTCAATATGGTTCCACCTCCATAAGTTAATTAGGTTCCACAATTATTTGATGGGTTAATTAGTTGGAAGTTTACATTTGCAATTAACTGTAGTCATGGAAACCCCCATTTTCTTGCTTAATCAGCCCGCTGGACCTAGCTAGCTGCACATAACTAAAAGTAAATTGTTTCAAGCCATATATGCTACAATTCACACTTCACTGGCTAGAAAAGTTGACCGCAAATGGAAACCCTAAAAGTATACAGCAATGATCAAAGAAACGGTTCATATTTTGGATCATTGCTGTATACTTTTAGGGTTTCCATTTGATGTATACTTGCAAAAAATAATTTAATTAAATCATTTCATTTAAAACTTTTAATTACCATCAAGTATCATCTATTGTTTTATCGGCATATCGTATTTCAACTGCATATCCTAAATAACTATATAATTTTCAATATGTATGAATATATCCTAAATAACTATATAATTTTCAATATGTATGAATATTAGTATGGATATTACTGAAGATTGTACGTGGTAAAATCAGATTAATTCTAAACCAGTTCAATCAAACAAAAACGAAAGCTGATCGAAGATGGATGCACTAGAAGTTAATCATTTATAAAGTATACAGGCCACTTCAAGACATTATGA
Organism: Rosa rugosa; assembly: GCF_958449725.1. Classification (NCBI taxonomy): domain Eukaryota; kingdom Viridiplantae; phylum Streptophyta; class Magnoliopsida; order Rosales; family Rosaceae; genus Rosa; species Rosa rugosa. The sequence continues at coordinate 9,018,207 of NC_084820.1, read as the reverse complement.
TTAGGGTAATGCCGAAATTTTGTTGTAGCTGCAGCTATCTAGCTAGCTTGATTATTACTATATATACAAAATATATATAGTGTTTATTTGCAAAATACCAAAAACTTTTCTGAGCCTGCATATATATTTTAGAAGAGTCCAACCACTTAGAAATTCGCTATAGCTAGCTTTGATTTTCCTTGATATAATACACAAAAAAACGTACACGACAGTGAACAGACCACATGATGTGTGTACGTATGAGAATAATATTTAGGCAGGCTCGATCTGAATGACTGAATCTAAATAGACAACTTCAAATTTGTCAGTGCAACTAAAAGTTTGGCTGGACCAAAATATAACAAGTAGAGTACGTGATCATGATCAATATTTATATCACAACACCGTACTGTAGAGAAATAACATAAAATGAATAAAGTGTAGACATCAACCCGAATCACAGTTATCACCTGTATATATATCAGGAGGAAAATTTAGGTCGGACGAACATATTAGTGATAAATTTTTTAACGGTTCACTTATATCATATATACTCGAAATGTCTTGGTGGTAAATCAGATTAAAGAGTTTGTCATACGTGTATGGTATACCTATTCAGAGAGATCGATCCTTCTAGATATGTAGATCTTGATTTACACACGTGTTTTCAATCAAATCTCATAAACTAATAATGCACTCTTGGTATAGAATGATTTGGTGAAGGCTTTATGTGAAATCACCTGTCCCGGTATAGGCATAGGCTTATACCAAACCTGTCACTTGCTTAATATTCTGACAGCTGTCCATAGCTTAACAGTTTCCTAACTCCGTTAAACTATCTTAGAGGAGAAATAACAAAAATTAAACTCCACACCGCTTCTTGATCTTGAAGATAAACGCCCGGTGCCAGAAGTGATACCAGCCAGAGTCGTCGTCATCTACGCCCACCACCGCTCGTCGTCTTCCAAAGACGACGACAAGCCGGCTACCGTCAACCGTCAACCCCAAGGTTGAAACCTTCAGGGAACACTCCACCAAGTCTGTACGATTATTTGGTTGTTTTTTTTATTTTATTTATCTTTAACTAAAATAATATAAGTTTAACAGAGTTAAGTCTCTATTTAACAGGGTTAAATCTCTGTTAGTAGAGAAGACAGGTGGATAATGTTTATCTAGAATAGGAGGGACAGGAATTTTGGGGACAGCTGATTTCCTTGCGTAAATGATTTCGGAGTCTTCCCCATGAATGAGTATTTATGGTATCTGACGACGTGTATGGTGGGCGCCAGATCCTTTGAGAACGTACGTGCTTACATATGCATATGTATTACACACACACTATAATTCGATTCACATTGCCACCCGAATTTGTGGTGGGCAAATTTAATTTTTTTAAAACAAAAATGATATTTTATAGTTAAAACGAAATTATAAATAACTATAATATGACCAAATATAAGTCGGAAAAAATAAAAAGTCACCAATAATACATACACATTTGACCCAAAATACGTCGGATAAAGGAAAATGAATGAACATCTTCTAACTTAAAGCAATTAGGAGATTGTTTGAATTTTTAAAGAAAAAAATTCTTTATTTTAGTTCTAATTCTCAAGGCTTGAGTAGTGTTTTATCAACTTTTACATCCTTTGCTATGACAAAAAATAAAGTGCATCATTAAGGTTTGTTGTCGGTGGGTGTTGGTGACCACTGAATTATTTGCACGCCAATGAAATGTACGTTTGCTTGATATTACTTCATGAATTCATGATCAATATGAGTTGCATGGTTCTTTATTCTTTAACCTACAACACAATAATATTTGGCGGACCACCATTGATTTAATTGACATCCTATCAAATATATGAGCTGGTTGGCATGCATTTGGCAAAGTGACAAAGGCTATAACATTAACAACTCATGTACATGCCTCCACCAAGTTTGTAAACGGAATTGGCTTGATATATATCCGCGTTCAACTTTGACCAATGTAACACCATAAATTTTCATTACTCTAGCTTTGTAATAATAAAATACTAGCCTTTTTCAGTTTTTCATACATGTGTAATAGTTTTTTTTTTTAAGAAAAAAAAAAAATGAAATAAAACAGTTATTGCATAGATAAAATAGTATGAGAGAAAAGTGGGGGTTGTGGGATCATTTTTTAATCTAAAAATTTATTTTGTAATTGTCATATTTACCCTTGTGATTTAATTTATTCTCAAAGTTTTTTAATTTTTCAGGGTTAAACCTGTCAAAATTTAACAAAACCTCTGTTGTGAATAATAACTAGCATTTCTCCACACATGCTCTGCATGTGCAAGTTATTATTTTTTTTCTTTCAGAAAAAAAAAAAAAAAGTTGGTTATTGCAGAGAAAAGAAAATGGGAGAGAGAAAAGTGGGTTGTGAGTAATTTTTTTTTAATAAACATACATTTTGTAAATGTCTTAATTATCCTTGTGATTTAATTAATTCTCAAAGTTTATTAATCTTCTAGGGTCAATTCTGTCAAAATTTTAGATTTTGGCTAACAAAGCCTCTTCTCTTAATAATAGTATAGATATAGATAAATAAATAACCTCTTTTTACATAATCAACTATCATACAAGAGTTTGAGCCTTGGTTTTGATTACTGTAGAAGAACATTTAATGGCGTTATATATACGAGAAAACAATGCTTGTGTACATTAATATTGCATGTACATTGATATGTATATGTATATGATTTAAATATGTATGTACATTATTTATATATACATTATGCATTATTTATATGTTATTCCTCGAAGAATTAACTGGATGACTTAGATATTTTTTGCAGATTTGGATTTCTTTATCAACACACCATCATTAAGTATCGAGTTCTTTCTTAATATTCCGCATGAGTTATTGACAAGCACATTGCTCACACGATTAATTGGTCTAGTGACATAAGTCTTTCATTCATAAATATATAAAAGAGGTCATGATCGAGTTCGTCTACTAATCTTATGCGGGAAAAAAAACAATAATGATAAATAAAAGGACAAACACATTATTTCCATAGTTCCATGTGTTTCAAATCTCGTGGGGATTCAGAGTTAGCTGAGCTTGGACCGACCTATACATTATTAGATGAATAGATCAATGATATGTCGTCCAAGTTGAAGTTGAATGGACTCCACCCTAATAATCTCCTCCAAGAATTGATATACGTACTCTATATTTTCAGGATGGTTTTTCTCTTGATGCTATAATTTTAAACTGACCAACAAGCTGGAATCTTTCCATGTAAGAAATCACGGTCGATGCAGGAAATTGTAGTTTGTGCACGAAATCCAGTTACATTTAAAAAAAAAAAACAAGAGTTTTGCACTTTTAGATTAGATTTTTGTTCGGAACCAATAACATCAATTTTAGTTCGAAATAAAAATTTACTCTGCGCATGTGTTTCATGTATTTTTAAAGTTTGTCTAGTCATGATTGTAGTATATACTTTATACAATGCACCTCTTTGTGACTAGTTGGCAACATTATTTGACTTTCCCTCTTTTGTCAAACTCAGTTCAAGTGTTGCATCAATCATTTTGTATTCAAGTTGAAGAGAAAAACAACGTCTTAATTTGGCGGAATTAGATAATCTGAATAATGTGGTTAACTACTTATAGCCAGCTCTTACTTACGTGCTTAAACTTCATATTATGCTGCTTTCATTGTCAAGATAGTTCATTTTGTTTGATTTAATTGAGCGGATCGACATATTAGAGTTGTGATCATTCTGGTTTCCTCATCCTTCATTACCGTGCAGATTCGGGTTTTGGAGTATGACGAATTGACGATGCGTTGCAGACTTTGATTTGTCTCATTATGCATATTTATTCTTTATTTCCTTGCTGTTTTGATCCCAGAATGTTAATTACTAAAGAATGACGAGGACGAATTTCTCTTAGGTTAAACGATAAAGATCGATCTGGAAACCACTCCAGCCGCCATTTCTTCAGTTTGCTTGTGAAAATGTAATTCCCTCTTCATCAATTTTATTTTGTGTTTGGGGATGAAAATAAGATTTTATATTCATGTATCTATTGAGACCATTTTACTATGATACACCGGTGTATGACATTATCGTGTTAGTCAAATATAACGAAAAACAAGAGATAATTTTGACTGAATAACTCAGATATTTCATTCACCTTACAAGAAAGAATTATATACAAATTACAATTGCGCCTAATAAGATAAGTACTACTCCTAAGGCAAGTAGTAAACCTAATAATACTACAGATATTACAGAATATTACAGATCATGGAATATTACAGAATATCTACATAAATAAGGTAAGTATGACTCACGCCAACACTCCCCCTCAAGTTGGCGCATACAGATCACGAATGCCCAACTTGTCAAGTGAGTCATGAAATGCTTTACTCGATACTGCCTTCGTGAGAACATCAGCTAACTATTCTTCTGAGTGGACAAAAGGAAAAGAGATAAGCTTAGCATCGAGCTTCTCTTTAATGAAATGTTTGTCAACCTCAACATGCTTAGTTCTGTCATGTTGAACTGGGTTGTGAGCAATATCCACCGCTGCCTTATTATCACAATACAAATCCATGGCTCGTTTGGGTTTAAATCCCAAATCACGAAGTAAATTTCTCAACCAAAGTAATTCACAAACTCCATGAGCCATACCTCTATACTCTGCTTCAGCACTTGACCTAGCCACAACCTTTTGTTTTTTACTTCTCCAAGTAACAAGATTACCACCTACAAACGTGAAGTAACTAGAAGTAGATTTTCTATCCGTAACACAACCTGCCTAGTCTGCATCTGTATAACCACTAATATCAAGATGATTATGCTTTGAAAACATCAAGCCTTTTCCAGGTGCAGACTTTAAATACCTCAGAATACGGATCACAGCTTCCATATGAGTTTCACTTGGATTATGCATGAATTGACTCACAACACTAACTGCATATGCAATGTCTGGCCGAGTATGTGAGAGATAGATCAATCTGCCAACTAACCTCTGATAGTGAGCCTTCTCTGTAGGAGTTTGATTAGGGTACTCAGCCAGTTTATGATTCTGCTCAATAGGAGTATCAGCAGGTCTACATCCTAGCATTCCTGTCTCTGTCAACAAATCAAGCACATATTTTCTTTGGCACAAGAAAATTCCTGAACTCCCCCTGGCGACCTCAATCCCCAAAAAATATTTAAGAGAACCAAGATCTTTCATCTCAAACTCTGATGCAAGCAGATCTTTTAATCTTTCAACCTCCCTCTAAATTATCACCAGTAATTATCATATCATCAACATAAATAATCAAGGCAGTTAATTTACCTTCACAGCGTTTCAGAAACAATGTATGGTCAGAGTTGCTCTGCTTGTACCCAAAACGACGCATTGCTTGAGAGAATCTTCCAAACCAAGCTCGTGGTGATTGTTTGAGTCCATACAAGGACTTATTTAACTTACACACAAATCTACCTCCTGTGCTTGCCTCATATCCTGGTGGTAGATCCATATAGACTTCTTCAGATAGCTCTCCATGTAAAAAGGCATTCTTCACATCAAACTGTTGCAAAGGCCAATCTAGATTAGCTGCTAGAGACATCAACACTCGAACACTATTAATCTTTGCTACTGGAGCAAGGTCTCCTCATAATCCACGCCATATGTTTGAGTATATCCCTTTGCAACAAGTCTTGTTTTATACCTGTTCACTGAACCATATGCATTGTGTTTGATAGTGTACACCCATCTACATCCAACAACTCTCTTTCCTTGTGGAGGCGGCACCAACTCCCAAGTATTATTTTTCTCCAATGCCTCCATCTCTTCATTCATCGCTTGAGACCATTTGGGATCCTTGAGAGCATCCTGCACTTTACTGGGAACACATACAGAGGATATTTGATTCACAAAAGAAGCATGGGATTTGGATAATCGGTGGGTGGATACAAAGTTAGCTATGGCATACTTAGACTTAACATCTAAACTTGGTTCATATTGACGAGGTGGTTTACCACGGGTGGACCTAGGAGGCAAAACATACACACTATCACCAATATCAGAGTTAGAAGAAACACCACTAACCTCAAGATTGGGACGCTCCTCAGGGATTGGTTGACAAGGGTTATCTGTATCTAAGAGGGGTGGAGGAGCTTGGCCTTCTTGGAGGGTAGACGATTCGGCAATTGTCTCTTCTGTTTCGGAACTCGCAATGCTCTGTTCGGCAGTTGCATGGCGAAGGGTAGACGATTCAGCAATTTCCTTTTCTGTTTCGGAACTCGCAATGCTCTGTTCGGCAGTTGCATGGTGAAGGGTAAACGATTCAGCAATTGCCTTTTCTGTTTCGGAACTCACAATGCTCTGTTCGGCAATTGCCTTTTCTGTTTATGCAGGAGTGTCATTGGCTTCAATGGGCTGAATTTTAATCCCACAAGACTTCTCTTCCAAAAAAGTGTGTTTCTCCCCCTGAAGTGAAGGATTGATGGGAGAAAAATAACATGCATCCTCATAAAATGTGACGTCCATGGTAACAAAAACTTTCTGTATAGGAGGATGAAAACACTTGTAACCCTTCTGATTAACACCATAGCCCACAAAAACACACTTTAATGCCCTGGCATCGAGTTTGGACCTTTGATTCTTAGGAACATGGACAAACACAACACACCCAAAGACACGAGCAGGGAGGTTAGAAAACGAAGGGACAGACACATGATTTGAAAGGGCAGCATAGGGGGTTTGACCATTGAGAACAGAGGAAGGTAGCCTATTGATGAGATGACAAGCAGTGAGAATTGCATCTCCCCAAAGATACTTAGGCATATGAGCACTAAATAGAAGAGACCAGGCTATGTCAAGAACATGACGATTCTTTCTTTCTGACACCCCATTTTGTTCAGGGGTTTGAGGGCAAGTAGTTTGATGAATTATCCCATGAGAATGAAAGAATTGGTGAAACTGAGAATTGACAAACTCCCCCCCCCCCCCCCCCCCCAATTATCAGAACGAAAGACTTTAATATTGGCTCCAAATTGATTTTGAACAAGAGCAAAAAATTCTTGGAAAGCAGAGAAGACTTCATATTTGTGTTTCAATAAATCGACCCAAGTAAGACGGGTATAATCATCAATAAACAAAACAAACCAATGTTTGCCAGACAAGGTTGACTCACGGGAAGGTCCCCAGACATCAAAACGAATAAGCTCAAAAGGAAAAGAACTCCTAGTAGTACTCAAAGGATAACTAGTACGATGACTTTTAGCTAAGACACATGACTTACAATACAACTTAGACTCATCAATGCCCAGAAACAAGGATGGCATAGATTTCTTCATGACACTAAAGGAAGGATACCCCAATCTCCGATGCCATAGCCATAATTCTTCAACTTGATTAGTAACCCCAGTCGAAATCAAAGCTGCTTGGACTGCCTTCTCCGGCTTCATTCCGGCGAACATGCAATCCAGATGAAATAGTTGACCCCTCAGATAACCCCTGCCAATTATTTCCCTGGTGAGAAGGTCCTGAAAAATCACATACAACGGAAAAAATGTTACAAAACACCGAGATTGAGTATTAAGCTGAGGCACAGATATAAGATGATGAGAGAGATCAGGGACATAAAGAACATCATGTAGTGTCAAAGAAGGGGTGAGACGAACAGACCCTATTCCTAAAACAGGAAAAGAATCACCATTAGCATTGACAACAGAGGAAATAGAGGGTGGATTGAGAAAAAGAAAGAAACTACGATCATAGGTCATATGGTCAGATGCTCCAGAATCAATTATCCAAGTATTGCCACCAGTAAAGCTAGAAATTTTTAAAGCAACTCCAACCTTACCATTACCACCGCGACTTACGGATGCGGTATCCTTACCAGCAAAGTTGGTGTGATATGGTTTTGTCACCGCATAGTAATCTTGGTCTTGAACAAGATGAACAGCAGCCTTTCCCTTGGGTTTGTTGTCCTGAGGTCGGGGCCTATCAAAGTAGCCTGCTGGAAAACCAACCAACCTGTAACAATTTGCTTTGATGTGGCCTGGATTCTTGCAGTAGTTACAAGTCAGATTTGAGGAGAACCTGGGAGAAACGTCTTGATCTTTCACCATGGTGAATACGTAGCGGAAGGAAAAAACAACAAAGTACTTGGAAATATAAGAAGGCAACGGTGATGAAAGGATCAAAGGATAAGGAACAAATCCAAGCACAAAGAACAAGGGTCAAGGATCAAAGAACAATGAGTTAGAGTCCAGGATCGGATCTCTGCTCTGATACCAAGTCAAATATAACGAAAAACAAGAGATAATTTTGACTGAATAACTCAGATATTTCATTCACCTTACAAGAAAGAATTATATACAAATTACAATTGCGCCTAATAAGACAAGTACTACTCCTAAAGAAAATAGTAAACCTAATAATACTACAGATATTACAGAATATTACAGATCATGGAATATTACAGAATATCTACATAAATAAGGTAAGTATGACTCACGCCAACAGTGTTTTGTATTGGAAGTTCGGCTTAATCAGCCAATCAGCATCTAATATTTGAAAAACCTAAGATGCACCATATTTAAAGGGTATAGTAGAATTTCGGGTATTTAGTTAGTTGGAGCCTTTCAGACCCAAAAAAGAAAAGAAAATGAGACTTTTGATGTTCTCTACGGGTGTTCATCGACGACCCAAATACCTCCACATCTGATTTAAATCTCAAACCAACTATTAAATAGACGCAAAAGCCAAAAGGGCTCCTTTCAGTCTTTTACAACAATGGGAAGCTTCGTGTTGATACAAACAAGTAACAAGTCGATGATGTAAAGATAATTGATGTTGAAGCAAATAAGTATTCCAGAAACTGCATGTTATGGTTTTCAAGTTACTGAAGCTGCTGTCTTTTATATATTCAACCTTTTTTTTTATCTAAATCACAAGGTTCTTCAAATGCTTCCTAGGCTCAGAGACTAATCCGTGTCAGGAGATCATATCAGAATGCTTCATTCCCCCTGGCCACCAAGAATATATTGAGATTTAACTCCAATAAACGTCGATGGGATTCGAACCCTAATGTTGGGGTTCCATATCTGAAGGTTCTTATCAACTCGACCATTTGTGGTGGTTATTCAACCATGTTTATAAACAAGGTAAACAAACGAGAAGAAGATTTTAAACATTATTCTCGGTGGCAAACACGTGTAACAAGTCCAATTAAAACTCTGCAGACACTATCGAATGATACATGCTACAGTCTAATATATGTCGATCTGCTATTCTGCTACGATCTACGATACACCGGTGGGGTATATGACATTACCGTGTTTGGGGTTTATATTCATGTATCTAATGAGACCATGCTACGTTCTATGATGCACCGGTGTATGACATTACCGTGTTTTGTATCGAAAGATCGCCTTAATCAGCCAATCAGAACAAAAGATACACTGGTACTTGAACAGTTGAACGTATGGTAGAATTTCCGGTATTTAGTTGGTCGTGAAAATGAAAAATAAAGAATGGCCTTTCGAGCCTTTCAGACCCAAAAAATAAAAGGAGACTTTTGATGTTCTTTTGGGCTGTTCATTGACGACCCAAATACCTCCACATTTGGTTTAAACCCCAACCCAACAATTAAATAGAAGCAAAAGGACTCCTTTTACAACACAATGGGAAGCTTCCTGTTGAAACAAACAAGTGGAAAACAAGTTGATGATGTACTGATGTTAAAGCAAATAAGTATTCCAGAAACAGTTATGGTTTTCAAATTACAGAAGCTGCTGTCTTTTATGTATTCAACCGTGTCTATAAACAAGGTAAACAAATGAGAAGAAGATTTTAAACATTATTTCTCGATGCCAAACACATGTAACAAGTTCAACAAAAAACTATGCAGATACTATATCATATGGAAGCTTCAATTTCATCTGAAGATACTGGAACTCCATTTGGGGGGGCATCATCTGCATGCAGCTGAGCAGAAACATCATCTATGGCAGAATTTAGCTGTGAAATCTTCTCAGCCAGTATTTTGCGGGTTTTCTGTGGTCAGTCACAAAACACAAAACCAAAAAACATATACGTTCAGATCCAAAATAAGAACTAACTGAGCAAACAACATAATCCAAAAAGTTATAGTGGGCTGGCCAACAATATTTTTCACCTTAAAGTTCAAAACTTAAAACAAGAAACGAAAAATAGTCAGACTAAGAAGCAATAAGCCGCATATATGCAATAGAATTCAAGCCGGACCCTTCCTGTCCAAAGAAAACATAGATACTTCCTCTTTATCGCCATTGGCTTTGTATCCTGGTAGTACTTAATCTCCCTAAAGGGTTTGGGATTCAACCAATTAAGAATATGTTCTTCTGGCATTTGGAATCACACTGATTCCACAAAAAAGAGAAAAAGAATCTTTCTCCCTCCTATAAATCTAGAACTGCATAATCCTAACCTTTCTCATCACCAAAGCTAAATGCAGGAATAAATAAATTCTCACCTCAAGAGCTTTTTCTTCATCATATATGAATTTTGGCAGCTTCTTCATCAACTCTTTTCTATCTGATCCAGCTACTGCAAGTGCCTTGCTTATCTGGATTAGAGATTATTTGTCAGTCAAGTACATGTTTTTGAGTCACTATACATGTTGACTCCTCTTTTGATGAGCTATGTAGCACTATAGTCCATAAGCCCACATCAAATGCTCCTCTTTTCAAATTAACTACAATGTCATATGTGAGTTAACCAGATAACTGCATAACTTTACCTAAACTACAGAAGGTAATCTTTGGAAGGGGGAGGGGGGCAAGAAACTATGTCCTCATTGCACAAGAATCAGAGTGCAAGACTGCAGTAACATGCTAAAATCAAGTAATATGTGATGCATTGATACTGAATGACAAATCATCATACCTGAGGTGCATACACGCAGCCTAATGCTCCAACAATTATGCCCCCCAACACAAATCCACCAACGAAGATGCCTGCAGTACTTTTTTCACTACTGTACATGCAAAAAGAAAAAGAAGCGGGGAGAAGTAATTGAAGTTGATTAAATTGGCATCCATGAAAAGTTATACTCAAAACAGAAGAATTAGCTGACAGGAAAGACATTCAAAAGTACACTAATAGCTGAGTAAGGATAGCCTATGAGATATATGTGCACACCATAAAAGGTTACACTGATAACCGGTGTGCACATAGTTACTGCTATACCATCTCCTAAGCAACTGATAGAAATGTATACTCATACCCTGCTCGCACAACAAGTGGCCTTTTGTTTGATGTAAGCTCACTGGGCGTAACGTTTAAAATACAATGGTTCACTGGCTTCGAAGAAGAACCTAGCATCAAACATTCGGCAAACAATCAACAAAAAAAAAATGGAATATTTGAAATCCAATGTAATTTAGCAAACTGCATGTTTGATCAGGACCACAAAAGCGGCAGACGTAGACTCTGCCTACCATGTAATCATGCATTACTGAACCAAAGCTGAAAGAGCATCAAACTCAGAGAACCCAACTAACATCCTGAGAAAAGTAAGTTGAAGTGGCCTAGTGAAAGTGATAAATGCAGAAGCTAAAACATACCAGCTGATTAACTCTATGCACTTATAGCTCAAAAATTTACTTCTTGCAACTGTTACTTGACTAATAATCTACTCTGATGATACCCTTTATTGATTCTTTCAGGTTTTCCCTAGAAAAAAAATGTTCAACTGCTTAGATGAAGTAAAGAAGCATCTATAGGCATTGAAGATGGTACTAAACCCCAGAACACTTGTCACAAACATTATGGTATTACAGAAATGGGCAATTCTTGCATTTCAGTTTTACGATCTTTCAGTAAAGAAGCCTAATTTACTGGATCAAAAACGATGTCAAATCTACAATTGATCCTATTGCATATAACAATCTTCAAAAAACAAAACTTTGATTGAAATTAATCAAATCATACATGAAAAATAAAAGGGGTAAGAGGGGGAAGAAATGGATTACCAGTCAAGAAGTGGGTCTTGTGATTCTGAAGTGAAACGAAGGAGCTCGAAAGAGCACTCATGGTTTGTCAAACACTTGAATACAGAAACGCAGAGAGAGAGAGAGAGAGAGAGAGAGAGAGAGAAAGAGAGAGTGTTGAGGAAAATGGTATTCGACCACCCACTGAAAACAAACCAACTTTGGTATCGTCGAACTAACTATGGCCTTGTTCTTAGCTTCAATCAAGATCAGACAAATTACCAACCATTGTTAATCCAGAGAAATAAAATGGCAGGAGGCTCATCTTTTGGGCTTTTAGCGCCTTTTATCTTGGCCTGACTTCAGAATAGTTATTTCGGCCCACGAGTCTGGCCCTACCGTGCACATCCACTCGGCCCAAGTGATTAAATTCAATTTTTTCTTGCACATTTATTGGCCACATTTCTGCTATATGTTTTTAAAAATCAAAGTTCGGGTTGGACTACTTCTAACTGCTCCAAAAAAACCCGGACTGCTCTTGGGTCTAGGGTTTGCATCTTTTCTGCCTGTCTGGCGGGGCTCGAGGTCGGTGGGGGGTCTCCTCGCCGCGGATGAGCCGCTGCCGGACGGGTGTTTGAAGGCTACTTGCTCAGGAGCTCTGCAAGAGGGGTGTTGGCTCAAGGTTTGGATGATGGTTTAGACGGCGAGTTCCGGACGACGTCTGTACACTGTAGGTCTCCCTTCATCAACGATTGAGGGGCTAGACGGTGGATCTGCATCGAATCGGGCATCGTGGGAAGTTGGTCCTGCCTCGAGCACTGCGGTGCAGTCAGGGAGGCTGAGATGAAAGTTGGGCTTGGGTCCAGCCATCCTTGCTGGGCCTTGTGGGTCACTCCTCTCTGGGCTGCCTTTGGGCTTCTAAGGTGGGCTGGGGTGTTTGCCCTAGGCCCATCCCTATGTTTTTAGTTTTGTCTAAATACAATAAATTCCTTGTATTAGGAAATTAAGCACCGATGTGCACTCTAAGTATCTCTAGCGCCTCTGGAGTAGTACCAATGGAGGGTCTCCGCTACCTCTACGTATTTGAATGTATAATGAGTAAGACTATTTTTACGTACCACCTGTGGGCACTACCACTATCTTCTTGTCTGTCTATGACCTTAACTGACAGCAGAAGGATATGTAACGGTCTATTTGGACTTGTGATGGATAAACAATTTCTCTAATTCAAAAATATATATATTGGCCACATTTTAAACTGGACACCATTATTTTTTTCTCATAAAAAATAAAATAAAAAAGACGGTCCCCAAGATCATGATTTCCAATTTTCTACTTTATACAGTGGACGCATATGATTTTTGGCCAAAATTGCATATTTTTATTTGCTCACCAAAATTTTTCCACCTCAAATAATGATTTCTAAGAACTTCTCAGATTGACAAAACTCAAAAGTCAAGATACAAATGTTTTTAAATATTTTTTTAAAGTCATAAAAAAAATTTGTTTGAGGTAGACAAAGATATCAGACCAAAAAAAAAAAAAAAAGAGGTAGACAAAGGCTACAAAACTTTGAATTTTCTCAAAAACCAATTATTTATTTATCTCACTCATCACGTCTTTGATGTCATCAAGCACCTTTCTAGTAAAACAAAACTTATAGCCAGATTCTTGAAACTATTAATTAGTACAAAACTCTTTTGTTATGTTGAAAGTTGAAACGACCAAGTAATAAGAACCTAGATGGACAAATTGGAGGAATTAATCCATAGATTTTGACGGAGTATTGATCTGGAAAAAACAACAGTAAAAGGGAGGAAGGCACCGAGGCAGTGTTATTAGTCAACCAAGTCCAAAATGACCAATCCACATTTTGTTCTTGAATGTTTTACGTACGGTTTCAATTATAATTAACATGTCAACTAAGTCCAATTCATGCATGACCCTTTCAATTAGAAAGGAAATTTTCCAAACTCAGATCTTGAATTGTAGATGATGATGAGAGATGATTAACAATTTAACATGACGTGACTGATGAATTGGATCTGGATGGGGCGACTACCAGTCCACGTCTAGGTCGCTTGTGAATCTTGATTTGGTCCTGAAATGTATACAATATATATTTGTAAATTTTGGTTAAATGTAATTATCTAGGGCCATCATTATTTCTTATATTCCTCCCATTTCCCAACCATTTGATCACGTTTTATGTTCTTCTTTTTTTGTTAGGGTCAAGTGGTTCTATTCTATTCTTTTTAGGGCATATAGACGCCTCATGCAAAAATATTTAAGGGCTAAATACTAATTAGTACCCTGTGGTTTAGGTCCAAAATCAATTCAGTCACTGGACTTCTAATTTCATCAAAAACACCCCTGCACTTTCAATTTTGATCTAATAGGTCCAATTCGTTAATATTCTTTCAAATATTTGGATTATTTGTAGAAAAACTATTTATTTTTAATAGTAGGACTCACTCCTAAATTGACAATGCAGACCACCTCGACACCACATCATAAAACATAGGTCATATATGATCCACATTAACAAGTTAAATAACTCAATTGTCGAAAACTAACAAATTGGACCTATTAGATCAAAATTGAAAGTGCAGGGGTGTTTTTGATGAAATTAGAAGTTCAGGGACTGAATTGATTTTGGACCTAAACCACAGGGTAGTAATTTGTATTTAGCCCAATATTTAACAAATAGATAATATCTCCTACTCTTCTATTTTATCTCTAAAAAAAATAAACAAATCTATTTCTAATCATGTTACCAAAATTCATGCATCTATTATTCATTCACCAAGTATTTTATTCATAGTCAAGGTTATTCTAATCATGTCGCCATATTCTTCTCAAAAAAAAAAAAAAAAAAATCATGTCGCCATAATTCTGCATCCATACATTTCTTTAACTTCGTTTTATTCTTTTTTGTTTTTCACTTCTCAGCTAATCTCTCATTCTCTTTTAATCAAACAATGTAACTCCTAACTAGCGAGTTTACAAATTACATAGAATCGAAACATAGACTCTAAGCTCTGTTCTAGTTGCATTGTGCTCGTACAATATTTTCAAGAGAGATTTGTTCAAACAATTTATTTATTTAAACTCATCGAGTATATCATATGCAAAACCCTTAAATCCTTAATGACTTGTGTTTCTGTGTGAGAATACGGAAACTAAGTATGAAGCATGATGGAGAGAGAGTGACACAAGCATGTATAGTGGTTCACCTTGTCTTTGAGGCAAAGCTACGTCCACTTAGAGATTTCACTATGAGTGAGGCCAAGTAGCCTTTGTAATATACAAATGTGAGGATCATGGATCTCATGATCCCATCCATTTCCAAGAATGGGAGGGACTTCCTCTTATAGCTAAAGGAAGTCCAATTATATTCTATATATATTTCCGATGTGGGACAATATGTGTCTATTTGTTTCTCTTGAAGCCTTTTGGAGAGCATGGGAGGATGGCCTCCTGGCAAGATACCGGCCAACCTCCACCATGGCGAGATAGCTCGAGTGTTGGTCTACCGGATGCATGTCGTAAGCGGGACTTACCATGTCACGAGGATCACGTACGAGGTCGTTGTTTATGTTTGGCGGTATGTAAGTGGTATCAACAACTTGAGCGAAACTTTGATGCTATGACCTATGAGGAGTTGCGTGCGGGGATCCCTTTTCGATTTGCCCTTGTTGTATCCCTTTAGAATTTTTAATGTATATAATTAGCACTAATTAAACTAATATGAATGACCTAGCTTTACATCTCCACTATCCAAATATCTTACTGCCAAAAAACAAAAAAAATTGACCTGTATCTATTATAAAGAGAGGTTATTATACATCTGGTCAGATGATGAATCGCATCAACTAGTTTTGTCTGGCCAGTTAAAAGGAACAAAATGGAAATGGCATCAACTTGTAGTTCCTGTTGGGCGGGAAAAGTTGGCATATATTGTGAAAAGAACAAGAAGAATACTGACTATGGGTCTCTCCAACGTAAGTTTCGAGAGGCAGGCATGCATCAGGACTAGGCAGTTTGTTTGTATTGCACTTTATTTATTTTTATTTTTTTTCCTGATGACCGAAAAGAAAATGTTTACAGAGTAAAAATAAAACCACGTGAAACGCTCTCTCCCAGCTGATTCAAACGGAACGCTAGACACACAGAAAGGGGTAAGCAGTAGAATCAAATCTTTGGATTATCACAACTATAGGCTAAAGAAGCTAGATGATCAGCTATAAAATTTGCTTCACGATAAATATGTCTGAAGATGATATGATGAATTTTGTCAGTCAAGTCTCTAATATCTTGAATCAAAGTCTTGATATACCAGGGAATAGTCACAGAGCGAAGAACACAGTCAATGATAAGCTTGGAATCCCCTTCTACGATTATATGGTTGAAACCTTGAAGATAAGCAGTATGCAATGCTTCACTCGTACTTATAATGTGAGTTCATTATAAAAATTAAAAACAAAAACAAAAAAAGGTTTCGTTAGATAAGATCTCAAAATATTAAAATATTTAAAAAAAATGTTGTCCATTATAAGTTTATAACCATCATTTATAATTACGACAGTTACTATTTCACTATTTTTTCACTTCTAAAGTAGTACAAAATGTTTACTTTAACTCTTAATTTGTGCATCATAATATTCATGATGTTTTACGTTTGAAGAACAAAATAATAGAGGGAAGTACTCAATTACGTGGGTAGTTTATCACATTTTTCTTCAATTGACAACTAACACATAAATTATGAAGCTGTGATAATTTTCAATTTTCAAATACGACTTTCCAGTTTGGTCTGTATATTATACGGAGGATCGGATCTGTGGATTCAAAATTATTAAACTGAGATAATTAATATTAGATCTGCTATGCACGCACAAAGCATGCTTCATATATATAGTATACTAGGTCCGACCACCAATACCAGATTCTTTGCATATTTATTCACACATGAAAAAACCAAAGCATAAATATTGCAGGATCGGATCTGAGGAAGAAGATGAAGTTACAGAGTAAAATTATTAATGCTCCCATGTGCTTCTTGGACTTGACAAAAAACATGTGCTGAAAAAATTGAGGAGAAGGACAAGAAGCTAAAATTTTGTGTTGGTGGGGTTAGATTGATTGGTCCATTATCCTACGGTTCCTACCCTACGTAGCCCTCCATGTTCTTACATCCCTATTTCTATTTGAATCGTTTTCCTTTTTCTCTTTTAGGGTCAACGACTCCACGTCTGAAGCACCATTCGATGGTCCTTTTCCGGTGGTCTACTCTTGCATTTTCAGTGTTCTGACTTCTGAATTGATAATGATTCTCCGAATTTTCAAAAAAAAAAGAGCAAAATTTGGTAAAATAATTATTACGTTTATTTTGATGAAAAAAAGAACAAGAAAAAACATTAATGTCCCCTCCCCCAATCCACGGAAGAGCGGGACCCTAATTGCACGAGAATAATTGCCATTTTTTTCCTCCATTTCCAATCCTGGACATGGTATCAATGGAAATACCAGATTCTGCTCTTGGTAATATCAATGTAAACTGTAAAGAGCAATCACAGCACGACTGGTCCTCAGTTTGACCTCGATGATCAACACAGTTTAGCCATGCATTAATTTTCAGCTCGGTCACCTCAAATTAAATCCTTCTTTCAATTTCCCCTACATTAATGCCACAATCTCATGGAGTCCATTTAAGATTTTAATACCTTACTAATAATATTTTGGTTACTAGAAGCCTAGAACGTTACAAAAAAAAAAAAAAGACAAATCCCGGCCATTGGTTGCTATAGCTGCTTCCTTCCTTTGCTGTTGCTGTTGCTGTTGCTTTCAGCTCTCACCGAATCCAACCTCAGCTGCTTCCATTTGTTCCCATTAAACAATTAATAATGCTCAAACTCTGCTGGAGAAGGTAACCAAGCCGCGTAGACCCAGACAAGGAAACTCAGTAAACGCTTCTATATCGATCTTTGTTTGTTTTTTTTGGCTATATATAAAAGCTGCGTCCATCATCCCAAAACAGTTTCCGGGTTTGATTCATATTATTGGTGGCAAGCTTCAAGATGTCATCTTTAACTCTGGTTCTGTGGTTCGGGTTGTTCTTGTTGGGTGTGGGTGTGGCTATGGCGGCAGAGGAGACTACCACGACGACGACGACGTCGGCGTCGAGGGAGCTGGACCGGACGCCTACTTGGGCCGTCGCCGGAGTCTGTGCTGTTATCATCATCATCTCTTTGATTTTGGAGAAGGTCCTGCACAAAGTCGGAACGGTACTAATCTCTCTCTGTAACTACAAATCGGTTTCTTGAATACCCTTTTACTCATTCGTATTGCGTTTCTTACTTCAAATCGGTTTCTTTTAATACCCTTTTGCTCATTAGCAGTGTTGCGTTTCTTAGTTTTTAGTGTAAGTGATTGATGCAGAATCGTGGATCGCAATTCAAGTTTTTCTGGTTTGACTTCCTGATCATTTTAGTCAAGAATTCTGTCTTTTTTCTTTCCATGTAGAAGCAATTACAATTGACTATAGTTTCTTTCATACGGTGGAGGCTGTGAATTCCAGCAAAATAAAAATTCTGTTTCATTTATATGATCATTTTGACTTGGTAATGACTTCTTAAGTTGTTTTGGATGAAAAGAAAGTGCCTCACTGCTGGGATTCTAGATGAAATGATAACCGAGCAAATATCAATGTTTAATTTTCTTTCTTTTCATCCCTGTCTCTTGTTATGAGATTGATGATTTCAAATCTGTTCTATCCATTCATTTCTTGATATGAGGAAATTGGTGTGCTGTAAATGTAACGAACACTGTGTTAATATGGGCAATGTCACTTTATGAGGGTTCTTTTCATTAAAAGAAACAATTTCAATGCAGTGGCTTTCAGAGAGGCACAAGAGAGGTCTGTTTGAAGCTCTGGAGAAGGTTAAAGCGGGTAAGACGCACTTCACATTTACTCATAATCATCGTTTATCACAAAGGATGCTTACAGTGATTCAAAGCTTAAACCAACTTTTCTCACTATTTTGGAATTGAATCTTTGTCTGAAATAGCAAACTATGGATACACATTTGACTTATGATGAAATTGTTGCAGAGCTGATGATTCTGGGTTTTATTTCACTAATCCTGACCTTTGGCCAAAGTTACATTGCCAAAATCTGTATTCCGCTTAAGGTTGCAAACACTATGCTGCCATGTAGTCAAGCTTCAACTGCTTCGGAAGATGAAGAATCAACAAGTCGCAGAAGACTCTTATCGACTGACCGCCGATTTTTAGCTGCTGCAACTACTACTGCATGCAAGAGTGTAAGTGTGCCCTATTCTTCACCACTAAACTTGACCATTTGATTGACAGTAGAGAGCATCATTCTGTTGATTATGCAAATGAGATGTCCAAGCATGTATCTTCTTTCTTTAGCAATTGAATTTGTGAGTCACATATGGATAGAACAATTCATTTTCTCTGAACCCAAGGGTGGGTTCAGTGGCTTGTTCTTTGCTCTCACAAACTGAGGTCCTGAGTCTGCTACATTAGGCTCAGTTGGACTGCCTGTACTTCAGGGATCAAAGTTTCTTTTCCTGCCTTCAGTCCTTTTTTTTTTTAGTTAATTAATTAATTTTTTATATGTTTTATCAAGCATGCTACTATATCCCATATAAGTTTGAAGATTTTCCAAATTACAACTAACAGCAAGCAACTATGCTCTTATCGGATGTTAACTTATCTGATTCTTGTTACCAGGGTTTTGAGCCACTGATCTCTATTAATGGATTGCACCAATTGCACATCCTCATATTCTTCTTGGCTGCCTTTCACGTAGTATACAGTGCTATCACAATGCTTCTTGGGAGGCTAAAGGTATGAAAAGTCTACTTTTGCATGTTTTTCTGTGTGTCTTCTTAGTAATCAAAGGTCCATATGCATAGATAAGTAAAGTTTCTATCATTGATTATATGGAAATATGAGTTTATGATGCGAACTTGATGAACTTGTTGGGTCCTCGATCCATGTTAAACAATATTTAGGGGCTTACCATCCAAAAAATTAATGAACTTTGCATCTAATATATCTTCAATAATTGCTGAATGTTTCTTTCCACAGATTCGAGGATGGAAGGCATGGGAGGCTGAGACTTCATCGCATAGCTATGAGTTCTCAAATGGTATATGATCCTTTCATGTACAGAAACTATTTTTAGAACTCGAAGCATTCCCCTTCTTATTGACAGAAATATAACAAATCTCATGTATTGATAACTAATTTGTGATAGAAGCTAAACATGATTATGTTTTCTGGGCAGATCCTTCAAGATTCAGACTTACTCATGAGACATCATTTGTGAAAGCACATACCAGTTACTGGACTAGGATTCCATTCTTCTTTTATGTTGTGAGTTATCTTTACCTAAATTTCTAATTTTGCAAGAGGCTTATGTTCAACTGCACAAAATGTTCTGTTTGCCTTTCGTTATATATATATATATATATATATATATATATATATATATATATATAAAGAATAATCAATTAGATAAAGGTAGAGTGACGTTGTACCGTATACTAAGATAATAAATTTTATATCTTGACTGCAGTAGCTCTAGTTTATGCTCTTAAGATGTGACACAAGATGCCGAAAAATATATGATAGTTGAAAGTTAGTATCTTAGTATAAAGCCTAAAACGTCACTTATAATTCTATCCAACTGATTTAAACTTGGCAAATAATTGGGGAGGAGAAAAAAAAAAACGAATCTTAGCAAATGGAATCAGACAGTCAAAACCTAGTAGGCTACATTCAGTACACTACAGTTTTTGTAATCTTAATGTTTTTGTACTCGTTGCTCATATGTTATATGTTATTGATGAACTTACAATTTTCTATGTCAGGGATGCTTCTTTCGACAATTTTTTAGGTCTGTTAGTAAATCTGACTACTTGACAGTGCGCAATGGATTCATTTCTGTGAGTATCATCAATTGCAAAAGTTTAAGATTTTCATGTTGAATCTGTCATTTCATCTCATGGATACACTATATTATAGGTCCATTTAGCCCCTGGAAGTAAATTCAACTTCCAAAAGTACATCAAGAGATCGTTAGAAGATGACTTCCAGGTCGTTGTCGGAGTCAGGTATCGTCAACATTTCTAGTGTATTTATCACTATCTTGCCTTTATAGTTCAGCATCCTGAATTTGCTTTTTTCATGTGACAGTCCCGTACTATGGGCATCATTTGTGATATTTTTGCTCCTTAATGTTAAAGGTAAGCTGCTTCTTCCTAGAGATATCCTTTACTATATTATTCTGCGCTTTATAGTTGAATGAAGTTGACTGACATTACTGTTAACCTGTTCTTTCAGGATGGCAAGCACTATTTTGGGCATCCATGATCCCTGTCATTGTAAGAATAATTTTCTCTGAAGAAAAGATATATGTGTCTGTGTGTGTAATTATATATATTAGATTAGTTGCAAAGTGAAATTCTTACCAGTTAAGTAAATGCAGATAATCTTAGCCATTGGAACAGAACTTCAATCCGTCCTGACCAAGATGGCTCTAGAAATCTCAGAAAGGCACGCAGTGGTTCAAGGGATTCCTCTTGTACAAGGCTCTGATAGATACTTTTGGTTTGGTCGACCGCATTTGGTTCTTCATCTCATCCATTTTGCGTTGTTTCAGGTATTGCATTGCCTACTCTCTCTTTTTCTTTTTCTTTTTTTCAACTTTTAAAATGTGAGATTTGTTTACTAGAGTGGAATATGTGAGTTAAAATCACATGGAAGGAGAAAAACTGTTATTGCTTGCTACAAACTGTAAAGGGTTACCTGACCTTAAAATCTCAATGTTGTTTTGGTTATTTGAATTATCTCCTACTCTTTATTTAATTATAGTGAAGATTCACAGTCCAACAATTTGTTTAAGAAAATTCAAATTTGTCTCTAGTCTTTTACTAGTCGAAAGATGCAGCGTGTCTGTGCCTGAATTATAAAGTTCAGGTGGGTTAGATCTTATTCACTTTTTACAGCACAGTATGTCAGTAGGTTAGAAATGAGAATATTCGTCATCCTTTTGTTGCCACCAGATACCTATGTTATTAATTCTTAGGTCAGAAGATAGATTCTTCAACTGCAGTTTCAGTGTTAATGAGTAATCAATATTTACTTTTTGGATACACTGAAATTCGTATAGTGTATGTATTGAGTTATATTTCCTTTTCCAACCTCTTAACTATCAAATTGGTTTTCTGGTACATGCAGAATGCGTTCCAAATTATATATTTCTTGTGGATATGGGTAAGGAACTGTTCCAATTATATTTCTATCACTCTGTTTGAACTTTATCTCATGGCTGACCAAATGTTGAATTACAACTTTCTCTGCAGTATTCATTTGGGTTGACATCTTGCTTCCATGCCAATTTCAAGCTAGCAATTGCAAAAGTAATTGTAGGGTAAGCACAAGACTTGGGTCAATGATTTCTCTTTCCATTTCTATAGTCTTGCTTTGTTCTAATGGGTGTTATATTTTACAAACATGATTGGTGTAGTTAATTGGTTTTGCCTTGCTAGAAAAAGGGCAAGTGTTTTTAGTTCTAATTTCCTTGCATTGTTATCTAAAATAAATTGGCGGGTTTGTCTTACAGGGGCGGAGTTCTATGTATGTGCAGCTACATCACACTGCCACTATATGCCCTCGTAACTCAGGTAATTCTTTATCCCTCAATCCTGAGTTTCCTCATGCAGTCACTCACATTCTTGAGGGCAACAGCATCTACATTTAGAATTTTGATGGAATGATCATAACCACAAAGAACCAAGGAAAATAAAAGAAGCTTGGCTCAGTTTCAAGTGCCCCGTTTGATGCTAATCTGCTGTAGGAAGCTAGACAATCTTCTCTGCAATT
Source organism: Rosa rugosa (assembly GCF_958449725.1). Lineage (NCBI taxonomy): Eukaryota > Viridiplantae > Streptophyta > Magnoliopsida > Rosales > Rosaceae > Rosa > Rosa rugosa. The sequence goes on along the minus strand of NC_084820.1, from coordinate 8,995,351 downwards.
GCAGATTTAAACTGCCTTTAATAAGTTACATATCAGAAGAAACTTAATAGCCATCATCTTCGAAAAAGAAAATCTTAAAGTTCATTTCTCATCTGGTGTCTTGCTTTATGTGAATATCTCTAAGTTCTACAAGATGAAAGTAGTTGGAAAATTAATGTGGTGAACGTTGCAGATGGGTTCAAATATGAAGAAGTCCATCTTTGATGAACAAACATCCAAGGCCCTTAAGAAGTGGCACAATGCTGTGAAAAAGAAGACCACCGGGCAAGGAGGCAAGTCTCCTGCTCGAGTCCTGGGTGGGAGCACTGTTGGCGGAAGCACTGTTGGTGGAAGCTCATCTGTTTCGGCCGTGCACTCCTCTGGACCTACATTGCACCGTTTCAAAACAACCGGCCACTCAACCCGCTCCTCCGCTTTCGAAGATCACGAGACATCAGATCATGAAACCGATCCTTTGTCACCCTCATCATCAACAAACTTGATAGTAAGAGTGGATCAAGGTGAGCAACAAACTGAAATAACCGAGCCACACCATGAGGAGCAAACCACCATTGAAATGGACGAGTTCACATTTACGAAGCCTGATCTGGCAAAACAAACATGAAAAACAGCACAGCAGCAAGCAATGCCGCCTTCCGATTGCGTTAGAAATTTTTTTGTTACTTAGGCAGAAAGATTAGTGAAATCATTGAAATATTGCAGCTACATGTAGTAGCACATCTTGTACATCAAATTGGTTGTTCATATGTTACTAGCTGGTAAGTAATAACCACTTCATCTTTGTACTAGCCTGGTTTTGCTCAATGATTCTTTTTTTATTCCAGATGACAGTGCGACTCCTCATCTCACCTGTCAGAGATTTGAACTTGTCACCTCTACAGTGTTAGTTAGGACTAATATGTCACGGCTCACCGACTTTGCTCAGTGATTCAATTAAATGAAATTGAATCCCAAATCTCTCATCTTTGATCTACTGTTATACTACTCACTGATTCTGCAGTTGATTTCGAGTTGGAAAAAAGGGTTCAAAAGCTGATGTCAGAGGAATATTTGAGAGACAGTTACCTAACTCTAATTCAAGGTCTACAACTCTACATAGTGCTATTGATAATTGGGGAAAAACTCATTGTGCTAGTGACACATTGTCACTTGTCAGCTCCTCATTCATATAGAGAAACCGCAGGCCATATTATTATACCAGGGGCCATATCCAACCCAAGATTCAACTTTAGCTGTCTAATACAACCTTTATAAACAAGGGTTAGCTGTCCCTCTATTTGGCTCCTAAATGCGCAATCATTTAGATAAAGTTCTTCAGATTCTCAGAAAATAAAGCTCCTTTTTGGGTTCCAGTCACATTCTCTGCATAATGGAAACTTGGCATTATTTAGTGATGAGGAGTAGCCGAGTAGGTGTGGAGTCTGCGGACCACGTTATCAAAGATTCACTTGCTTTTGTTTCATCTCCCAATTTGGATCCATCATTTCTATTATAAACATAACTAGATACTTTGATATAATTTAATGGTTGTCTACCATGATATTAAGTATAGATAAAAATTATGTTTGAATTTTCATCCCCCAATTTTGTTCGTCTATATTGGTCAACTTTTCAACGTACAAATTAAAATTACACGTGAGAGAAAGTGTTAGCTTGATATACATTGTTGACTCATTTCGTAACATCTTAAGTTAAAAAAAAAAAAACAATACCCATGACTCTCAAAACTCATTTCTTAACCAATGCAAGGTTATAATATAAAACCCGAAATTGGATGCAATCATCCGCAAACCGACCAATACGCCTAAAACCAGATAATTTTTGCACTAAATAGCGATGAGGTTCACATGTTTCATTGCTCTCTTGCAAGGCATTAGTTGAACAATGGTGTTTATATGAGTAGCCCCATCTTACATCCATTGAGCTACCAGTCGAGAGTCCTACGCATATTATATTACCTCCAATTCAGGGCAAGTACTAGAGTTTGGCTCTACCATAAAACCCCACCTTTCCTTTCATCCACCCAACACATCAAAATTATTGCAGTATTGAACTGATGGACTCTGGCTTTGCTAAACTATTGCCCACCTTCCCCTACTTTACCCACCTTCCCCCTATTAACTCAACACAGTCTGCTCATTAGTTGGCTCTGCTTTCATACATTTGGGATCAAACCCTATTCTTGGCTTTCTTTTGAATCCATGGCCATGAATCGTGTTGAGTTGGTATCTACCATGTCGTTCCATAAATTCAACAGTGACAGTGTGACACACCGCACCATGGAAGTTAAAGAGTTACTTCCTCACGGGATTCTTGATCTAAACCTAAAGTATTACTCTTTCTTCCTGGTTTTTAAAGTATTACTCTTTACACATACATGACTCTATTTTAGAACGGTCTCGCAACATTTGAATAATGAAACAACACTGTTCGCACACTTCCTGCATTTCAGCCGCCTTGTCAGCCTATATTATATTAAGAAACCCTGTGTATAATTTGTACATATCACTAAATGGGTCCTAAAGGAAACCCTAAAGTATCACAGAAGAAGATAAGACCCAAAACTGAACTAGAACATGCACTAGTGTCATTATTTATAAATTCATAGTCCTTTTTAGTGTCAAAAGGAAGTGAGTGATGGCCCCAATTTGGAGACAGTTAGATATGTATGTTGAAAAAGGTTGTTCATAGTACCTTTTTTTTCTTTTCTTTTTTCTTTCATTTTTGAGAAATAAATTCTACCTTCTCATCATCTGACATGACCAACCATATATGAATTTGATAAGATCATGTCATTAAAGAAATTACCTCACTCAACTAACTGAAAGAGAAACTACTAGTCTGTAATCAATATTTGGAGAAGAAGTTGATGAACTTGTAACCTACTCCTTCAGTATGTGTGAATAGCATTGGTGTCACACGAGTATGATGTGACATGATTAAACGCAACATTTTCAATTGTGGTAGACTAGTTCTATTATTGAGTTATCTGTGGATTTCTACTCCATCCGACAGGTTCCTAGTACGAGTCCAGGACAATCCATTATAATTAGTATATTCAAATTATTTATATACAAATCTGAATAATGAATTCATTTCACTTATTCAAAATAATTTTAAATAGATATATCACATTCATGAAATACAATTCACTTTCGAGATGCATTAGTGGTGAGATGATAGACATGCGAGACTCAAAATCTTGTGCTCAAAAGCGTGAAAGTTCTAACCTACAACTATAAAAAAAAAAAAGTAGTTTACCATCATTAAAATTAGCATACTTAGGTAAAAATATCTTCTAATGTATTTTTGTGAAAACATAGAGAAGATAAAAAATAAATGTGTAATGGTGTTTTTAAGAATGGCACAAGATGGAACACTTCCATGTTGTAGAAGCTAGCATAGCTTGAGAAGTTGATTAAACTTGATCACAATTTTAGTTACATGAGTTACTGCATGTCTAGTCACTAATATACCTTTTTATCCTACCTAAAGAAGATAATGTTTAATATAATGTAGAGGTAGATTCGATAACCTCTAAAAGGCACCTAAAGAACTATAAAGAAACAAAAGTCACATTTTCATTCAGTATATAATTTGCTTCTAGATATTTGCAACTTGAATATAATCAAACTCATAGTAGAACTAATATAATATTATAGTTTATGACTTTATCGTTGTAAATAAATTGTCGTCACGTTTATATATTTTCACATGTTTTTTATAATAAAAAAAAAATTATATATAGTAAACATTTTCAATTATTGACAGTTTATCTTTTTTTGAAAGACCTATTGCAAGAGAAGTTTTAAATACACACCCCAAATTACTTAATACACACTCTATACTTTTTTTTTATTTTTTTTTTTCAAAGAGGATCAAAGCGTTTCACTCCTGCCCCCATGGTGACTCGAACCCATGACTTCGTAGATATGTAGTGGGTGCTCTAACTACTGAGCTAACACCACTTCGTCAATACACACTCTATACTGAATACACCACCCATTTAATTTCTCATTATAATATTTTACTAAATACACAACCCAAAGTACCTAAAATATCGTTAATCTAAAAAATCATGAAATATCCTATTATTTGACTATATTAAGGCTACCATTTAATATGATTAGTAAATTCTAGTATATTAATTGATGTTTTGTAAATAACCATATTGATTACTTGTGTTAGTTATTGAGAAATCCATAAAGGTTTATTATTATTCCCTTTAAATAGATGCATATAAATAGGTTTTGTATTATTTGAGTTCTCATCCACCAAACACCATGTTGATCAAGTATAAAATTATGAGTTGAACATTTAACTAAAACTATATCAGTAGTTTCTCCACAATGGCGGAACTACAAAATTGTCATTAGAGGGGCCAAACAAATTAACAATTAAAAAGTTTTTTCACCCGTGATGTTTTATATTAGAAAATAAGAGCATCATTAGCAAACTCTCTATTTTGGCTCCTTAGCTAGTTTAGCAACGCTAACCATTTTTTCCTAAGAGGGTTTAGAGCATCTTTAGCAATGCTAACCATTTTTGAGTCAAATTTTAGCTAAAGTAGCTAAAAAGTCATTTTAGCTAGCCACTTTAGAATTACGTCTGCATCAATGCTTTCTATTTTAGCTAGTTTTGAATTTATATAATTTTTAAATGAATATTAAATAGTTTAAATGTATTTATAAATTACATAAAATAACTAAAATGAATGTTTTAAATTATAGAGAGTCTGATCCCGCTCTCTATATTTAGGAGCGAAATAGCTAAAAGTTATAATAGAGAGCCACTCTAAAAGTTAGGAGTCTTGTGCAGCTGCTAAAATAGATAAAAAACTAAACATACTCTCCAAAATAGCTAAGGAGCCACAATAGAGAGTCTTCTAAAGATACTCTTAGAGAGCATGTTTAACTTTTTATCTATTTTCGCAGCTGCATCAGACTCCTAAGTGACTCTCTATTTTAACTTTTCGCTATCTTACTCCTAAATATAGAGAGCGAGATGAAGCTCTCTATAATTTAAAACATTCATTTTAGATTATTTTATGTAATTTATAAATACATTTAAACTATTTAATCTTTATTGAAAAAACAATATAAATTCAAAACTAGCTAAAATAGAGAGAACTGATGCATAAGTATTTTAAAAGTAGCTAGCCAAAATAAATTTTTAGCTAATTTAGCTAAAATTTGACTAAAATATAGCTAGCATTGCTAAAGATGCTCTAAACCCTCTTAGGAAAAAAAAAAAAAGGAAATTAACTAAAAAATGGGAGTAAAGCGATCCGTTTTAAAAACATTTAATGCCATTGATTTTGAAATTCTAAATATTATGGTTTCTAACCTCACTTAAATAAATTGTAATTAAGGAAAAATTAAATTAGATAGTTTGTATTAAATTAGGAGGCCATGTATAGAAATTTACTTTGTTTATCTAACTATTTATACATAAATAGAATAATATAAGGAAAATATGACTATTTTTTTTGTCTTCTAATGCATAGATGTGTTTTGGTCATTTAACCTACCTACAAAATTTAATTTAAAATATAAAATATAAGGGATGTGTATTAAGTGATTAGGAGTGTGTATTTAAAATTTCTCCTATTGCAATACACCGTGCTTAATTTTACCAAATCACATAATGGATTGGTTGCTCTTTAGGGCAATTACCGAATGAAGATAAAACTGAAGATAAGACTATATGTATGGAAAATTCAGGATAAGACAAAAATGTCTTTAGGGCAAGTTTTTTTTTTTTTTGGAAATTTCTTTAGGGCAAGTTATATACGTTTCTTTTGATTTTGTTTTGGCCAAAATATATCCTATCAATTAAAAACACGTATTGATGTAATAAAGAATTATTTCCATAAAAAAAGGCACATTTTAAATTCGAGATATTATTTGATATATTCATTAATTCAGTGCACCGTCCTAGAAATATTATCTTATTTATCCGTTAATCTATATAGTTATCTATATGTTATACTCAAACATCGTCACATATGTTCAATCTCTTCCGGAAACGAACTTAAAACCCTAATTATTGCAGTAAAGTGTGATTAATATTGGCTAATTAACTATAAAAAAAAAAAAAAAAGCATTCGTTGTCTTGAGGGCAGAAGCATGAAAATTAAAGATGGAAAATGAAGATAAGAATAGCTAAATATGGGAGAATCCATCCTATCTGGGCCAGCCAACCTGGGCCGACCTTGCCTACCTCTCTCGGTCACCCTATCTTCTCCCAAACCCTCTCACTTTTCTCTTCCTCCCTCTTTCTTTCCTCCCCATTTCAGACCCAACTGGTCTTTCCCTTCTCTCTCTCTCTCCTCTCCCTCACTTCTCTCTCTCTCTCTTCTCTGTATAAATACGAACACCAACCTTCCAAACTTTCCAAATCCTAAAACCCCCCAAAAAAAAAAACAAGCTCCCCCCTTCATTTCTCTCTTGCTTCTTTCTCTCTCAGAAGTCAGAATTAAGAAACGTAAAACGACATTAGAGTTACTGTCGTACATAGAGCCATGCCTCGCTCCCAGAGATTTCTCACCACAGCAAACTCAACGATGAAGTACGCCGCCGCTCCGCCTCCTGAGGCCGTGACCTTGGAATCCGACTTTGTTGTTATCCTGGCGGCTCTTTTATGCGCCGTCATATGCGTCGTGGGCCTGCTCGCCGTGGCGCGCTGCGCCTGGCTGCGACGCGCGCCAGGCGGGGGCCGGGCCGGTGAACCCGGCTCCGCACAGGCCTCTTCTGCCAACAAGGGGCTGAAAAAGAAGGTCCTGCAGCAGCTCCCCAAGTTCATCTACGGCGACGGCGGACCGTCGGCGCCGCCGCCGAAGATGGGGTCGGAGTGCGCCATATGCCTCGGCGAGTTCGCGGAGGGCGACGAGATCAGGGTTCTGCCGCAGTGCGGGCATGTTTTCCACGTCGGATGCATCGACACGTGGCTCGGGTCCCACTCGTCGTGTCCGTCGTGTCGGCAGATCCTGGTGGTGGCGCGGTGTCACAAGTGCGGCAACTTCCCCGCCATTTCTGACGCTGAGCTCAAAATTCGGCAAGATCATATTTACCATTCTGCCCCTGCTGCCCCTCCGCCACTCGCCTTGGCCGCCGCCGCTCATTCTGCTTCCGCCGCTGCCACAACTACTAGTTGTAGTAGCAGCAGCAGTAATAGTAATAGTAATAGTAATAGTAAGAGTAATAATATTTTCTTACCCTAAGAATTCCCCAAATCTAAACCCAACCCACTTGCTTCTTTCTTCTTCCTCATATCAATCTGTACTTGCTGTGGCTCGATCTTTGTATAGAGAATCCATCAATGGAAATTTGTGTTTATTTTACTGATTTTGTTTCTGGGCCAAATGCCAATGCAGCAAAAATGAGTTAGGTTCATTTTGGGTTAATTTGTAGTGGATTATTAATTTTATTAATATATCAAATGCATGAAATTTCCCACTCCCAGTATCCATGTCCACTCTCTCCAAACTTGTCTAGTTCTTGTCTTCTTGAAGCCAAAAGCTAATAAACTACAAAAAAAAAAGAAGCTAAAATATATGGTTCCAAAAAGCAACCCAACTGGGCTAATTAAGCTATTTTAATTAAGGGTTTGCGTGTGTTGCGTGTTGCTTAAACTAATCAAAGGGTCAATGGGTCAGAGATTCTTGGAGAATTTAGAGAATTGAAAATCCTAACCTAATACCAACATAGAGAGAGGTCTATGTTGAAGAAGCACAACAACCATTGCTATTGTTTAAATTATGTTCCACTTTCGTTTGAGGAACTTTTGTGGAGCACTTTGATGGGTCAATAGCAACCTGGAGTGCTATTGACGCTAACGATTAAGAAAAAAAGGTCGAGAAAATGTTCGAAGAGCTTATGTACCATCCGAATGTTAAAGTTAGCCAACAGAGAATCATGGGGGTGTTTTTTTTTTTTTTTTTTTTTTGTGTTCTTTTGATTGATAGCAGAGAATTTCGTCAAGCTGAAGCATGGTCCGTGAATGGAGGAAAGATACTCTTCATTACCCCTTTGAGTTTTTGGGGGCTAAAACTTGGGGAGAACTTTAAGCTGTAGTTCCACTAGTATTGCTTTACCGAATTTAATCAGTCTTATTATTCTTATCAAAGAGATTAAATTGATAAGACTTGGTGGTTTAATCTCATCCTCTGAACATGATTGAGCTTTAGGGAGGGAGTGTGTTGGTGATACTTCATCCTACTGAAAAGCTGTCCAGGTTCAATACTTTATGGTTTTAAGTTTCATGCAGCTCAGCAGAAAATTACTAGATAGATAGATTCGAAGGAGTGATGAAGACAAACCCTCATATAAACCCAGGGTTATCTTTTTAGAACATAGCTGATAGTGCTCCCGAACATGCCAAAAGCATATTTCAAATTATACCTTGAGCAGAGGGATTCAAACTTGAGATCTCCTCCAATACTACAAATAAAATTATCATTAAGTTGTCGTTTCCGGTAATATAAAACCACTTGAACCCGCTAAATATCTCCTTGGTCAATGAAAAACCTTAAAAAGGCAATAGCCGATATTTACCGGCTTATTCCTGGTATGATATGAATTGACAAGAAAATAGCACTAAGCAGGCACCAACTTCACTTTGTGACTATACTAATATTGATCCGCCGCTAATCACTATTTTGATCACTTATAAGCGATGTTATACGGTTCATAGTCGTTGTAATTCCAAAACCTCTATATAATAATATGCATTGGCTATAGCCGTCCTAATCTTTTGCCTAATTTCCTCTCCCATTCCTAAACTCTCGACTAATAACAACTCGCCATCTCCTCCGGCCTATCTGCACTTTCTGCACCACCTTTCCAGCGGACAAGAAATATCAATTGCAATTGTCAAACTTGGCAACTCTCTATGTTGCACCATCCTATCAATCCTCCTCATGATTGTGATTTTCAACAGTCCAAATCAATGAAAGTTACCCTTCTCATGATTAAAGCTATAATTATCATACAAACTAAATAATGCAGCAATCACAGAGACAATGCAGGCCATTCAGCTTACTGAAATTTCTGAATCATCATAAATGGAATCAAGTTACACATCGAAGTTTTGAATCATCATCAGACACCACAGCTGGTTGTGTTCATACAAAAAGGTTTTAAGAAGATAACTTGTTGATTTGGCCTCCTATATGTGTACTATCCTAAAATAACCACTGTTTGAATAAAAACACAAGTTCTTACAACTTTAAAGATTCAGCCTAGCTTATGAGCATTAGTGATTTATGTCTATTCTGCAACAGCACCTGAGAAGCAGAGGACAGACCGAGCACAAAATATCTTCAAAAAGCTCATCCATCGTTTTCCTTACTTGAAGAAGACCCGCTGATTCCCTTAAGTTACCAGCATGTGGGAAACTCAGGGATGTAGGGTTTACTTAAATATCAATAGCCCGTTATTAAGCATCAACTTTCCTGTTCATTATCACTCTCGCCCCCAAACATGGATGCCATTTTCATGGCCAGTTTTGCAGCCATTTCTCGTCTTTGAAAATCAGGCATCAATCTCAAGCTGTCACGCATGTTCCCGATTTCAGACATCAATTGTTCCAAATCCTCAATTTCGAAAGGTGTATCCTCATCTAACTCTTGGCGTTGATCAAGTTCTGTGTCGCGGTCAGGTTCTTCCGCATTGGGCACCACTACTTCCTTGTTGATATCACTATGTAATGCAGCCGTTGATGTAGAGGCATGCATCTCCTCATTAGCGCTAGTAGTTCCATTCTCTTGGACAAGATTATTATGAGCATCCAGTCTTCCCATTTCTGAGGTTCCAGCAACATCACTGGCAGAAACCCATCCCCATCCTTTATCTGTGTCATCAAAAGGTTCAGCTGAACCCGCCGATAGGACATCATACTCGAATTCATAATCAGATTCTTCTTCTGACGAGTCTAACAGAGAGGATTAAAACATTCAGAACTCTACTTCAAGAGTAAAGCAAAAACAAAATGTGGAAAAAAGAAAAAAAGGGAATATAACCTTCTCTTTCAGGTAATGATGGTTCAGTAATCTTATCGCCTGTTTTCAGAATCATTCCAGGCCACATATGTGCAGAAAGAGCACCAAAGAGTCGTTCAACACCTTGTGAATCGCCATCAACTGACAAACCTGTGAGACAAAGCACCTTTTATCTTAAAAGATGCTAATAATAAAGAGAGCAAAAGAAAAAGGTATACGATGTATTGCCCAAACGACATCTTTTTTTTTCATAAATTTACTTTTTTTTATTCTCAAGCTAACCAATTTTGTCTTTCTATTCATGAAACCGACATATGCATTAATACTTGCTCTAATAAAGAGAGCAAAAGAAAAAGGTATACGATGTATTGCCCAAACAACATCTTTTTTTTTCATAAATTTACTTTTTTTTATTCTCAAGCTAACCAATTTTGTCTTCCTATTCATGAAACTAACATATGCATTAATACTTGCTCTAAGGTTTATTGTTCTTACTCAAGTATCCTGATGCGAAAATAGTCAAATACTAATTCTTTTAAACCGCTCCATCATTACAAAGACTCATTTCACACAGCATGCCATTATAGTTTGATAACAATATAATCATTCAATACGATTTTGCTAATAGACCATGAAAGATAGTTGATTATAACATTGAAAGTCACAATCTTAAGAGTTCTATCAAATACTAGTTTCAATTCTGTTCATCTTTTGACAAAGGTTTCAATCCTGTGAATCTTTCCAATCATCATAAACAAATTCCTATGTACTTTTTATTCCTAGAATAGAAGTCAGAAAGGAGGGCCTTACATTTGTCAAACTCAGCATTCGAACCACAAGCTTCAATGTACTCAATGTTATTCTCCGTGCACCATTCCAAACACGACCCTCTAGCCTCCCAAGCTGGTTCATCCTCCCCCAGTAAACTGCTCCCATCAGTTTCAGAGATTCCATACTCAGTAACATCCGACTGGGAATCAGCAAAAGGCTCCCCAATCTTCAGCAGACGTCTCCTATACTCCACATGAACTGGGTGACCTGGCACAAGATCAACTTTATTCCCTATGCACAACAATATATCGAATTTCTGAAGATCATTGCGCGACACCCATTTCTGAAGTGCAACAAGAGATGACAACTGCACATAATTGAACCAAACAAAACATAAACACTCCATCAACACCAATCACACTAAAAAAACTTAACCTATTAACAACTTCACCAATTTTTCAAAATGGTGAATGACATTTTACACCAACCTCAGTTGTATCAAACACCATAATCAAAGCAACTAGCTGATCATACATTGGAACCTTCTCAATCGAAAACTGCTCATCAAGATGAGCCATCCACACAGCCACATCAGCTGTGTAGTACTTAGTATTGATACTCCACCTATTTCAGTTAAAACCCTAATAAAAAATCCACATCCCAGAAATTAAAAATCAAATCTTTGCTCCAAAAATCAAAACTTTTCACATACCCATGAACCGCCAACTGAGACGGTGAAGAATCCGAACCATCGTCCAAGTCCAAACCCAGTAATCCTGCAATAAAGTCATGAACTTTGATCAGAAAATGGCAGAGGGGTTTTGGGTCAGTCGTGAAATTGAAGAAAGATGAAGGCTTTACGAGAGATGAGAGTTCTTTTGCCGACGGTGGGTGATCCGATGAACAAGATTCCGGGCCTCTTCTCCATAGGAACAGCTTCTTCCTCCGATTGACTTGCCATTTTTTTTTTTTTTTAACTTTTTCCGATCAATTTTTTTTTGGATCTAGAACCCTAAAATTTACCACTCACTTTTTCTCAGAAACTTTCCTATTTGCTAATTGCTATAGCTTAAGCTCCAGGGCTGGGTTGAAACTTGAAAGTTGAAAGGAGAGATGGGACTCGTTTGACATTGTTGTTTGGGGGAGGGACTTTTTGGAGATTCCTCACAACTATCAGAGTTTTCTTTTCAGTCCTTTTTTATTATCAGAACTTCTTTTCATCCTTTTTTCTTCCTTCTTTTGTTTAGGATCTTTTTATCTATAAAATTGAAGACTTACTATGTTGTAATTTGTAAATAACACACAGTTTTTTTTTTGAGGGAAATGGAATATATTCCAATGATCGAAAAGATCATAACGACCGTACATGGTCAATCTAGGGGATCCGAAGATCACCCATTACATTCATTGCTCAACTAACTGCACAAGCAGTCAGACTAAAACCCGAAAGGGAATGCAAGAACTAACAACCAAGAAGGAAAATGCAAACTAAAAACCAAGTGGCCTAGTGGTTCTTGCCTTGTTGGGTGTGCTCCCCAACCTAGGTTCGAACCCCGAAGCTGTCAAAGTGACTAGGCACTGTGCTGCAATGCACAGTTGGAGCATTTCACATGCGCCGAAGGGGTTTATCTTGGGCCTAGGAAGCCTTTGGGTTCCCCTTGACAAAGTCAAAAAAAAAAAAAAAAAAAAAAAAAAAACCAAAAGGAAAAAGCCAAAACTAACTAAATTTATTCTAACATAACCCTAGTTTCTCCGCATCTGCCTTGATTAGCTTGGGGCCTAAGACCATCTTGGTGTACCCTTCCACCCGTCAATGCAGTGAACAGCCTTGATATAGGGTCATGTTGAGCCCAGCCCGCAGCAAACCTATCAAAAAGCCCGACCCATCTTCTGCCCAAATCAGAAAGAGGAGGGAAAGTGGGCTTAAGTCCAAAAGCCCAGCCCAACTCCCACTGCCCTCACTCTGAAGTTTGGACCGGAGAGCACGGGAACCCTGGTAGGATCGCCGGAGCCGCTACTATCCCGACACAAACGACCTCTGCCAGTCCAGCACTTCCGGCGGTCGACCTCGCCCTTCAACCATTGAAAAAACGCGACAGAGCCTGGTGTGGGTGTCCCCAAACCTCACCGGAAAGCAAGTCCGCCTCCAAGCCTCGACCCTATTCGCCCAAAGCCGCTACAAGGATCCTATCACCACCTCCAACCCACGTCTGCGACGACTGCACGCTCACCAATCCAGAACCCGACGTCGACACCAGTCAGAAACACCGCGCATCAAAGCTCTGCCACGGATCCGCAATCCAGATCCGACCCGCCTTGCCTTCAAAACCGACGCCGAAAGAACCCTTGCCGCTGCACACGCCCAACGCACACCAGACGAGATCGACGTCGGAAGACGTCCTCTAGCAAGCAGTGATCGAAACCGATGCCGCCGCTCTGCCGCACGAAACCCTAGGTTTCGGTATACGAAGCTCCGAGTTTTCGGGAGCAAAATACTTTATCAATTTCGGGAGTAAATAACACACAGTTTACAATGGAATGAATGGATAAAACAATTTTTGTTCGATTAATTGGTCTCATTTTTTTATGAAGTAAAGATATTCACGAGGTGACTCATTTTATGCATTTAAGAATATGTGATGTTTCAGATTTTTCAACTGTTAGATTTATTCTTTCACTAAATTTAAGAATAGAGTGTTGGATTCTGCAATTTGAATTGGCTATTTCTCGACTTGAATTTTGAATCGGCATGAAGGGTTTTTATAAACACAGTACGTAGAGTTGATTAATTTGGAACTCAAGTAATTTAAGGTTAATAGGAGAAACGTAGGAAACAGAATATAGCAAGCACTTGTATTTAACACAATTGCAGTGCTTCTAGTCATTAGTGGAGAATCTTCAAGTGTGAGATACAGAAAGCAATTATTCTGATAGATCTCTAATGGAAAATCTTCAAGAGGATTGACTCTCTTTGGTATCAAAGTGCATGTGCAGCGGCATTAACGAGAGGGACGGATTCAAGTACAAAGCCACTGACTTCTGAGAAACAAGTGATAACCATCAACTATCAGATACATTATGAAAGTGACTGTAGGGAGAGGAAGTTGAATGGTAGGGCAAGTATCAAGCTTGATAGGGCAACAATCTCGGGGCTCAGTGCATTGAAGACCAATTTTTCCGGCAATGGTAGGGAAAGAATTCGATATGGAGACACTATGATGAGAAAGGTTGATAATTTGATATGATCTATGATCAGATAAGTCAACTGATATGACCAGAAAATCTTATCCCATTGACATTGTGTTGACTATTTACGAGCCACTAGCAAAGAAACCATCTCCATAGAAAAGCAACTCATTCACATTATGTATGTAATTATGTATGTCAACTTCAGACACTGTCTTCAACTCAGTACAAACAAGTTACCAAACCCAAAATTTCAATGGAGTGAAATTAGTTATCTGAAGCTGGTTTTACTCCAGCAGCAAAGAACTCAGAAATCACTTCTAGAGGCATGCCCTTGGTTTCGGGCACTTTCAAGTAAACAAATATCCAGGAGATGATGCATCCGACAACGTAGATTCCAAAGACACCAGCAAAACCAATGGAGGAGAGCATGACAGGGAATGAGTAAGTGATGATGATGTCTCCAATCCAATAAGTGAGAGCACAAATGGCAATGCAGAGGCCACGGACGCGAGTAGGGAAGATCTCTGCACAAAGAATATTTGGGATTACCCCGAAGCCCATGACGAAGCAGCAGAGGTAGACCGATACACTAGCAGTGGATATTGTTGCAGTCCAAATAGTGCCTAAGTTGACAATGCTGCCAAACACTAGTAAAGCAAGCGCCACTATCAGTATTGGTAATGTGGATAGCAGCAATGACCTACAAGAAGAAAGATGAAGGAAATTAAGTTATGGTGTTCAAGGTATTTAGATTCAGATTAATAGTTACAATATTTACTCATACAGTCATACTTTCAAAGAGTGCATATTCTATGGAAATGAAAGTAATAGTAGAAAGAGAATTTACCTCCTGCCAGCTATATCCATAAGCCACATGGAAGTAGCTATGCAAGGAAGCATTAAGAATGTTGTGATGGCACTTAAGAAGAGAGATGCAGAAGCCGAATTCAGTCCTATGTTAGACAGAAGAACTGTTATGCCTGTTCGCTCATAAATCTGAGGAGTGTAGTAGAGAACCCCATTTATGCCAGCAATCTGTGCAGAGAGGCAATAAGAAAAACAAGTCAATTTCCCACAACTTTTGTATCTTTTCTAAATACTGAGGAGTGAGAACCAGAGAATGGAGATTAAATGCACACTAGTCACAATATTTATTGTCAAGTGGTCATGAAGATAGAAACAGTTTGCTTAAAGGTTTGAATTGCAACCTTCAGGCAAGTCCTTGTGCTAGTTGTCATAAAGCTTATACAGACTGCTTAAATAAATTTGATGTGTTTATTATTTTTTTAGGAGGAAATTTGATGTTGCTATCACAAAATTTATTGATGCCTTTCACTAATGGTAACAATGTGGTTCTTGAAGATCTATGAATAGAAACATAACAGTAAGATAATGTAGGTTCCTCACAAACTAACTGCAATATAGAGTAAAATTTTACCTGCTCAAGAACTTGAAGTCCTATCCCGACAACCAATGCGCGCTTGACTCCTGGTTCCAAAAGCTCTCTCCATTTTGAACCTTTAACAACAGCTTCTGGTGGAAGAACCATCGGGGGACTAACCAAAGCAGCAGCCTGAATTGCTCCATTTTCTTGCCTTACACCAGAAATGGAAACAACCGATGCAGGTTGAGACCCAAGTGCACTCTCCTGGTGCAAATAGACTCTTTGAACTCCTTCCTTCTTCCCATCTTCGCTTACTCGCTCAGCATATTTATAAGCAAGCTGCCAACCACCACCAATATCTATACTACTAGTACTACCTGCCTCAACAGCATTAAGAATGGTATTGCCTCTTACACCTAAAACACTTCCACCGGATTTAGGAGTGGCAATGTCCTTGTCCACACTTGTTGTCTGACGCGAGATCAATGGACTTCTCAAACTGTCATCACCATAAGCCCCGGATGTTTCTGATTCATGGTCCTCATCGTCGCTTTGGCTCTCCATGTCCCAATGCTTACTGTGATGCTCCCCAGCATTAACCAGAACACTGCCTAGAAATGGAAGCATGCTGCTGCCCTTGCTTCCTCCTCTCTCAGAGAGCTTCTCATGGACACTACTAAAGAGCGTCACAAGAGGATCCTTAAGAGAGATGCTACTTTGGTTTGTAGCACTCCCATGGCGAGATGTCAAACTCTGTCCAGTTACTGGTTTAGCAATATATGATACTCCCTCTTCATCCCCATATAACCTTATTTGGTACTTCTCTTCAGTTGTTGCCTGGTTAAGCACATTGGCTGGACTAATAATGTACTCTTCCAATGATGTATCTTTGCCAGTGTTTAGACCTTCAACTAGCAAAGCCAACTCACCTGTACAACATAGAAGCCTCAAGTCAGCACCAATAATAGGCATATAAACTAATTAGCACCAATTCCTTTTAGAATTACTAGAGCATCGAACTCAAAACCAGTTGGCAATGTAGGACTGCTAAAAATTCGGATTCCAAGTAAGCAAGCATGTCATAAAATATCAATGAATTGAATCAAATGGGAGAACAAGTAAAGCAAGATTTAGGCACCTGAAACATCTTCCCTGCCATTAAGTCTTTGCAGCACTTGTTTTGCCTCGAGGATTCGTCCCTTACTCACAAGCCACCGAGGAGATTCAGGCAGGTAAAGTATTGTCAAAGCGAAATAAGCTAATGATGGAATGGACAAAACCCCGAGCATCAATCTCCACTTTGGTGTATCCATCAATGACATTCCAAACACCATACAATAAGACAAGAACATCCCACCAGAACCAGTGAACTGTGGAAGTGTATTCAGTCTTCCTCTAATATCCGGTGGCGCTATCTCAGATATATACGCAGGAACAAGAGTAACAGCCAAACCGGTTCCAAAACCATCTAACAACCTAGCCAAAAGCAAGACATAAACATTTGGAGACCACAACATTACCAGACCACTAACAAAGAAAAACAGTGATGACATTATGAGCATTGTTCGCCGCCCCAGCCAATCCGATGCTGGCCCAGAAAATGTTGTGATCAATGTGGCTCCAATGAGTGATGTTGCTACAATAAGCCCTTCAAATGTCGGTTCACTTTCTAAATTGAATTCCTTTTTTATATAAAGAACAGACCCTGCAATATTAATTTTTGTGAAACAACTAGAGCTAAATATGAACATTGTGGCAAAAAATAAACGATTTGAAAAACAGAGGAATCAGAAACTATGGGACGACATGCCTGCAATGACTGAGTTATCCCATCCTTGCAACATGTTACCAATTGCTGCAGCAACTGCTACATGCACAGCTCCTCTCATTTTCCGGAACCCCGGCCCGAAGAGGATTAATTCAGATAACAGATGCACGAACAACTGAAGCTTTTTCAGATTTTATGAATATGTAATGAAATTTTTGATCGAAAGAAGAACTGTCATGAAATTTGATTTTGAATTTTGAACAACACAGGCCAGTTTGTCACTAGCTGGTTGCAGGTCTCGGAATATGAAGGTGACATTCACATTCATAAACGTGTCAAATATGAGAAGGCAAAGGTGAAACGTAATAATTGGGAACAACTTCTAACGGTAGACTTTGTATAGCTGGTAATCTTTTCTGCAAGGCCAATCTGTCATGCTTTCAAGTTTGGCAAGAAAATAAAAATCACTCCTTGGCAATTGTGCTAATTAATTACCAAATTTTCACCCAAAAAATTAATAAATAATTTCCAAATAGAAATGCAAAAACAAAAGGCACATTGACGGAGGTACATTGTTGAATTCCATATGATTGGTAAGCCTTCTCACCAAAGAGAAATAGGTGGTGATGTGCTCCAAGACTGTACGTCACTCATGAATTCAATATTTGGATGATGACATTTAAATTTAATTTTTGGCACTCCACCACATGACTGACATGAGTGTAGAAATTATAAAAGGGAAAATGATTGTTGGCCTCAATTAGGCTTAAGATTTGTGGCCCCAAATCTTGCATGCTATGTCATCTACACACATCACCTATTTGTCAAATCATACATGTAATTCTTGATAAAAATATTATCTTATCATTCCAAAATTTAATGGTTCTAAATTATTTTGGTTTTCTTCTAAAAAAAAAAAGAATTATTCAATCAAGAATAGAAAAAGTTTGGCCAGTACCATTGGTCTAATGACATAGCCTCCCCTTCGTAAGTGGGAGGTTGTGAATGAAAGACTAGTTGTAGCATTTGAGTTGTTTATCTGATCAGAAAAAAAAAATTCATGTGATTCGATCAATAGATTTGTACATACATTCGATCAATAGATTTGCATAACACATGTATATGAATTCAAAGTTGGTTGGGTTCCTGCAAATTGTGAAAATATAATGGGAAAAATACACATGCATATGAATATACAGATATAGGGCTGTCAATGGGTCGTGTCGGGTTGGGTTCGTGTCGGGTCAAAGTATTTGTAGTGTCGCAAGAGACAGACCCAAACCCAACTCATTTAATAATCGTGTCAAAAATTTAAACACAAATCCAACCTATTTATTAAACGGGTTATCCGTTTCCAACCTGCTTAATCCATTTAATAAATAGGTCGTGTCGTATTAGACAAAATGACACATTTAAAGGTTAACAATGCGACCCATTTAACTAAAAGAATGCATAAATTAATTAAACTTGCTAAAAACTCCACAAGACAAAGAATATAAATAATTATATATAACTCATAAATAATTAAATCCAATAATTATAAAGCAAAATATTTCAAATTGTCTAATCCTATGATCAAATACTTCCAACGTCCAAAATTTCAACAAGAAGTATAGCATAATCAGGTTATACGGGTTTACTTCGTGTTGGCGGGTTGACCCGTGGCAGACCCATTTATTAAATGGGTCATGACAGGTTGACCCACGGCCGACCCGCTTTTTAATCGTGCGGGTTCAACCCGTTTTATTTCGTGCGGGTTTCGAGTCGTGTTATTAGATCGTGCCGGAATTGACAGCCCTATACATATATATATTTTTGAATCAAAATCAAAACGATTTCTCATTAATACTTAAGCTAGAGTAGTACATTACATACATTTCCACTACCTTGAAAACAGAGAGCAAATAAGAAAAGTGGTATTTCGAAAGTACCACTCATTAAAGACATCCAATTAGGGCTGTCAATTCCTACACGACCCGATAACACGACTCGAAACCCGCACGAAATAAAGCGGGTTCAACCCGCACGATTAAAAAGCGGGTCGGCCGTGGGTCAACCTGTCATGACCCATTTAATAAATGGGTCGGCCACGGGTCAATCTGCCAACACGAAGTGAACCTGTATAACCCGAATATGTTATACTTCTTCTTGAAATTTTAGACGTCGGGAGTATTTGATCATAGGATTAGACAATTTGAAATATTTTTCTTTATAATTATTGGATTTAATTATTTATAATTATTTATATTTTTCGTCTTGTGGAGTTTTTAGCGAATTTAATCAATTTATGCATTTTTTTAGTTAAATGGGTTGCATTGTTAACCCTTAGGCCTCGTTTGGTTCGTGGAAAGCAAGTATCAGGAAAGGAAAGTTGTTCATTTCCTGTGTTTGGGATGCAAAAGGAAAGGAAATACTTTCCTGAAGCAAAGGAAAATAGGGGGAAAATGGTTCATTCCATACTCCAAATGAATCATTTTCCCTCCTTATTTCCTTGCATTTATTACTTACAACACATTATTTTATTCCATTAAACATATTTTTTAACAACTTTCCGGATAACTTTCCTACATTACCAAACATCGGAATGGAAAGTTCTTCGGAAATTTCATTTCCCTTCCCATGGGAAAGACAAATGAACTACTTTCCTTTCCGTGAACCAAACGAGGCCTTAAATGAGTCATTTTGTCTAACATGACATGACCTATTTATTAAACGGGTTAAGCGGGTTGGAAACGGGTAACCCGTTTAATAAATAGGTTGGGTTTGGGTTTAAATTTTTGACACGCTTATTAAATGGGTTGGGTTTGGGTTTGTCTTTTGCGACACGACAAATACATTGACCTGACACGAACCCAACCCAACACGACCCATTGATAGCCCTGCATCCAATGCTCACTTATTAAAAGCGAGTCTATGAACTATGAAACATACATAGTAAACAGTCACCGAAAAACAAAACGTGCATAGTTCCCTACAAAAAATAGGGAATAGGAAAGGAAAGAAAAACATAAGCTAATACTAATAGGCCTAGGCAAAACCTTGGCCCAATGCACCGAGCCCATATGTGAAAAGCAAGGAAACCCAGCCTCCTTCCTCGAGCCAAAAAAACCAGTGTCGCCGTTACGCTGCCTGCCAACGACCCGCCTGCTACCGATCTGCTGGCCACCAACCCGCCCGCCATCGTTAACGACTCGAACGAACACCGCCAAGACGAGCATCCGAGCCGCGACGTGCTGCCATCTCTAACAGAAGAATCCGCATCAGCATCCAGCATCGATCGGGTTGTATATAACCATGTTGTACTGTAAAAAGTTGTTTGTAAATAAATTTAATAAAATTAATTTGAACGTACATATTTTCCAAATTCAATTTATTAATTCTATTTTTTAGACGAAGTTAATTGAACTTTGGAAAGAAAAGTTAATGCATATATCTTGTCACCTAGTTCAATATATTAATGCTATTTGGAAAGAAAAATTATTGGAAAAGATTTAATTAAATAGACATCTTCCTTAAATTAATACATAATTAATGGTTGCTATTAATACGCAATTTTTTTCGTCACCTAATTAAATTAATTAGTGTCATTAATTCACCCCCTAAAAATCTTAAAGGAAATATAAAAGGATAAAGTTGAATCATGATGTGGCAATATATATTATGTAGAATTGAAAATAAAACTTGTATTTGCTTACGTGGCATGACACCTAGAATTTGAGGTCATAAATCTTAGGCCTCATTG
Source organism: Rosa rugosa (assembly GCF_958449725.1). Lineage (NCBI taxonomy): Eukaryota > Viridiplantae > Streptophyta > Magnoliopsida > Rosales > Rosaceae > Rosa > Rosa rugosa. The sequence goes on along the minus strand of NC_084820.1, from coordinate 8,974,497 downwards.
AGACCCCCTATCATTGCCTTTATAAAAATGTCTAATTCAGAGTAAGGAGTTAAAATTAGAGTGTTATTATCGCAACCTAATAACTGAAAAGTCGAGACGGACAGCCAAATTTCATTTGACTTGCATGTAGTATATCAAAGATTATATACACAAACTGTCATGGATAACATAGCAGGCACTCATATTCACATCACCATTTTACATGGATTCATTCGTGACTTAATTTAAGTGTTATTGTGCCTACTTTCCTCTAACCTAAAGACAAGTGATCGAAAAAAAACCAGAAAAACAAAAAACAAGCACCATGCATTAATTTCCTTGACTAACAATTAAGAACTAATTCTTTCTGCAATTTCAGCTTGCTTTGCACCAACTGCAAAGAACTCAGAGATGACTTCTAAGGGCATTCCCTTTGTTTCTGGAACCTTCAAGAAAACAAACACCCAAGAAAGGGCGCACACAACAGCATAGATGGCAAAGACACCGGCGAGACCCATAGAGGTGAGCAGAATAGGCAGTGAGTAAGTGACGATGATGTCTCCTATCCAAAACGTGAGAGCACATATTGCAATACAGACTCCTCGAACTCGAGTTGGGAAGATCTCAGAGCAGAGAATGTTGGGAATTGGTCCGAAAGCCATGACAAAGGTGCAAAAGTAGAGCACCACACTGATGGTGGAAATTGTGGCATTAACAACAGAACCCATGTTGACAAGTTGGCTGAAAATTAGTAGTAGGAGTGTTCCTGTTAGGACTGGTAATGTGCACAGCAAGAGTGACCTGCAAGAAGAGAATTAGAATATATCAAATATATATGTTGAATCAAGACAACAAGATTTTCTGGGGACTCTCCTCTTTCAATAACTGATCACAAACTCACCTTCTGCCCGCGACATCCATTAGTCTCATGGCAACGCCTACAGATGGAAGCATCAATAGGGTTGTGAGAGCACTTATGAGAATAGAAGCTGAGGTGGAACTGAGACCCAAATTTGATAAGAGAACTGCAACTCCTGCTTGCTCAAGAATTTGGGGAGTGTAGTAAAGAACCCCATTTATGCCAGAGAACTGCAAATTTAAGACAAGATTAATTAGTCAAGTTCGAGCACATATTACATTTCCTGGGCACAACAGGAAATGTCAGTACCTGCTGAAGAACTTGAATTGCTACGCCAACAAACAATGCACTCTTGACTCCGGGTTCCAAAAGATCAGACCAACTGGATCCTTGGACAGCAGTTTCTTGAGGGCCAAGCTTTGGTGGTCCATCCCGGCTCATTTGATTTTTGGTAATTATAGAAGGTTGGCTAACAAGAGCAGAAGCCTGAAAATATTCACATTCCAGAGGAGTATCACCATCACCAGCAACTGAGAGCATAGAGCCGCCGCGCATTGAGCCAATCATTGAGCCACGGCGAGATTGATCAAGTGCACCCTCCTGGTGCAAATAAACCCTTTGACACTCTTCTGTCTTCTTCCCATCTTTGTCAACGCGCTCGGAGTATTTATAAGCCAACTGCCAGCCACCACCAATGTCCATACTACTCACTGCTTCGCCACCAACTCCCGGCATGAGGAGGCTATTTCGCCTCTTCATGCCTCCCACGAAGCTGGTAGATTTCCCAGGAAGCATGTCATTTGCCATACTAGCTGTATGTCTACTCGCAAGCAATGGCTTTCGTGCATTGTCCTCAGAATCAGTCCCCGCTGAGACACCATCTCCGTGCTCCAAATCCCAATGATCAGTTTTGTCCTGCTCATGTGGTGGTGCCACATTTAGCAGGCTCCCCATATTTGGCAAATTGAGAAGGCTACGCATACTTCCTGAGCTCTCAGGTAAAAGCTTCTCATGGACACTACCAAATAGGTTTACAAGAGGATCCACATAAGGCCCGTTTGGATTCAGTATGCTTCCTTGGCGTGACGGCAAGCCGAAATTTGCCTGTCCTGTGACTGATCTCGCAATCAATGAGGCTCGTCCCTCCTCCGGTCCATATAGCTTTATTTGATCCTTCTCTGGAGCTGCTTCACGGCCATCCGGATCATTGGCCGGACCAATTATGTACTCTTCTAATGATGTATCCCCTCCAACTCCAAGACCCTCCACCAGCAAAGCCAACTCACCTGCAGCATATCGATCAATCAAGCCTAATAAATTAGCACAAGAACAGACAATAGCAACGCTTCTCAAACATTTTATAACAGGATATCAGCACAGAAAATAGAATGTTTCATTACGCACTACTTGCAGTGCTAGTGTGGTGTCAAAATCAATTATCTTCGATATAAACACCATAAACAGTGAATTTTAAACCCAAGAACACATGCATACGTAACTCTAGACTCTTAAACAGCGTCATTTTGGACACACACAATATCAACACAAAAAGGAAGGTCACTTTATGCACCTGAAACATCTTCCCTGCTGCGTAGTTTTTGTAAAACCTTCTTCGCCTCGGCCATTCGCCCTTTACTAACCAACCACCTTGGAGACTCAGGCAGATAAAGCACAGTGAATGCGAAGTAAAGCAAAGATGGGATCGAAAGAACTCCAAGCATTAACCTCCAATTGGGTGCTTCCTTCAATGACATTGAAAACACCATACAGTATGAAAAGAACATCCCAACAGTGCCAGTAAACTGTGGGAAAGTGTTCAGTAGTCCTCTGATCTCGGGTGGGGATGTCTCGGAAATGTAGACCGGGACAAGAGTAACAGCTAGGCCAATCCCAAAACCATCTAACAGCCGTGCCAAGAGAAGCACATACACATTGGGTGACCATACCATTACCAAACTGCTGAGAAAATATAGAACTGATGAGATTATCAGCATGGGACGCCTTCCGAGCGAGTCCGATACTGGCCCCGAAAATGTTGTGATCACTGTGGCTCCAATCAGTGACATTGCTACAATCAACCCTTCAATTTTTGGTTGAGTTTCCAATTTAAATTCCTTTTTAATATAAAGAACAGCCCCTGCAAATACCAATCACATATTGATATTTAATGAAATCTGAGTGATTTATCATCTAAATGCATATTGATCTGCAATAATACTATAACGCCAAACTTGTTCATCAAATGATATGAACTCGGTCGCACTGTGGGAAACCCTACCGACCATATCATTGATTTGTAAAAACTGAAAATGGTCTAACAATGGAGATAATGAGGATTGAGAAGTTACCTGCAATGGTTGCATTGTCCCAACCTTGTAGAAAGTTTCCTATTGCAGCAGCAATGGCTACAAGAACAGCCGCCCCCCACATGTTTTAAACTCTGCTGAGGAAGAGAGAAAGTCTTGGACTTTGTAGCATCAAAACCTTTACAATGCACATAGATTAGTTAGTGAAACAGAGTTTGTTCATGGGTAGTTGTTGAGCTAATGGAATGTCTAGTAACTAATTTTGCCTAAACGAGCCCACTTTCTTGAGTGAAAAATTTTACCTTTCAAGAACAGAGAGAAACAATGAATTCTGGCATCTCTGTTCCAGACAGATCTGAGAAAGAAGTGATCTAAGTGGTACTTTTGGGCTTTAACGGGTCCAAAAGTTTTTGAATGAAATTCCTAATATGACTCTTGAATCACACAACAAGATGAAGCCCTCTTCTTACGCTAAACAGTGGCAAGTTGTTAAGACACCTAATTGTGCTATTTTCTGCTCTAATACCGGATAGTGTTAGAAGGTCAAACAATCAATGAGACCATGAAAATAATTCAATTTATAGATTTTCCATCAAATAGAGGGTAGCAAATAACATCTATATTGCTACACTACAATATAGTCTATTGGGTTTTATAGAAGGATTCTTGACCAAAAGTTTTACTTAAGGTAATAGACTAATAGTTATTAGTTACCACAGTTTGTAATAACTTGAGAAATTAGTGCCGTTTTGGATTGGCGATGGCACTGCCGGTTGCGGCGTCCTCCGGCAGTCGGATGGTGGAGGCCTCCTTGGTGTGGTAGTGGGCTGTAGTTAAATTTGGGCCTAATGTTGGGCCTCTATTTGGGCTTTGTTGGTATAAGGATGTCTTGTAAGGGGTTGCTAGAGTCCAATCGAGCACCTAATTACCTCAATTTGTTTATATTGGAATATGCTAGGTCACAAATAACTAGAGAAATATAACTTGGCTCCGCCTCAATCTATGGATAATGTATCAGGGTTACCACTGAAAATTTTACGGTGAATCTGATATATTGATGTTTCATGTTACATAACATCATTTTAGTCATTGTTGTCATCCTCGAGTGCTAAGTTTTTATCATGTTACTCAGCCTTTAATTATAAATTTATCACATTAACTATAAAATTATCTATTTATCTTAAAGTGAAAAGAAAAAGAAGAGAGTTAAAATTTACGGTTAATGCCCCAACCCATGGAAACTAAATCCTATAACTTTTCACAAAAAAATAAAATAAATAAATTTCAAGACCACAATTTCCACCCAAAATTGTGGACTACAACATATGTTTTTTGTCAAAAATTACATATTCTTATTTTTTGACCAAGAATATTTTGAGTTGAAAAAGAATGTTACATAAGTTTACAATGCAATTACTCTTTCTGACTATTATAACAGAAGAAAAAATTTATTTATTAGACTAGTAGAGTTAAAAACTTGTCCCAAAAAGATGGTCCAAAACTAAAATAGAATTGACCCAAAAAGAAAAAAGTAAAATGGTAATTTAATCAAGAGTTTTAACCATCCACAGGAAACCTATCCCTCCACATTTAAACCAGAGACGTCACATGCAAAACATATAGTGGATTTAATGTGAATATGGAATTAATTAATTTCGTGCATTTTGTTTTATCATTATAGCCTAACCAAATTTGTATGTATTTATAAAAAATAGAAGAAGGCGTTACTACATTATGTCATTTCCCTATTCTGCTAATGTGAAATTAATTTTGCATTCAATTATATTTGGCATTTTGCTTACCAAATTAACAAAAGAACCTGCGTAATTTGCGTGAAGGAGGGAGCGTTACTTGTATGCGTTATTTTTCCTAGAGGGGTACCCTCTCCCTCCCTATATGTTAAGTTATCTGTCTACATTTATTTTCTCATAATATTATATTGTTTTCTATACTTACCATTTTACCCTTTTAAATTTTTCCTCACTTACCCCACATTTTGTGTAGTTCTCATACTCTTATGTGTTATTTATTCCCACTGCTACTAGGATTTCAACTATATACTATACTTTAGTGATTCTATTGATTCATGATTTACCATGTTAGTGTTAACATTACTGCATTATCGTACATATCTTAGTTTCTCGAGCGAGAAAATCACTGAGATGATATCGTAATGAGATGATGAGATTTTGTTGAGAAGTTAATCGGCTTTTAATAGTTTTCTGTATTGAAGTTGTTTAGTTCATTCATTGTTCTTTGGACTTAAAGTTGCTTAGTTTATTCATTGTTTTTTGGACTCATGATTACATTTGTCGTTTCATAAATGATCGTGCGTTATGCATGTCTATTTAATGAACTGCCTATTAGTAATTAAGAAAATACGTCAAGTCATCAACTAATTATGAAAACACGTGTACTACACTAATTTGAGTTTGAATTAATAATGAATTATAATGTGTCAAGAAAGCATGTGTGCATGCATGTGATTTATTTTATTAAAAATTTAAAACTGTATGAAAATCGCCTGCAAACACTTGCGAAATAAATTTTGATCGCTCGCAAACACTTACAAATAAATGTCTTAACAAATTGATCCATATGATTGAGTTGCAAAACTACGTTTACATGGAGTGTTTCTTCAATGTAATGTAATGAAAATGAGCATTCTATCCACCTATTTAATCTCCTACATTATTCAAGTACTTCTTCATATAATCTAACTACACCATTTTAGCAACTAGGGTTACATACAAAAGGGGTTGTTTCGGTCATTACAATAAAATATGACGACCAAATCTAGATTTACTGGGTCCCACATGTTATGGAAAAAACTTGTGCATCGTGGGTACTTTGGTAAATTCGCCAGCAGTCCACGAGCTATAAATAGACGCCATGACTCCCAAGGAAGAGGCACCGGCCACCATAGCCAAGAAAGCAAGTCCTCGAGCCCCTGCAACTACCTCGCTTCTTAACCGCTGACCTCATTTTCCTTTCCTCTTCACTGACATGGATGCTCGACAGTATTTTGACCTCATCAACGGTTCTGGACCTCAAAATGTTATGTCCCAAAACACTAACACATCCTCACCAGCCCGACCTTCTTCCTCAGCCGATAGGAGGCAGCAGCTACGTCGACCAAGCCAAACTGCAGGACCTCAACCGAAAAGGCCGAGAACCGAGGCTCCGGTGCAACCTCAACCGCCGCGCCAAGCGGCCCAGAACCCCACATTTCATCCTGCTCTCAACAACGTCAATGGGGGCGGCACCGGAAGGGAACAAAGGCCCCACTTGTACCATTTTGAGGCAAAGTTAACAAGGATTTACTTAAGCGAGCAAGAGTACCAGTAATATCTCGTCTCCTAAACCTTTTTGTTTTAATTAATTTATTAATTAACATCAAGAGTATGCTTGCATCGGCACTTATTCATATTGTCAATACTAATTATTTTCACTTGCTCATTATCTTGTTTTTGTAACTAAGCGGATGTTGGAGATGCATTGATTTGAAGTAATTCCTGTAAGGAAGAGAAAGAACTGACTTGTTTTTTCTCACTTTGCATTAGTGTGGTGAGGAAATGACATCATTTCTTCATTATGAGTGGCTCAGTATAATTAAAATGAGAAAGAACTTGATCTTGTGTAATCTCAAGATTAATATCTCTCGTCTACTCCATCATGTTGATTATGCATAGTCTCATTCATTTCAAGACATTTTTTTATACTATACGTGACACTACTCACAATATTTTGATTTTCAGGTCTGTTGCACGTTGCTTGGAGCCTATACCTGAGAAGCTTCCGCTAGTGCAGGTAATGGCGTCGATGGCAGAAAAAATGGTACCAGTGGGGATTCCGGTTCCCATGCCGGTTCCTCGGCAGAGAAATATCCTGTTCCCCACCGAGCCGCCATCTTTCCGGGCAGTTGCAGAAGACATGGGTAGTTCACCAGACACTGAGCCTGGGAGGAAGGTTGTAGACCTGAGGAAACTTCGAGTTCCTAAGCCAGAGGAGGAGGATATAGATCTTAGCTTGTGATGATTTCTCAGCTGATCTATCTCTCTCAAGCTCGAACTACAGTATTGGTCCATGAGTCTCCCCGCTATTTGGTTATGGTTAATGATCAGTGTCGTCGTTTTATTTTCTTTTAGGTCTGCTTGTGCGTTCCGGTTTAATTTAGTTGGTCATTTTCGATGGGTTGCCGTGTGGGCAAACATCAGTCAGTTATTTTCACAGTATCATAAACTATATATCATTTTAAATATGAATTTATGGATTTTTTTTCTCTGGTTTTAATATTAATTTCGTTGATGGATTTTTCTTCATGAAATGAGTTGGCATCAATTTTCATTTATATAGCGTTTTACACTTTTACATCATATATAGCAGCGTTTTCTATATGAAATGGGTTGCCAACTCTTTTCGTAAGTTCGCATCAGCTTCAAATGGACAAGAACCCAGTACAATATATGCCTTTGGTTTAATTTGAACATATATAGGTCATAGGTGTACAGTATATCTACCACAAGAGTACTAAACTACTAAATGAAGAATATAGCTACATAGTTCTTTTCTATCAAGAATCTTGTGTTGAGATGAAACCATGATGCATGTCATTGTAGGGCTTCTCTTCGTTACCCTCTTCCTAAGAGCATCTTTAGCAATGCTAGCCATTCTTGAGCCAAATTTTAGCCAAAGTAGCTAAAAAGTCATTTTAGCTAGCAATTTTAGAAATACGTCTGCATCAATGCTCTCTATTTTAGCTAGTTTTGAATTTATATTATTTTTTAAATGAAGATTAAATAGTTTAAATGTATTTATAAATTACATAAAATAACTTAAAAGGAATGTTTTAAAGTATAGAGAGCCTCATCTCGCTCTCTATATTTAGGAGTGAGATAGCTAAAAGTTATAATGGAGAGTCACTTAGAAGTCTGGTGCAGGTGCTAAATGCTCTCCAAAATAGCTAAGGAGCCAAAATAGAGAGTCTGCTAAAGATGCTCTTAGAACTCGTACCAAACACCCTAACTGTAGAACACAGTGCAGAGTTCAATATGATGTTTTATTTTTAAAGAAGGAAATTATATTGTAGATATTAGTGTTAAATATTTTACTAAAATAGTCGCTAATAAATATTCAAAAACTAGAATGGTAATTTCTGACAGAGAACAGCAATCTTTGCTCATAAAGAGATGCCATCTTTGGTGTCAAGCTTCACCAAAATTTGAAAACCCCAAAATACCTTTCAATATTAAAAATAATTAAAAATTCATAATTAAGTTTGCATAATTATGCCATCTTTGGGTGACATCAAAACTTCTATGTTTTCCCTTCCGACCATAACACCATGAGTATGAAGCTCATATATAATAATTCAATTCAAATAAGAAAGCCCAACGCCAATACAACCCAATAATATTTGCATAATGCATATATAGATAGTTCATACATGGATGCCAACTCAGTCGATAAAATCGAAGGAGAGATCACATGACAAACATGGTTAGAAATCTGACTTTACATATTTCTGATGCAATGAATATTAATGTGACATTAAATCCATATCCGGCATTTTTGTTAACTTTAACTCATATCCATCCACAATAGTCTTAGTGATCCTAAATTGCAAAAGGTTGCACTTGTTCAAAAGCCCTTAAAATAGATTTTTTGTCCCAAGCAGTAACATTTTCCATAAAAAATTCTAGTTAAAACCCTAAGGCGCCGCCATCTTTGTGCGCTGCCACCAAAACTGCCGACTACGGTGGTACCAAGTCTGCCGGGATGCTGCAAGGCAACATACTGGTATGGAACTGCAGAGGAATAGTAAATGCTGAAACCCAACGAGCCTTAGTGGATATCGTGCTCGCGAAGAAACCAACTCTTATCTTTCTTTCTGAAACCCTAGCCCAAAAGAGTACCATTGACTCACTCACATGGCGACTTGGTTTTAAGGACAGCTTCTGTGTCGCTCACGAGGAAGATTCACAGGGCCTGGCCATCATGTGGACAGAGGAAACTCATGTACATGTGAGAAGCCATTCTTCAAACCATATAGACGTTGAGGTAGGCAAGGTAGGAACCGAGATCTGGCGCTTTACTGGCATATATGGTGTAGCTGCCCGTGGAGGACGAGATCGAACATGGCAGCTGATTGATGCCCTAGCAGCCCAGGTCTGTTCACTGCCATGGTTAATGGCAGGTGATTTTAACGAAGTGATGGTAAGAAAAGATAAGTCGGGAGGGCCTCCCCGAGCGCTGGCTGCCATGGCAAAATTCAGAAGAACCATGACTGGTTGTGGGTTCAGTGATATGGGCTTTGTTGGTAGTCATTTCACATGGTCAAACAGATACACCAAGGAGCGTCTTGATTGAGGTTTTCAAACGGTACAATGGCGAGATAAATTCCCATGCAGCCGGGTTATCACTATGAGTCCATCGGAGTCTGATCATTGTCCTTTGCTCATTGAGGCATACAAGGAACCACAGAGCCGGAGGAAGTTTAAAAGACCGTTTAGGTTTGAAGAAAGTTGGTTCGATCGGGAGGAATGTCTGACCATAATCAAACAGGAATGGGCAATGCCTACTACAGGAAATGTTCTACAACAAATTGGAAGTAAAACGAAGGCAGTAGGGCAAAGGCTAAGTGAATGGCATCGTGTTGATTTCAACAAACAACAAACTGAGATGAGAGTGATCCAGGAAAAGCTAAATGATTTGATGAAGCAGCCTCACTCTATCCAACTGTATGAAGAACAACGTTTGTTGCATGTTCAATATAGTCACTTACTTGCCCTCCAAGAGAAGTATTGGAAGCAAAGATCTCGTGCTCTTTGGTTAAAAGAAGGCGATCGGAATACTGCTTATTTTCATAGGAAGGCAAGCAATCGAAGGAGTAAGAATACAATCAGAGGACTGTTAGATGAAAACAATGCATGGCAATCTGAACAGTCTGATATTGAAAGGTTACTGAAGTCATATTTTCAGAACATCTTCTCAGCAGAAAGTGTCAATATGGATGCTTTGCAAATGGTAATCGATGCTACGCCCTGTAAGGTCACAGATCATATGAATGACATGCTGGTAGCCCCATACACAGATGAAGAGATCAAGCGAGCCCTTTTCCAAATGCACCCATCCAAAAGTCCGGGGCCAGATGGTATGTCTCCTTTTTTCTATCAAAAGTATTGGGATATTGTCAATCATGATGTTTGTCTGGCAGTGAAAAATTTGCTTACTCATGGGGATATGTGGTTCGAATCAAATTATACCTACCTATGCTTAATACCAAAGATCAGTGATCCCAAAGAAGCGATGCATTTTTGACCTATAGCTCTCTGCAATGTTATTTGCAGAATTAGCTCGAAAGTTGTAGCAAATAGACTCAAAGTATGGCTTCCTGAAATTGTGTCCCCATTACAGAGTGCCTATGTTCCGGGTAGATTGATCTCGGATAATACTTTAGTAGCCAATGAGGCTGCACACTTCATGCATAAGTTGCGACATCAGGCGGAAGGTTTTTTCTCTCTGAAGCTTGATATTTCTAAAGCTTATGACCGACTTGACTGGTCTTTTATATTTGCCATTCTGACAAAGCTGGGTTTTGCCGATCACTAGATTCAAATCATCATGAAATGTGTGACATCTGTGACCTATTCTATTCTCATTCAGGGTGAGCCTTCTTCTACAATTACCCCTACGAGGGGCATCAGACAAGGTGATCCTTTATCACCTTATCTATTCATACTGTGTAGTGAGGGGCTGTCAGCCCTAATCTCCCGAGCTGTGCAACAACACACCATTCAGGGGCTTACTATGTGTCCTCAAGCACCTACTTTGCATCATCTTTTCTTTGCTGATGACAGCATCTTATTTGGGTCTGCAACCACTGCAGAATGTGTACAATACAAATTTATTCTGGATACATATGAAAAGGCCTCAGGACAAAAGGTGAATTTCCAGAAAAGCAGTGTTGTCTTTAGTAATAATGTTATGGCTGACAGGAAACAAGAATTAGCTTCTATTCTTGGTGTTCAATGTGTCACGGAGCATGACAAGTATCTGGGACTACCTATGCGGGTTGGAAGATCCAAGTCAGCTATTTTTGCTTATATCAAAGAAAGATTGACAAAAAAACTGGTCAGTTGGAAGGCAAAGATCTTGAGTGCAGCTGGTAAAGAAATCCTTATTAAGGCAGTGTCTCAAACTATGCCATTGTATGCAATGAACTGTTACCTATTGCCAAAGGCTCTTTGTGATGATATTCATCAACTTTGTGCATCATTCTTTTGGGGGGATACAGATAACAAGAGAAAGATACATTGGAGGAGTTGGGAGAGATTGTGTCTCACAAAGCAAGAAGGTGGTATGGGGTTCAAAAATATTTATGCATACAATCTGGCTATGCTTGGAAAACAAGGATGGAGATTGTTGTCCAATCCTCACTCGTTAATTGCAAGACTGTATAAGGCAAGATATTATCCCAACTGCTCCTTTTGGGAAGCTAAACTGGGGGACTCTCCCTCCTTCTCTTGGATAAGTATTTTAAGTGGCAGGCCGGTACTGAAAGCTGAAATACAGTGGAGCATTGGCAATGGTACTCAGGTCAATATTTGGCAGGACAAATGGATTCCCGATTGCCATCAATTTTTGACTCAGAAACCTCCAAGTTGTGTGTTTGAGTTAGTCTCGGACTTGATTGATTCCAACATAAGACAGTGGATCCCAGCTGCGGTTCATGCAATATTCCCACCTGAGGTTGCTCAGAAAGTGCTTGGTATCCCTCTCAGTAGAAGGATTTTATGTGATAAACCTTGTTGGAGTCCGGAAAAAAAAGGTTTCTATTCTGTAAAAACTGCTTATTGGATTGCTAGGGCAAAAGTGTTAGAGCATGTACTGACCTCTACATCTCAGGGTAATCCATATGCAGAGTTATGCCAGAAGGTTTGGAAGGCAAAAGTACCGGGAAAGGGTCAAATTTGTGCATGGCGTGCTTGCTCAAATCTCCTTCCTACACGAGCAAACCTCAGTACAAAAGGGTACACAGGTGATCTTCATTGTCTTTTATGTTCTCATGCATACGAAGACACTTCCCATGTTTTCTGTGAATGCCCTATAGCAACTGCCATTTTGAATGCACCCCCGTTTAATTTGGGAAGACGTTTATTGACTCGAATGAATTTTAAAGAGTGGCTTTTCGAACAAGCTATGCATCTAAAGAAGGAGTTATTTGCCAAACTTCTCATGATCATTTGGGCTTTGTGGAAGAATAGAAATAATATGTTGTGGAATAATACCAAACAGTCGGCTGAGGCTTTGGTACTTAGCTCGTTCGCTTGGCTGGAGGAATATGGCAAAGCACAACGGGTGACTAAACCTGTTCATCCAAAACAGAAGCAAATCTGGAAACCGGCAGACATAGGTACTTGGAAACTAAATGTTGATGGTAGTTTCCTCCCAGGTATTTCTCGGGGGAGTGTGGGAGGTGTTTTACGTGATGATGCAGGTCACTTTTGTGCTGCTTTTGCTACCCCAGTTCTAGCTGTTGCATCTGCAAGACAAGTGGAGTTGTGTGCTATAAAGGAGGGATTGCAGCTGGTCGCTACAATGCAGGTTAGCAAGGTCATTATCGAAACTGATTGTCTGGAAGCAGTTTCTAGTATTGCTGATGCACGATTCACTTATGTCAATGATGAAGGACTGCTTGATGATATTCGTCAGGAACTCACCTGCAGAACTGATATTATAGTGCAACATACTTCAGGGGTTTGTAACCGTGTGGCTCACTGTTTGGTTAATGCAGCTTATGCAACTAGTCATGGCTCTATGTGGTTTATTAAACCTCCGGATTTCCTGGAGGATGTACTAAAGTATGATTGTAATCAATTGAGGTAGCTTTCACCTCTATGAATGAAGTACTTTTTATCCCTTTCAAAAAAATGAAGTACTTTTTATGTCAAAAAAAAAAAAAAAAAAAAATCCACAATAGTCTTAAAATATATATGAAAAAAAAAAGGCGTTACTAGTATGCGTCACCTCTTTAATTCTATGTAGATTCCCTTTTCCTCCTAATATTTCAAATTTCAAATGCACATCATGCTTCTTTTACCATTCTATCCCTCTTCTTACCTTTTTTTATAAAAAAAATAAAATAAAATAAATTTCTTAGGCCACCCACCCTTACATATGCAAGTGAAAATTAAATTCATGTCCTTTACAATGTTCTATCCCTCTTCTTACCCATATATGTACCTTACCATTCTTGTGTTATTTGATATTGTCTACGTTCTATGTTATGTATTGTTATCAATACATAACAATTACTTGTCCTTGTTGTCATTATTTTGGCATTTTCACTTAAGTTTGGTGTTATTGTATGCCCAATCTAAAATTTGTGTGCAATGTAACAATTCGTTAAGATGATATTGTTTGGCTCCAATTTTGTTGCAGCTGGTCAACAGTCTCTTTTATGCGCGGGCGTGCCAGCACCGTTCGGGTGCGGTCGTCGGGGGTGTCCCTTGATCTGACTTCTATCAAGCGATTGTAGACGAGGAGAGCACCAACCTCGTCGCGGGATTCTTTATGCCTCGTGGTGAGGACTTTTGTTGAGTTTCTTCTTGTTCACACAATCGATACTCGACGTCGTAGATCGAGCAGAGCGAAAATCACCGGGAAGTGGGGAGAACTTGCTAAAGCGTGACTTTAGCTTGGCTGGTTTGCGAGGGCGTTACCCTTGCTTGGCTGGTTCTGTAACCGTTGTGGTCGCGGCACTACCGTCGGCTTCCGAGGAGACTAGGACCGAAGCACGTTGATAGAGGGTTTGGTGGCACTGAAGTCGGCTTCTGAGAAGACTAGGACTAGGAGTGTGATCACCGATAAGAGAAAGAGAAGGAAAGGAGTTGCTCTTAGAGAGGTTTGCTCTAGAGAGAACTTAGATCATCTTAGAGATGTTTTGATGTATGAATGAGTCTTTTGTGGTGTTTTTGGTCGTGGTACTACAATCGGCTCCCAAGGAGACTAGGACCAAAGTACGTTGACAGAGGGTTTGGTGGCACTAATAGTCGGCTCCAAAGGAGACTAGGACTTAGAGTGTGATCACCGATAAGAGAAGGAGAAAGAGAGGAGTTGCTCTAGAGAGAACTTAGATCATCTTAGAGATGTTTTGATGAATGACTTGGTGTTGTTGTTTGAATTGGTCTTTTGTGGTGTTTTTGGTCGTGGTACTACAATCGGCTCCCAAGGAGACTAGGACCGAAGTACGTTGACAGAGGGTTTGGTGGCACTAATAGTCGGCTCCAAAGGAGACTAGGACTTAGAGTGTGATCACCGATAAGAGAAGGAGAAAGAGAGGAGTTGCTCTTAGAGAGGTTGCTCTAGAGAGAAATTAGATCATCTTAGAGATGTTTTGATGAATGAATTGGTCTTTTGTGGTGTTTTTGGTCGTGGTACTACAATCGGCTCCCAAGGAGACTAGGACCGAAGTACGTTGACAGAGGGTTTGGTGGCACTAATAGTCGGCTCCAAATGAGACTAGGACTTAGAGTGTGATCACCGATAAGAGAAGGAGAAAGAGAGGAGTTGCTCTTAGAGAGGTTTGCTCTAGAGAGAACTTAGATCATCTTAGAGATGTTTTGATGTATGAATTGGTCTTTTTTGGTCGCGGCACTACCGTCGGCTCCCGAGGAGACTAGGACCGAAGTACGTTGACAGAGGGTTTGGTGGCACTGAAAGTCGGCTTCTGAGAAGACTAGGACTAGGAGTGTGATCATCGATAAGAGAAGGAGAAAGAGAGGAGTTGCTCTTAGAGAGGTTTGCTCTAGAGAGAACTTAGATCATCTTAGAGATGTTTTGATGTATGAATCGGTGTTGTTGTTTGAATTGGTCAATTGTTCTATGTTGTAGCCTCTATTTATAGGCTACCAAGCAACACTATTTGGCCTTAAAAACAAATCATAATGGGTTAGGTTTGAGCACTTAAACACTTAATGGAATGTTAGGTTTGAGCACTTAAACACTTAATGGAATGTTAGGTTTGAGTCATTTTCTACTCCCTTATCTTTCAATTTTTATCTCTATCAAGCACTCAGTTTTTGACCGTAACTTCTTCATAAGAAATGTTCCACTATGAGTGTAGATCACCCTGATAAATTTTCAGAGCTTTTCATATAGTGTTTGGGCCGAAAACGCTGCTGGACCTCTTACAGGTCCAGTTTCCAAGCCTTTCTAGACAAGGAAATTCCTTCAATTTTATCTCCATCAAGCACTCCGTTTTTGACCATGACGTCTTCATAAGAAATGTTCCACTATGAGTTTAGATCATCCTGATAAATTTTCAGAGCTTTTCATATAGTGGTTGGGCCGAAAACACTGCTGGACCTCTTACAGGTCCAGTTTCCAAGTTTTGCTTCTGCAGAAAATTGGACTGTTTGTTTGAAGGTTTTCCACTCCGAACGAGCTTTGGCACTCTTCATAAGAAATGATCAATGGGATGTCTAGAATTAATCTGGAAAGTTTCAACTCATTTGGAGTTTGGATGGTTAGTCCGCCATCCCTCATTTCTTGTCTAGCTCGCTTTCTCCTAGCCGAAGTAGGAAAATGTGCTAAAGTTGATTTTTCATTTCCATGTTTGGTAGGCCTTATTTAGCCTCTTAATAATATATTTTTGAACTTATCGAAAATATATATGTGAGCCACTGATATTGGCTCAATTTCTCCAAGACACGCTTTGTCAAACCAAAATGCTCATTTTGGGTCCAAACAGATATCGTACGAGAACAATTAATAAGATTTTACTATGATAGATTAGAGCGTTACATGATATTACTATTTATAATACGTCCACTATTGTGCTTGAATTCAAGCTCGTGATTACTGTTTGTCGTTTAATTACATACTCAGTTGTATATTTATTTATTTATTTATTTATTTATTTATTTAAAATAAATAAATAAATCTTAACCCATCTCACCATTACATGTGCCAGAGAGAATCGAATCCATGACCTTTACAATATTGGAATTATAACTTACTCAGTTGTATATTTATTTAACTGACTGTCAATTGATGAACGATCATCATGTGTTAAACAATGCTTAGAGGAAGCTGACACGTAATTTATTCAATTAAAACTTCTAAAAGTCATAAAGAATAGAGTTCTTTTAAAGGAAGCTGACACGTAATTGAATCTAGAATTACTATATACGTGATTTTAAATTCAAATTCTTTTAAAGATTTTGTTTTAAGATTAGCCGACTTATAAAAACCAATGCATAGTAAATTTTAGCTCAGATTCAAGTACTTATTTTATTTCCACCTTCCCTCTTTGTATAGTGAGATTAATCAAGTATTGCAAAATAGTGATTTATCTAGTTCATAGAATTGGTCACTAGGGCAAGATTAACCTGGGGTGGTTTTGGTCATTATCGATCTGAGAGGTTTTCTAGTAATTTTATCAGTAAAGTTTTGAAACCTCATCCAGTTTTGGTGGACCCAAGCATCTTTATCCAATGGTTTTTCTGTAAATTCCTCGCAGTCATAAGCTTATATGAACAGAGGTGCTCATGTGGAAGAGCACACCCGGGCCCCGGCCACACCCTAAACCAGCCTCCATAATTACCATTCTTCCTCCCTGCAAGTCCTCTCCTTGCCCTTGATTCACCTTGCTAAAACCATTGTTTTCATAACCAGTAATGGCCGCTGAATTCGTTGATCTTACCGACGACTCTCCTCCGGCTAGCCCGAAGACCCCCAGACCCACCTCCCGAACATCAGCTGGTTCTCCTTCTGCCCCGGCTGTGATGCAAAACCTGCACCAGCCTCGGCCTAGTCCAGAACAACAACCTCAGCCTCTTCCCAAAAGGCTGCGAATCTCTGGTGAACCGGCCATGGAGCCCCGAAATCCCAACCAATCAACACCGGGTCAGCTTCGCCTCGTGAGAAGCTCTTCTGAGAATTACATCATCGGATCGGGAACAAAACCCATGCATGTTCAACTATTATCGACTACGCGGGACCTTGTCCAAGGTTCAGTTAACCGAGGCAGATCATATGTAATGGTTTTTGCTTCAACAAAAATTTAATTTTTTTTATTTCTTTATTAACATTATAGCTATACTTGCACTCATACTTCATGGTTTTTATGGACTCCATTACTACTAATTAACCACCAACGTTTGTTCTTTTTAAAAAAAAAAAAAAAATTTTATGACAAACCACCAACGTTTGTTGCGTAAGCAGATTTGGGTGAGGCATTGGTTCTCTCTTGTGACTAAATTAATTATTTGATTTGGAGGAGATAAATTTCATTTTTCTCACCTGTATGCATTCGTCTTATGAAATCGTTCTTGCCATGACTTGTATGTCTTAAAATTAATTGATGCCTCGTTTAACTTTGGCATAATTATGTGAAGAGTCATTAGTTTGAGAAATTTACTTGTATTTCTCAGTGATCACATATGAGTTTTAATTACAAGTGACATGAGGTTCTTTAATTCATTAAATTGTCAATATATAGATTATTAATGCGTCAGACACTCAGATGTGTTCCTCAAACCCGAATAAGCCGGTGAACTGTATGGCTCGTGCAAACAATTCCGGCTCATCGTCAAGCTCAAAGACGCCCGTGGATGTGGCTTATCAGGTAACTTCAGGAGGATTGCTCCTATATAAAAAATGCTATTGGAGTCGGCTGTACAGGGAAAAATTGCCCATATGCCGACTCCTCTTTCGTCGGCTCCTCTTGTACAGGCTCCCCTTGCGTCAGATCCTCCTATATCAGCTCCTGTTGTGTCTGCTCCTCCTGTGCGGGTTTCTCTTGCGTCAGTTCCACCTGTACCGGCTCCTTCTGTGCTATCTTCTCCTATTTCTCTTGAAAATACAAGGACAGAATGTGTTTTCTGGAAAATGGGAATTGCAAGGCACGTATCAATTCTTACTGGGCAGAAATCAAAAATATCAAACAGATAGAACACCAGATTTTTAGTTATGCAGTGAAAACCTCAATTTTGATATTAAAAACACTGCGAGGCTCTTATTCTTGAGAACCCAAATAAAATCAATCAACTTATTGATGAAAGATATGGTTCTTTACAAACACATATAGCTCTCTACGCGGCTACAATCTCTAGACTCACAAGTCTTGAATCTTGACCTTCTTCTTCACTTGAACAATCTGCAAATATCGCTCCACTTGCACCACGTACCAATCTTCTCTACTGATCTCGAGAGAATCAATGCATGTATATGAATGAACAATGAAACACTTAGACACGGAACAAGTGTTTCATGGACTCCTATGGAACTCTTTCTAAGCAAGCAAGACACACAATAATTCTTGCATCAAAATCTCTCTACAATCAACGCTGCTTTTCTGAATATATTGAGGAGAAAATAAATTCTCAACGATTAAGACTTAACCCTAATTGGACTCCTACTAGGAAAGATCTTTTAATAAAAGATATCAAATTAAAATAAACAAATCCTAAATTACCTAGGACTTCAAAAGCACGATTGTATCAGTTGAAAAATATCTTTGTAAAATAAAATCTAAAAACCAAAAGATACTTTCCAAAATTGGACTCCCAAAAACGTAGGGTTGACTAGGACTGACTCGGGGATTGCAACATGTGTTGCAATCCCGTGTTTATGCATGAGATGCAATTACCTGAAATTCTCCGACATCAGTTTTGATGAACTTTGTAGGCTTCTTTAGTGCTTTGTATAGGGATGCCAACACATCAAGTGTATACCTTGTACCTACACATGTTGATTCAGTTCTTCATATACCACCTTCTCTAGTGTCGGCTCCTCCCATGCCAATTCCTCTTGCTTCAGATCCTCTTGTGTCATCTCCTCTTGCATGCTTCCTCTCCCCCAGTGCCGGCTTCTTTTGTGTCAGCTCCTCTTATGTCAGCTCATCCTATGCCAGTTCCTGTTGCGTCAGCTCCTTCAATGCCGGCTCCTCCTCCTCATGTGCTGGCTCCTCTTATGTCAGCACCTCTTGCTTCGGCTCCTCCAGCGCCTGCTCCTCTTGTACCAGCTCCGGAGAGGGAGATACCGGAGACGTTGAGGTTATTCCCAGTGGAGACACAGTTTTTTCCCATTGTGAGTGAAAGGGGTAGTTCGTCAACTTCTGGTAAGGGTGACAATGATGTGGATCTCAGTGTGTATCGAGATGTGGCTGTTGCTAAGCCTGGAGATGTAGAATGGATACTGGCACTGCCAGCATCTAATGCCATGGTCGAATATGAGCAGAATCCAGTTCCCCACAATGGTGATAATCATGGCAATGTCGAAGATGAAGTTGATCTGGACCTCTCACTCTAATGATGTCCTTGTTGTATAACAATTCTAAGCTCTCGATGTTTGTTTTTAATTTGGTTGTGTTTTCAAGGGTTTTTCTCTGTAGTCAAACATTAATTAGCCCTTTGTGTGCGATGTAGCTAGTGTAATTCTATCGTTAATAAACTTATCAAGTTTTAATTTCGTTCTCCCCTTGGACTAATTGAGACTAATGAGTGAATTCTCATGAACTTGTATGTACGTATGTATGTATGTATAGCATAATTAACAATAGGCATATTAAATGGGTAGTAATAATCCACCCCTCTGAAAGAGATTTATTTTGCATTGCTAATAACATGATTACATATTTAACGATTGAGACTAATGAAGATAAAAAATAAAGTGCCCTAATGTCTTTTCGTTCTAATCGAGCTTCTTCAGTCTGTGATGAGAGCAACAATTTTGGTTCCTCAACTCTTTTTATTTTTGTTCTGTTTAAAAAAAAATTCTCTTTATTTTTGTTAAAACTAAACATTACTAGAACTTATTAACCCTCGGTTTCCTACCTCTTCGAATGAATTAAATGTTTAAGTTACAGAGAAAATTGTTGTCACATATTAAGAACTTCATTCAAAGAATTGTTGAACGAAATTGATTACTAGTTGACTCTTTTCGAATACTTTTCTAGTTGGCTCTTTTCGAATACTATTCTTCATATATGTATTACTAATCCTAATATCCTATGATATATGTGCCTTCTTCTAGTATGAAATCAACTATGAACAAACATGTGACTAAATATATATTTTATTAAGTTGATTTGGATTTTTTTTTATCAGATAAACAACTCAAATGCTACAACTAGTCTTTCGTGAGTCGAACTCACAACCTCCCACTTTCAAAGGGAAGACTATGCCATTAGACCAAATGGTACTGGGCTTGTTGATTTGGATTTTAAATATTTCCCAACAAAAATTTTCTATTTTTAATTTTTTTGACCAAAACGGTCGCCAGAGATTGATGGAAGCTCACATGGTAAGTATGGTTAGGAACTCAAAAGTATGAGTTTGCATGGTAATTGACTGCGTAGATTCCACACACGTGGATATGGAAACTTGGAACATTTAATCTAGATTTGGTATTTTGCTTAACAGATTACCTGCCTTATATTGTTGTATGTATATATTTTGAAAATAGAAAGCGTTACTCCTGTGTTTTAATTACTTTTGTTGCTTCCTATGTTAGAATAAAGATTCAATTGAGAGAATCTCCTAAAAAATATCGACTACTTAGTTTACAACTTTACCCTTGTGAGCTCTCACTCACAAACCCTAGCTGTAATTCATTTTTACTGTTATGAATAGTTATAATTATTTACTACTAGTATCATTTTATGAAGTTAATTTGTTCATCATTTTACTCTTTTAGTTTACATTATTGTCAAAAACATGCTCCGCCGCGAACAATTCTTAGGTTCACCCCTAGGGTGAACAAGCATATTCACCCCTATTGTCGATTAACTCAATTTTACTTAATAAATTTTATAATCCAACAGTCCATATCTTAAATTAGTATTTAAAGATCATTTCTGTAAAAAATCAATTGAATCGGAAATGATTTAATTATCTAACTAAATCAAAAAAATGGACGATTCTAACAACACTTACTGTTATTATGATGAACCGTCCATGTATTTCATAGAAATGAATAACTAAAAGATCTTCAATTTGATTGATTTTTTACATAGCTAATCTTTGTATTACATTATACAACATGAATGGTTGGATTAGAAAATTATAATGTTATTATGCGTTAACCACAAAAGAGGGTGAATATGCTAATTCACCCAAGAGGTGAACATGAGAATTGTTCCTCCGCCGCTCATGTAAATTTTGTGAGTGAACTAGTCGTATTGTACAGTTGTACTAGATCAATGAGATTTTGCCGATAAATTGGACTTTTTGTCATTTTGGATTGACCGAACTTGTTAAGAATTAAACTTTCATGCATTACTCTTCAAATTCATTTATTATATTTTGTCGTCTCTATGTTGATTCATATATCCATTTAAAGAACTTTTAGTTAGAAAGTCTTGAAGTTAAATTACCAATAAAAAGAACACGTGTACTGAAAAGATTGTAAGTTTGAATTTCAATGACTTGATATACGACACGCAGATGATAAGTTAAGTTCTATAGTTTTACATAAAGAGACGTAACATTATATAAATAAAGTTCGTTAGAGTGGAACTCGATGATTTATACATATATTCCAAATACGACTGAGTGATGATATCTACAATTAATTATTTCTTCAATAAGATCAATCAAAAATAAAATTTAATTTTCTTTACACTAATTGTATCCACCAATTTATTTTCCCACATCATTTCACCTATTTCTTCAATTAGGGTTCACGAAATTAGAAACTAGGGTTGTCTCGGTCATTCTTTACTATAAAAGCACTATGGTAATTTGAGGATAATCTCCCGAAACGTAATCTTTTTCAAATATTATATATATCTCGAAGGGTAATTTTGTAACTTAGTTGCAGCCCTAACAATTTATAAGAAGAGCCACAGACCTCATGCTGAATGTGCAAGTCGATCCTCCTCAGCTCCATTGCCCTCAACTTTCCCTCCCCTCAAATCATCGTTTTCATCAGCCAAAAATGGCCCCTGAAATCATCGACCTCACTGTTGACACTCCTCCGTCCAGCCCTGCTCATCCCCAGCGTCCAATCCCACATATCTTCGTCAACTAACAGCTTCTTCTTCTGCTAGCTGCTGCTATGCTAAATTACCAGTCCCGTCGTTTTCCCCGACGCCCTAGATCTAGATATGATTACAAAAGGTTCATAAGGACTGAGCAGGTGAAGCATCAAAGTCTAACCGAACCAACACCAACAACAGCCGGCCCGAGCCGATCCCATTACCAGTTTACCACAGTAACGTCCATGGGTCTGGAACCCAAAACATACAGCAGGGTGGTCAGACTCCCCCCGTTTTGGATCCTGAGTGGAAAGAGAAAGACCACCAGTAAGGCTTTTGCTTCTGAATTTTTTTTCTAATTTGTTTCATTTTATCTGGTCTATTTATTTACATTTTAGAGTATACTACGTTTACTTTAATGCATGTTGGTGTATATTCATATTTTTCTTGTACTGGTGATTACAGTGTTGGAATTAATGTACTTTCTCCTTAACTCTAGAGTCTTCTGTTTATCTCTTGATTTGAATTTATGAAATAGTTGGTTGTTGTAACAGTCTAAGTTAATGATGTATTAGAGTCCCGATGAGTGTTTTTGGTTCTCTAAGATAGAATTGTCTAGAGTCCTAAGCTGCCTATAAATATAGCCCTGCTGATTTATTGTTGCTTAATCCATTCAATAGAAACTGAAGAGCTCTGCAGTAGCAACTCATAAACTTATGCATTTCCAGATTTCCTATTCCCATCTTTTTCAATCCAACAGATTGGTATCAGAGCCAGGTTCGTTCATATTGGGCGTCCCCTATATCAACCTGCCAAGATGTCTCCTAAAGAAACCACTCCAGTTTCATATTCTTTTCTTCCCATCTTTGGTGGAGAAAACTATGATTTCTGGAAAGTGAAAATAACAACCTTGCTTCGGTCAGAAGGGTTTTGGAAGATCGTTGAGAAGGGCTTCACCAAACCAGAAGATGAGAATCAACTTTCAGCTGCACAAGGAGAAAAATATGAAGCAGATGCAATGACAGATGCCAAGGCTCTCTCAAAAATTCAAAATGCAGTCACCAACGAAATTTTTCCAAGAATAACAAGAGCAATCACAGCAAAGGAAGCTTGTGAGATTTTGGAAAGGGAGTTTCAAGGTGATAGCAAGGCAAGGACCATCAAGCTTCAGTCTTTACACAGGGAGTTTCATAATCTGAAGATGTGAGAATCTGAATGCATCCAAGATTACTCTTCTAGAGTAACTGAGGTTGTCAATCAAATGAGAACCCTTGGTGAAGACTTGTCAGATCAGAAGGTCGTGGAGAAGATCTTAATCAGCTTGCTTGAGAAATATGATCCTATTGTTGTTGCAATTGAAGAGTCCAAGGACATCACCACCTTATCCATTGAGCAGCTGATGGGGTCCTTGAAGTCTCATGAGCAAAGAAGGCTAGGACGCAATGAGGAAGCTGTTGAAAGTGCTTTCCAGTCAAAACTCACCTTCAAATCACCAAAATTTATCAAGAAAGGCAGAGTTAATCCAAGGGATGATCATCGGATGGGAGACAAAAAATGGAAGAAAGCAGAGTCCAGCAGCAGAAACAATGACAAAGGTACGATTTATGTTGAAACTAAGCCTTCTTGCAAGATTTGCAATAAAGCTAATCATGCTTCAGCAAAGTGTTGGTTTCGTGGAAAGCCTAAATGCACGTATTGTCGTTTATTTGGGCATACTGAAAAGAACTGCGTATTTAAAGAAACCAATCAAGCAAATTTCTTTGAGAAGAAGCATGAAGATGAAGTTGGGAATTTATTCTATGCATATCAAGCAGTCCTTGAAGAAAAACAAAGGACCTGGTATCTTGACAGTGGTTGTAGTAATCACATGTCAGGGTATGAAAACATATTTGTTGATCTGGATACCTCAGTCTCTCCAAAGATAAAGCTCGACAATGGTGCTATTGTGAAATCACAGGGGAAAGGAAGCATTGCAGTCAAAACTAAGAAGGGAGTAAAGCAGATTCATAATGTCTTGTTTGTTCCAGACCTAAGCCAAAACTTACTAAGTGTTGGACAACTGCAGGAGAATGGTTATCGTCTTATTTTTTATGATGACTACTGCACTATTTATGATAAGAAGGCAAAGATGGTGATTGCACATGTCAGAATGGAGAAAAACATAAACTTTCCACTTATATTTCATTATGATGGCATGAAGGCATTCAAGGCAGATGTTGTTGAAGACACTTGGCTGTGGCACAAGAGATTTTGTCATCTAAATCTCCAAGGTCTGAAGCTTCTTCAACAGAATAGCATGGTGAATGGGCTGCCGAAAATTGAAGCAACATCAGATTCATGTGAAGGATGTATCATGGGCAAGCAACATCGACTTCCATTTCCAAAAACAAAGTTCATGGAGAGCAAAGGCACTACTGGAGCTTGTGCATACTGATATATGTGGCAAAATGCGAACTCCCTCCTTCAATCAATTCAGGTACTTTCTCACATTTATCAATGATTTGTCGAGGATGACCTGGGTATATTTTTTGAAGGAGAAATCAGAAACTTTTCTGGTTTTCAAAAGATTCAAAGCATTTGTAGAGAATCAAAGTGGCTGCACAATTAAAGTCATTTGAAGTGACAAAGGAGGTGAATATACCTCTCATGAATTTGAAGATTTTTGCAAAGATAAAGGCATTTGGAAGCAGTTGACAGTAGGCTACAACCCCCAACAAAATGGGATCGCAGAGAGGAAAAATTGCACAATTGTGGAGATGGCAACTTCAATGATCGATGAATGAGAAGAGTTTACCGAAAGACTTTTGGGCAGAAGCTGTGCATATGGCTGTTTACATTCTCAACAGATGTCCAACCAAAGCAGTAAAGAATATGACTCCATTTGAAGCCTGGAGCGGATTCAAACCATCTGTAAGTCATTTTAAAATCTTTGGCTGCATTTGTTATGCTCATATCCCTGCTGAAAAGAGAAGTAAGTTTGATGAAAAAAGCCAAAAATGCATCTTTGTTAGGTATAGTACCAACTCAAAAGGATATCGACTTTTCAATGTTGAAACTAAGAAGTTGATTGTGAGCAAAGATGTGATTTTTAATGAAAATGCTAGCTGGGATTGGAATGAAAATAAAGTGCAGGAGTTGCCATATGCTACCGTTCAACAAGAAGAAAATATTCCATTGGAGCAGCATGAAGACGATGTCATTCCTCAGTCACCAACTACTCCAGCAAACAATTCAAATGCAAGTCCTTCTACTCCAGAGTACTCATCACTAGAGAGTCCTATTTTAAGGACCAGAAGACTCAACGACCTATATGAGTCATGAAACTTTTCTGGAATAGAACCAGAAAGCTTTGAAGAAGCTCAAAACGAAGGAGTTTGGGTGAAAGCAATGGAGGAGGAGATAAGAATGATAGAAAAAAAAAATCAGACTTGGGAGCTTGTTGATCTTCCAAAAGACAGAGAAGTTATTGGGGTGAAATGGATCTTCAAGACAAATTTCAATCAAGACGGAAGCATCCATAAAGCAAGACTTGTGGCTCGAGGATTTACTCAACAGCCAGGTATTGATTATTCTGAAACTTTTGCTCCTGTTGCAAGACTTGAAACTATAAGAACCTTGGTTGCTCTTGCTGCTCAAAAGAATTGGTTGATATTTCAACTTGATGTGAAGTCAGCGTTTTTAAATGGAGTATTGAAAGATGAAGTTTATGTAGAGCAGCCTCAAGGGTTTCTAGTTAAAGGGGGAGAAGACAAAGTTTACAGGTTAAAAAAGGCTCTTTACTGGCTTAAGCAAGCTCCTCGGACATGGTATGCTGAAATTTACAAATACTTTGTCAAGAGAGTTTTTCAAAAGAGTCTAAGTGAGCCTACCCTCTATGTGTACAAGAAAGCATGTTTTATTCTCATTGTTTCTCTTTATGTTGATGATCTGATTTTTACTGGCAATGATGAGATCGAATGTGATTCAGCAGTTCAAGAAAGATATGATGAGTAGTTATGAGATGAATGACATGGGCCTTCTACATTATTTTTTGGGGATTGAAGTATCTCAATCAAAAGATGAGATTTTTATTTCCCAAAAGAAATATGCAGAGAACATTCTCAAGAAGTTTAATCTGCTCAGGTGCAATTTTGTGGCTACTCCTTTGATAGCAAATGAAAAGTTGAAGAAGGAGGATGGTGCAAAGAAGGCAGATGCTACAAAGTACAGAAGTTTAATTGGTGGTCTTTTGTATCTAACGGCTACTAGGCCTGACATCATGTTCGCTGCAAGTCTTCTCTCCAGATATATGCAAGAGCCAAGTCAAATTCATTACGGAGCTGCAAAAGGAGTGTTAAGATACTTGCAGGGCACTCTTGATTATGGAATTCTATACAAAGCAGCAGAAAAATCAACTCTTGTTGGGTACACTGACAATGATTGGGCTGGTTGCCTTGACGACATGAAGAGGACTTCAGCTTATGTTTTCTCTCTTGGTTCAGGGGCATGTTCATGGGCTTCAAAGAAACAAAGTGTTGTGGCTCAATCCTCTGCGGAAGCAGAATATATTGCAGCAGCAAAAGAAACATCTCAAGCGATATGGCTTCAAAGAATTCTTGAAGACATTGGAGAGAAGCAAGAGAAAGGAACCACCTTGTACTGTGACAACAAATCAGCCATAGCCATTGGAAAGAATCCAGTCAATCATGAACGGACAAAGCACATTGCAATCAAGTATCACTTCATCAGAGAAGCAATTGAAAAAGAAATAGTGTAGCTTGAGTATTGCAGATCAGAGGAGCAGTTGGCTGATATCCTCACCAAAGCACTTTCAAAGGAAAAATTCTGCCATCTCAGGGAGCTCATTGGTGTGGTGAAGAAAGCACATTAAGGGGGAGTGTTGGAATTAATGTACTTTCTCCTTAACTCTAGAGTCTTCTGTTTATCTGTTGATTTGAATTTATGAAGTTGTTGGTTGTTGTAACAGTCTAAGTTAATGATGTATTAGAGTCCCAATGAGTGTTTTTGGTTCTCTAAGATAGAATTGTCTAGAGTCCTAAGCTGCCTATAAATATAGCCCTGCTGATGTACTGTTGCTTAATCCATTCAATAGAAACTGAAGAGCTCTGCAGTAGCAACTCATAAACTTCTGCATTTCCAAATTTCATATTCCCATCTATTTCAATCCAACATACAGTGTTGTTTCTGTAAGCAGATCTGGGAGATGCATTGATTGATTGTCTCATGGAAATTTTTTTTGAGGGAGACTAGAACTCATTTATTTTTTTTTGGCTTTGTTGCATTGATCTTGGTCTCTACCTATGTGAAGGAAATATTTGAAAAAAATTGTAAAACTGACATTGATTTTTTAAGCTAGTTTATCTATTATGTGGTTAGGCATATGGTATATATGAGTGTCTAATTGGGTAAGCAATCAATTTTCAGCCTATTCGTGGAAGGTCTTTCAAAGTGTGGCATGGGCAACTGGTCGGAGTATGATGGCAGAGAAGTTTGTGAAGACGAAGACTCCTGAACAGATATATGACTATTCTGCAGAATATTTCAGGCGAATTCGCTCTACAAGCTTACGTGCCACTTGCTACATTAATTAAGAAAGATTCACCATCCACATCAATTGGTCCATCAAACATAATGGATATCGTGGTCAATGTTGCTCCTCGATCATGCAAAAAATCCAGCATCAAGGCGCCTGAGGAGGCTGGTCAATTGGGGGTTGGAAGGATAATCGTAGGTCAAACCAGACAGCGCATGAACCCTCAGGAGGACCAGGGCTCTTGAGGGGCCGGGGCCAATGGAGGCAGCCGGTGCCTAATCCTGTCCTTGCGGCGCCAACTACTGTCCCGTTGCCGACTTCAGGGATGAAACCACCACAGATTTTAAGGCGGTTCCCATCAGTGTTTTCAAATGCGAAAGCGAAGGCGAAGGCGACCACCTAGAGCCTCGCGAGGCGAGTGCCTCAAGGCGTTGAGGCGATCGCTTTTCCCGTAATTATTATAATAATACACTACATTTATAAATAATATGAATATACTTAAATAAGGTTCCAAACAACACCCATATAGAAAAATCCAAAGAAACAAGCTACATTTTAAGCATTTCAAGAGTCAAAAAATCCCTAAATTACAAGAGTCAAGAAATAATTTCAATGGTTCAGAGCAGAGCAACTAAAACCGATTTGAGCAAAACCCCAAACCACATTCAATGCCAAGCTGATCAGCCACAAACAATCAAGAAATCCGTAATTTCAAGAATCCATATATCCTTATATTTCGATACTTCAAACCAGAAATTAAAGCCATATCACAAAAAAACTCACACCAAAGTCATGAAGAATCTGAGTTCTTTACCTCAATGAAGCAGTCATTGAAAAAGAGACGCAGCAACTGAGCTGAGACATTCCTCTGCTGGCCGTAAATCCAAGCCATCTTCGACCTCACAATGGTCTCTGCCTGAGGGCACAAGGAAGCATATAATGAGTACCGAGATATAGAACTCTTGAAGTTCAAACATATAGAACTCTCGTGGATCAATTAACACCATGAATTGGACATTGATTTCATCATTCAAGCTTAAACACATTAAAAAGTCAATGACAACTCTTCCTATATTTCAAAATTGGTTGCAAACAAAGAACTCAAATACGAGACTAGAATTACAATTAAAGAACCAAAATTTCTCATACCCATATGAGATGCAGATGATACCAAACACCATTGATACCCACTTCAGCACATAGTACCCAAAAATCCCAAAAAACTTCATTTACAGAGCTTACCTTCACTTTTTTGGGTTCCAATAGAAATCGTACTCATCCGTCATTGTTTCGGTGTGGAACTCTTCTTTGGATTCCCCGACGCCTCATCCGTCATTGTCTCTCTTTTTTGGATTCCCCGACGCCTCATCCGTCATTGTTTCGGTGTGGAACTCTTCTCGCCTTCCTTCGCTAGAAGCCACAGAGACCAGAGTGACCTGCGACTTGTCGGAGGTCGCCGACGACGAAGAAGAAGAGAGAAAAAGTTTGCTTCTCAATCTGATAGAAGTAGACAAGTCAATGTGATAGATGTCGACTTCGTATTGGGGAAATTAAAAAGAAAAAAAAAAAAAAAAAAAGTCAAAACGACGTCGTTTTGATGGAAAGAAAAAGAAAAAAAAATGACCCTCGCGTCTTCTTCTTCCTCGCACTGCCGCCTGAGGCGCCGCTTCTGCAAAAAAGCGACGCTCCATCGCCTGGGCGACCGCTTTTCCAGCAGCACGTCTGAGTTTGATCCGGCGAGGCTTTTTCTGGTCGCCTCACACCGGAGCGCGCCCCGGGCTCGCCTCGGCGACGCCTTTGAAAACACTGGTTCCCATTGGAAGCCCCGCTTTTTTCACTTTCTGCTGAAAGAGGAAATAGTACTTCATCATCTGTTACTGGTGATCGTGGAGATGGTAAGGCTGAAGATGAGCATGACCTTGACCTGGAACTCACCATAGGTTGATATATCATTGCTCATCACAATGAGCTCTACAAGAAAACTGTCATTGTTGTATGAAATGTAGTAACAAAACTATAATTTTTTTTTTCCAAAATTCTAACGAATTCCTCAATTAGCTTTTTTAAATATTTAGATGGTTTTTCTTACATCTTTTGCAAATTACAATATCGCACACTGAAACTTTAATTTCGTAAAAACCAGAAATCATGAAAGAAGAGAGAACAAAAGGACCAATAAAGAGGCCAGTTAATGTTTGGAGCTGTACGTTCTAACAAAATATACAAATAATTAACATCTCATAGACTCATATTCATTTGGGTGGTGAGATTAATTAGTCCTCTAATTATGAGATCCGGTCTCTCCAGAGTCATAATGCGAGTGCAGTATCCAAAAATTTTCGGGAGATTTCCATATAGAGGTCGGTCTACCCCAGGATTAGGATTAAGAAAATTTAACAATATGGATAATTTAATTTTCCAAAAAACAAACAATATGGATAATTACTTTCCAAAAAATAAACAATATGGATGATTATTTTCCAGGAAACAAACATTATGGATAATTTCCAGGTTATATATTTGTGAGTTGGCATTATCATAAATTTAAGTTTGCCACATCATTGCAGTAAATTCACCCTATAAGATTCGCCAACGTTTTTGGTAACTTCCGGTGTCACGCTTTCAACGCATATAGAAGAATCTTGGAAGAACAACCAGCTGTATAAGAACCAAGTATAATATGTACATTGACTGAACCAGTTTGGAAATAATTTTAACTCTGTTTTCTTCTTTCATAATCGTGTGAACAAGATGGAACCGTTTTCATTCTTCCCTACTGCTCCTTCTCCACCTTTCCCTTCTTCTTCTTCCTCAGCTTTATTGGAATCTACAGCCCAGCTTGCAGAAGACGGTGATCAGTGGACTTTCGAAGAGAACAAGAGGTTTGAGACTGCACTCGCGGAGTTTGATCTTGGTGCCCCGGACCTGTTTGATAACATACAGACTAGGGTTCCTGGGAAAACTCTATGGGAAATCAAGAAACACCTTGATGATTTGTTTGAAGACATTGAGAAGATTGAGACGGGTATTATACCGATACCCGACTACAAGACTACTCCAACTCAGGTGAAATCAAATCCTAGGTCTCAGCCTAGAAAGAAAGGTGTTATATGGACTGAGGAAGAACATAAGTAAGTGTTCTATACACACTGTTAGATTCTTTTCCAGATTAAAAATAGATAAAATTATAAAGCGATATTGATGTACTCAAATGTTTTGACATAAACAGGTTGTTCCTTCAGGGCTTGAAGATATATGGCAAGGGGGATTGGAAGAGCATATCTAGACACTGTGTAATGTCAAGGAACCCAACACAAGTTGCAAGTCATGCCCAGAAGTACTTCCTTCGTCTTCAGAACTCTGCAGAATCTGAGCAAAATGCTAATGGTGAATGCTCCACCTCTAATAATAAGCTTTAGAATCGATCTGTAGTGACAAATACCTTAATTTTTGCAGTGACTAAATGGTTTTAGCTAATCATATTCATTGATCATCGTTAAATATGATGGAGCTGGTTATAGAAGTTTTGTCAGATATTATGCCATGAATGGGTGAATTTCCTTATATTGGTCCAATTTCAGACCTTGCTATGTGATCAGTGAAAATTTTACTTATGAAAAATCATTATGTGGATATAGTGAGATACCTTGTCGATATATAGTGCTTTATTTTATTCGAATGTCTCACATGTTAATATAATTTACGTAACAGCTGACGGTTTCGTATATTAGATGTTATGATCTTTAAAAAATAATTAAATACTCGGTGGCATTCAAGTTGAATGAGACACCAGTACATCTATTTGTATCTCTTCTTTTGCTAGTGGTTCGAACTTCTGAGCCTAATCTCATTCAAAGTCTCCATCCCCTTTCATCACTAGAGCTTTTTAGTACTACATCCGATATATATATATATATTATACACACCAAATGATTTATTTTATTGATTATTCAACAATAAATTTGTTTATTAATTTTTGTTGTTGCACAAACTTAGCTCCATCAACAGTTAGATTGGATTCGAGCCACTCTTGATTCTTGTTTGCTTCCAATTTGATTGGAGATGTCCTTTTAAGATTTGCTATTAATCAATGTAGAAATACCTAAAATTTGTGTAATTCACTCCTGATTAAGTCGGGGTTTTCTTTTATACTAGGAGGAGGCCCATCAGACGAAAATACTGGTTTGCAGAATCATACTGAAGTGGGAAAACGTAGGAAGTACAAGAAACGAAGCAAAGCCCAAGGACAGAATGTGGCCCAACTAAACTAATTAGCTGTTCAAGAGGCAGGAGCCCAACAAGCATCTGATATGAAATTTCAGCCATCTTTTCTTGGGAAACAACTTTCAACTATCTTGCTTTGTTTCTGTTTCAAGGAATCAAGGTTCTAGCTTGCTCCAATAATTAAGTTGTTTATGATTGACATAAACTGACATAGTCTGTTAGTCATCTAGTTTCATAAGTCACTTTACTTTCGGATTTGTAGTGAGTATCAATCAATCATAACTCATTTAGTTTTGTTTCGGGTCCTTATCGTACTTAGTATCGAAATTTATCTAATTTTAATGCTGGATGTGATCTATCTCTTGGTTTCTGAACTAGAAGAAGGAGATTAGATTCTTTGTTTTTAAGTACATGGCAAGCATTATACTATATATGATATTAGTATTCTGGATTATTAAGATGCAGCTATATATTTTAGACAGAAGATCTTGTAGATATTTGTTTCTTGAATTAATCTTGTGCATAACGTTGACAGATACCAAACAAATGAAACAGAAACCCGCATAAGTATAGTGTCACGGCCGCTCACCTGCGGGACACTCTTTAAGAGACAAAACGGGACAAATCAGCCACAACCGTTGGATGTTAAATGAATAAATCCTACGGATCTGTTTCATCCTAATTCTTATCCCAACTCCCACTGTTCATCTTCTTCTCCTCTCACGGCTCTCTAAGCCATGCCCAGATTTGTTCATCTTCTTCTCCTCTCATATCTAAGCCATGCCCAGATTGTTTTCAACTTTTCATCTTCTGCTCCTCTCATATCTTTATCTGCCTTTCCATTTTTTTTACCCATTTCTTAGGTAAAGTCTCCCAACTATATTTGAAAATGATGAAACTTTTTGGCCCAAAATTCATATTCCAAGACAAATGCAATTCAATATCGCATTCAAGACCTCAACATCCAGCAGCTAACTACAAATTGACAATAACCAAAACCAAGAAAGGAAATTGCTTGACTTTCAAGAAAGAAAACAACGAATTTAGCCAAAAATAATGAAAACCCACTTCAAATTATCAACAAAAAATCGAACTAATACACAAAAACAGAGAAAGAGAGTTACGATTTCTTGGCTTGCTCGAGAGAACGGGCATGTCCGAAGTGAAAGAGATCATATATCCCATCTGCATAAACTCTCACAGGTCGTACCCATTTCATCATTTTCAAATATAGTTGGGAGACTTTACCTAAGAAATGGGTAAAAAAAATGGAAAGGCAGATAAAGATATGAGAGGAGCAGAAGATGAAAAGTTGAAAACAATCTGGGCATGGCTTAGATATGAGAGGAGAAGAAGATGAACAAATCTGGGCATGGCTTAGAGAGCCGTGAGAGGAGAAGAAGATGAACAGTGGGAGTTGGGATAAGAATTAGGATGAAACAGATCCGTAGGATTTATTCATTTAACATCCAACGGTTGTGGCTGATTTGTCCCGTTTTGTCCCTTAAAGAGTGTCCCGCAGGTGAGCGGCCCTGAGTATAGTGTAGCCACGATAGTAATCATATTTTGGTTTTGGATTTTTACCCACACCTTCTCAGATGAAGAAAAAGCCACCCAAACATATAATATTTCGCTCAAACATATTAAAACCATACCTTCTCGAGTGCCCCAATGATGGCAGTGAGATTATTTTAACCTCAGTAGCCATAGGAATTTCTAGTTAGTGAAAATCTTCTCAATGTAGATATATTGATAAGATTTTTTTTAGTAGGAAAGAGTGAGTTAGTCTTTCTCTTTTGATCTTCTCATGATACGGATAACATAAGATGAATAAAGGAGAGAAATGATAGAGACAAGACATTCTCAAGTGCCCCAATGATGGCAATGGGATTATTTTAACCTCTTTGGTCTTTAGTTAATTTTCCTACTCATGCGTCTTTATCTCTTCAACATATGATGAGTAGCTGTGAAAAAAAATGACGTGTACCCTAGAAAAAGAAGTTGTGAATTTAACCTCACATTATGTGAAGTTGAAGAAATATCTGAGATGGGTCTCTTGGTTCCAAGTTCCAACAGATCTTAGGCATCAATTATATGTTTTTCCTATCCCCTTTGATAAGATTTTCTATGAATTGGCAACAGCTGCTTCACATGGGCAGAGAACTAAGCAGTACTAGCCAAAACCCCCCTAAATCGAATTTAATAGGCTTGAACCCCTTTGGTCGTTAAACTCATGCTTAGGTTGGGTGCAGGATATTGCATTGTAGAGCTGTTGTTCCCTATTTCTCAACAAAGCCAACAAGAGTGTTCTGTAACATGCACTAGAGCCACCACCACCTCATCTTCTATATTGACAAATGCCAGATTCTATTAGTTTTGCCAAAATGCCAACCACCCACCTGAGAAATCTATTGGGCCACCACCGCCACCGGTCTTTTCCATGCTGGTAGGTCTCATATGCTTTGCTTGAATGGACCTTCCTAGAAACTGGGTTCTCAATTTTCCAACCTAATTGGGTGAGCTGTAAAGAAGCGAGTGAGGAAATGCATGTGATGGCCTTGATGGGGTTGCTATTTTATAGTTGGGATTGGATTGCCTTTTCTTCATTTGTAGGGTTTCTTACTCTGGGGGTTTTGTTTCTTTCTAACACTGAGGCAAAGTCGGGAGTTGCCTTGAGATTGTTGGTTGAATATACCCATCTAAAACAGATGGAGCCTTCCATGTGCTTCTTGTGAAAGCACTTGCACAATAAGCACAGTACCATGCTTCATCGGAAAACATCTTAACTATTCTTGTCAAATGCTGTTAAAAGCATTTTTGATTACCTGGAATTGCTTTTCGCCGTTCTGGAAACAATGCCAAACTAGATTCGAGTCATCCACAAATAGGGTTGCAATACTCGGTTACTGGAGTTTGAAAGCTGATATCGAGTTTGAGGTGATGTGTGATGGTGCGGATCCCGGACCAAATAAGCAACAATATTTGACCTCTTTAGTTATGAGTATCTGCTACTCTTTCCTAGCTGCACTTTGCACTGACTGTTTAACCAGTACATTTATGACAGTAATTGAAGCATCCGATTGCACTCATAGTTTAAAGGAATTTTATTCAGACGGAGATAGTAGTCAACTAGATTTTCAGAAGCAGTACTCCAGGGGGATAT
Organism: Rosa rugosa; assembly: GCF_958449725.1. Classification (NCBI taxonomy): domain Eukaryota; kingdom Viridiplantae; phylum Streptophyta; class Magnoliopsida; order Rosales; family Rosaceae; genus Rosa; species Rosa rugosa. Next base: position 8,939,448 of record NC_084820.1, on the reverse strand, counting down.
TCCTAAGGTCTAGATTAGAAGCTTAGATAAGAGATCTTTCACCACATTGATAGGTCAAGGGTTCTGGTACCGAGATCCCATCAAAGTCAACTTTACAAATATTTACCAGAACAACATCAATGAAGTGGAAATAAGATTCTAGATTCTATTTCGATGGAAACAAATTCTATTACAAGTGGGAGGAAGTGGATACAACGAAATTTATCATGAACAATGGAGGTGATATACAGAGTACAACGTCTTTCCTTTTCCTATATGCCGCTGAATTGTGCACCTCATTTGACTAGAAGACAATAGAAATACAGATGGATAAAAAAAAAAAATGTAACAATAACAGGGGAAAAAACGATATACAATTTGGTATGCAATAGTCAATGGAGCAAATTTTGAAACCCACCCAATCCAAATGAGATGAGGGTGATTCATAGTCCCTGAAATCATCTAACCTGCTAACAGCTGGTAGTAGCCTGGTATCCCTGTTAGAAAAACGATAACGAAAACATATGAGTCGTGAGGAATGTTACTACAACTTCATCAAACTAGCTAAAACAGTATGATAACTTTAACCATACAGGGTCACAAGCCAGTAAAACTATGTCCTAAAGAGAGGATGGGATGGTGCTACCACAACAGTGTCAAAAAGTGATACCAATCAGGGGGTTTCACCCATGAATTCTAATTTTACAGCATACAAGTGAATTCGAAAACTGTTGAATCAACAGCTTACTTGATTGAAATCGTCAAGTCTCTTCTCAGCTATTTAGTAATCAATCAGGCTTTCACATAATCTGCACCATTGCGCTTCCTTTTGTTTGACCTTGAGAAGAAGCAGATTTGAGCCCAACTCTTTTTTTGCTTAGTCGGTTGTACTTTAACTTCTCTTTTCTCGACAAGCTCTGCCATGTATTGGACAACAGCCTAGGATGTTGCACAAAGAAAGCATGATTAGCCTTGAGATAAAAGCTACAGGACATATTTGATGAATGAAAGTAAATACAGCTTAGGAAACTTACTTGCGCTCCCTTGTCAGCTATATGTCTAGGCGGCACTTCAAGAGGGTTTTCTTCTACACGTAGAACACGCAGTCGTGTGAGCATCCTGAAAGAGTCGGGGAGAAACCGTATCTGGTTATTGCTGATATCCAACTCTTCAAGCATCTCGAGGTTCCCAATGGACCTTGGTAGCGACCGCAGATCAGCAAAATTGTTTCCTACGTTCATCTTGACCAGCGAGGTGGCAAAACATAAGTTCTCAGGCACTGACTCAAGCTCATTGAAACTCACATCCAGTTCCCTCAAGCTCAGTAGAGATGACACGGTTGTGGGCAACTGCTTGATGTTATTGTAACGCACTGACAAAATCTCCAGGGTCTCAATCTTTCCTACGGCTTCTGGAAGTGCTTTAAGCCGGTTATAATCAGCATGGAGCTCTCTAAGGTTCGTGCAATGACCAATGCTATGAGGAATTTCATCAATCTCATTGGTCTCCACATTCAAGTTCTTGAGACTAGCAAGCGACCCAATTGAGTCAGGAAGCAAAGAGAGCCTATTTGAGCTCAAGTCCAGCTCTTCAAGACGCACCAATCGGCCAAATGTAGCAGGCAGAGATGCCAAATTGTTTGCCCTAAGGTCAAGATGGACAAGGCTAAGAAGATCCCCAATAGTGTCCGGTAGCTCAGTGAGCCTGTTGGAATGCAAATCCAATTTGGTCAAGGACGAAAGTCCTCCAATGGTGGATGGCAGGACCAAAAGCCGATTTTCAGACAAATCAAGAGTCAGCAAACTCGAAAGCTTTCCTATCGAATCAGGCAGCCACTCGATTTGGTCATTCAACTTGTTTCGAAGATTAACCTCCTTAGTCCCTTTCTTGGCCAAGACTTCAATTAGACTCGCTAGCTTTATCAAACTCAATTTCTCACCCTCTTGACCTAACCCTAACACTGAACCAAACACCCACATTGTCTAATTAACCACAGCACCAAAATCAAATTCAAACAACAAAATCAAAGCATATAGATTTTTTACAGTATTAGATACACACCTCCAGCGCCAGATGAAGCAAGAGCGAGACCAGACTTGAGAGACGAATCGGCAATCTGCGGCGTGGCGGAAACCGCCGGCCCAGGCCCAATTCCGTCGGCGTAGAAGCTCTTCTTGGCCTTGTTGACCACGTAACTGTCGTCTCTGCTGACCATGGCTTTAGTCTTACCGACTTCTCTGTCGGAGCGGTACACGTACGCCGCGGCGGAATCCAACGGCTTAGGTCTAGCCTTGGGAATCGACTTCGTGTAAGACGACGGAGCCGAAGAAGAAGAAGAAACGCAGGTGGAAGCTCTCTGGATATAATCGTCGAACAATTCGTGAAGATTTTCAAGATCGAGCAACTTCAAGGCTTCCTGCTTCTGCTCTCTGCTGTTGAAGTAGACCATGTTCTTCTGCATCTCCTGCAAAACCATGAAGAGCTCTTCGGAGACGTTGTTGCTCTTGGTCTGTTTAGCAATGGCTTCCAGCCTGGCCTGGTCCTCCTTCTCCACATTTTGAATCAGCACCTTCGCCGCCTCCACCTCGTCGATGCCGGGCCGCGGCGGCAAGGATCTGTGGATTCTCATAATCTCCTCCACCACTTGGTCTACCGACTCCGCCGTCGACTCCATCTGTTGGAATCTGAATTGGACGAAAAGGGTAGAGGGAAGTGAGTGTGGGAGTGGAGGTGTGAGTGGGTAGTTATGTAAATTTGAACTGGGGGTTGCTGCTGGCTCTTCTCTCTTGCGTCGTCGTCTCAGAAATCCAGCTATTTCTCCATATGTTCTATTTTGGAGGATTTCGCAATTTCATTTATAATTTTTTTTTTAATTTTACAGAAATTTAAAAAAAAAAATTTCCCAAAAAAAAGAAAAAGATAATTTTTTGGTGCATATATATAGCGTGAAACGATTGCGACTTATTTGATGACTGATCGGTTATCAACGGAACTCAAGATATAGTCATCTATCAGTTCGAGATTACGAAACTGCCCCCGCTTCTGCTGCTTAACGACGTTTGGGCATTTTACCAGTTGTACTTTGTCGGAGATTTATTATTGGTGTTTTATTATTTCAACTCCATAGTCCATACATGCTTTAATATAACCGAATAATTGATTGCTATAATGAAGGTTCAGACATCTGATCTTTCTATGTTTGATATTATGTAAATAGTAACATCAGTGAGCTAGAAAATTGTGCTCATTTGTTCTTAAATTAATTCTACAAATAAAATGATAGTGAGTTCCCTTAAAGGGAAATGATGGAAAAAGTCACTTTAGAGAGTGAAATGATAAAAAGATCACCTAGTTTTCCACTTGATAAAAAGATCCATTGTGAATTGTTAGTAATATTAATTTAGTCATTATGAATAATGATGTGATGTTAAAAAATGTCAATTTTTAATTTTTTTGATTCCGATTTTGCCCTTAAAGTAATACACGTTTATAGCTATTCATTCAAAATATCAGCTCAAATTTTCTCTATCTTTTAATCAGAAAGCTTGATTCAATTTGATTGGAGATTCTCTCTCCGCCGCTAGCTTCAGATTGCGCTTGGTCTCTCTACGACGATCTGAAATCTCAATTTTGAATGGTTTTGGAGCTTCAATCCACAGCTTTCTTCTTTTTTTCTAGATCTCTGAAACAATGGCTGACGAGAACGTCATCGACGATCGCCGCGCCTAGCTCTAAAATGTGTTCGTCGTCGACGCCTCATCACTCCTTGTTCAGGTTTTGCTCTGAAATTCACTTTAAGGTTTTTTTCGATTGAAGTTTTTTTTTGCTCGGTCGTATCAATTTAAGTGTTTGGATACGAAAACATATGCAATCCGATGAAGAATATGGCCGGAGGTTGCAGGAATTTCAGGCCGAATTAGCTTTCTCCAATGAGCTCCGGCAAAAACTCCAAAGAGTGGTTCGTTGAATCAGGCATAGATTTTTGTGCATATAAGGTGTTTGATGAGATGCTCGTGAGAAATAGTAGTGACTGTGATTGTAGATTGAATATGTTTTTTGTACTTGTTTTGAAATTTCCAGTTCATCTGTATAAATCAGAGTCGTTTTCGTTCAATTATCACACAAATTCGCGCACAGCTTTGGATTAATTCTCTCTTTTGATGAAATTTGACGATCATGAACAAAATTTTGTAGACTAGGAGTTGTGAAATTTTGTTTTCCGTGTCAGGCAATGTATCATTCACTTCCAATGCGGTGTAAGAGAGTTGTGGATTTTCATATAACATGCTTATAGGAGAGAATCATCGTCATCGTCATCATCACCTTAGCTCTTCAATTTCCGATGAAATGGAGCTGAAACCAGGTCTCTCAGCTCTCGTCACCGGCGGAGCTTCTGGAATTGGTAAGCCTTCAATTTCTATATATGTGTCAAGGTGTGGATCTCTTGGTCATTTTCTTTCGTTTATATATGTGTTAGTGATTGAATGAATATGAATTATAGACTGTAATGGAAGTGTATGTATGGCTGCCTCGAATATATTAGTAGTTATTCTGCTTGGATATATTGGTGAGGATTTTGTGACCTTCGGACCGTTGTTTTGGTTTTTGTCCTGAGGAATTAAGTTCTAGAAAAATAGCTTGAAATGCTCAGTTTTGTGGTATGAGAATAGAAATGATGGTAATCTTACTTTGTTTTGTTGTCCGTGAAGTTTGTAATTAGATATCAATCTGGATTTTGGAATGAGGGGTTCTGTACTTGTTGCGTTATTTCTCTAGTTGTATAAGGATTCTTTACTGTCAAACTAGTGTCCGTTGAACTGATTTTTTGTTTAGTTTTCCGGTTGATGTTGTTTTCTTGCATTGGCTAGAATTGGTTGGAATACAAATATAATGAATTGATTCCCAGTGGTACTAAGTTGCTTGGTTATTAACTTGTTAGCCTAGTGTTTTACTAGTTGAGGATTTCCATGTCTGTGTCTGTATTAATAGTTTGAATTGTTCCCGGTTTTTGGATGATAATCTACTCTTTCTTTTTGAGAACTTGCTTGTTTGTTTGAGACTGAAGTGTTTATGAATACAAATTTATTAGTACACCCAGCTTTCTGGAGGCCTAATGGTATACTTCCATTGTAAATCAAGTATGGGTTTCTTTTGTATAAATTACCAAGACAATACACAATGGATAATGTAAGTTATCATCTTAAAGTATGGATTCTATGGGAAATCAGTTTTAATAACGAGCAAAAAGAAAAAGAGAAAAAAGGAAAAGGAAAGTTGATTCAGGTCCCATATCTCAAGATATCTTAAGCATGCATTAAATATTTAGTGATTTGATCTATGCTATACTTGATTTCTGATGTGTCTTTTGTTCTATGCAGGATGTCACGATGAAGATTATGACATTCTCTCAACAAGGATCTCATGCTATTTGCATACTTTCTGCAAATGGTACCATATCAAATGTCACACTTCGACAACCCAGTACTTCTAGAGGTACTTTTAACATACGAGGTACGACCTTCCGTCCTTTGCAAGTGTTTGTGTAATTTTTAACATATGAAGTTATTGCATCATGTAACTTCTTAGTTGCAAAGTATTCTCATTTCTACTCTTGTATTTACTGTTGTACATATAGTATTGTTTTTTTGTTTAAATGTTCTTGTATTAGTAAATAGGAGATATCAACATTACTGTGAAAAATGGATCAACTCTGGCAAGTAGAAGATAGTACATTATTGCATCTCACTGTTTTTATATATGACTTCTGTACTTTTGTCTCAACCCGATTTTAACTTTCAAGTTTTTGACTAGGTTGACATGATTTACTTGAAATGTTATTTACAGGGCCGATTTGAGATACTTTCATTGTCTGGATCATATATGCCAACTGAGAATGAAGGAACAAAGAGCAGGTCAGGTGGCATGAGCGTCTCTTTGGCAGGTTCAGATGGTAGAGTTGTTGGACTGGCTGGTCTATTGATAGCTCCAGGACCTGTGTAGCTAACATGGTTTCTTAGGAAGAAAAAACAAAAGAAGATAGTCATTATATTATTCTAATGATTAGTTCGAAGGAGTAGAATGCCACCTTCCTTTCCCTTTGACATCTCTCTGTAACAGTTTAGGTATCCAATGAATGAAGTTTGGTTCCATTTTGAGTTGTAAAAAAAGGTTGTTCTTGTTTAAAGTTGTGTTTAGAATTCGAAAACAACTTCATCTATTAAGATTTGAAGCCACTAATAGAATCATTCCTGATCTGCCATACAAGTTGCCCTTTCTGTAATATCTGTTCTTCTAGCTCTATGTGATTATTGTTTGAGTATGGAGTGCAGGACTTGAGGTTAATTGTTACTTAGCCAGTGACTTGAGGTTAATAGTTACTTGTCAGGGATTAACAGTGACATGGTCAGTGACTTGAGGTTAATAGTTACTTGGCCAGGGATTAACAGTGACATGGTCGACAGTGACTTGAGGTTAGTAGTTACACTGACTTGAGGTTAATAGTTACTTGGCCAGTGACTTGAGGTTAATAGTTACTTGTCAGGGATTAACAGTGACATGGTCAGTGACTTCAGGTTAATACTTACTTGGCCAGGGATTAACAGTGACATGGTCAGTGACTTCAGGTTAATAGTTACTTGGCCAGTGACTTCAGGTTAATAGTTACTTGTCAGGGATTAACAGTGACATGGTCAGTGACTTGAGGTTAATAGTTACTTGGCCAGTGACTTGAGGTTAATAGTTACTTGGCCAAGGATTAACAGTGACATGGTCAGTGACTTGAGGTTAACAGTTACTTGGCCAGTGACTTGAGGTTAGTAGTTACTTGTCAGGGATTAATAGTGACATGGTCAGTGACTTGAGTTAATAGTGACTTGTTAGGGATTAATAGTGACATGGTCAGTGACTTGAGTTAATAGTGACTTGTTAGGGATTAACAGTGACATGGTCAGTGACCTGAGGTTAGTAGTTACTTGGCCAGGGATTAACAGTGACATGGTCAGTGACTTGAGATTACTAGTTACTTGGCCAGTGACTTGAGGTTAATAGTTACTTGGCCAGAGATTAACAGTGACATGGTCAGTGACATGTTCATAACTGTGACATGGCCAGTGACTTTGTCTGTGAAATCGGCACCATCAACAAAAAGAATCATGGCAACCGACATCTTTGATTGAATACATTTTCCAGGATATAAAATTCCATGAAAACTACCTACATCCCAAAGAAGCATAAGAATACAAATTTATACAAATAACACACCCCTATGGTAGTAAAAACTCATCTGTAGCTCAAGAGCTAAATTAGACCATACGATGATTGTCAAGGGAATAATACAATTTATAACCACCAACCATGAACATGTCAGAGTAGTGCTTTTTGGTGTTCAACCTAGACAGGCTCTCAATTGTCCAAGTCAATTTGACGGTTAGAGGCTCCTCCACTGGCTGATTATCAACTGTACTAGCCGGCTCTACTTGAGCTACTATAAACATCAAATACCATAAAAGTCCAAAACAAAAACAAGAACCATGTAGAGATGCACATGTTGATCATGGCTGAAATGAAAATATATGCGGAAAATAAAATATCATATTTATCAATATTGGCATGAAAACCCAGAATTGGGAGTGACCACTATGCAAATGACAGTGATATTTTTTATTAAAACAAAACAGGTCAGCAAATGGGTCAACCTCTCTTAAACAAGATGCAGATTTTCATGTTGTCTCATGAGTTCTGGTTTATAAAAGGTCAAACCAATTCAAACAAAGTCTGCTCATTTATATACACGTATATCATTCATTTATATACATGTATGCCACAATATTCGATCAGTCACAGTCACAGTCACACGCAGATACCCAAACAGATAGTTCCATATATAGATAAACTATACAATTTAAAGACTGAATTAGTACTTTTGTTACAGATTTCATAAACTCAATGAGATCCCAGCAAGCAACAGGACATGAGATTCTAAACATTACATATATGCTTCATCTGTAATCAACATGTATCAAACAAAAGCCTAATAAAAATCCATTCACTTGCACTCTAATCACCCAACTGCACCAAATTTGCAGAAAGCTCAATTATCCAAATCAACTACGCAACACACAAAGCTTCAACCCAACTCTCTAAACACAAAAATTAAGAAATCAAAACAGTAAACGATGGTGTTAGTGTTGAAAATACAAACCTTCCATCGGCAGAGGACCTTCGACCAAATCCGTATGCAGCACCAGCACCTCTTCATCCTCTTGCTGCAAGCACAGAGACACAGTCAGAGCTCTGATAGAGCAAAAAAAACCTAACCCTATCCTACTACTGAATCATAACCTTAGCAAATCGGTACTCTTCAAGTGAGGGAATCACAAAATTGAAGGCATTTTGAGAGCGAATGGGAGGACCGGAACCCTAAGTGATCAGTCATTGATCCAAGGCCGGAGCTGTAGCTATCGGAACCGTCACCAGTGCCTAGTCCTTGTATTGAAGCAACGACAAGTCGTACGAGCACGACATCATCAAGCTTTGCTGGTGCGGCGAGAATTTGACTTTTTTGACGGTGTAGCTGTGGCCGTTGAGCACCGAAATCGGAGCTCTGATGGATCTGACGTTCCAAACCTTGATCGATTTGTCGACGAAGGCGGTGGCGATGACGCAGTCGTCGTACTTGTTCAAATCGCAAGAGAGGATCTCGAACTCGTGCGTCGGGATGATCATGGTGGATCTAGGCTCACGCACGTCCGAGACGCGTGCGGTACAGTCGCCGGAGGCAGAGTTGACGCAGTAGGAGTGCTCCTTGAAGGTGCGGACGGAGGCGGGGCAGAGATAGAGAGAAAGAGATTGGTTAGGGTCGAGAGTGTTCAGACGGGATTGGATAACGGGAGGGAGAGAGAGCTGCCCAGTGGCATCTTTGGTAATTACATTTAATTTTAGTGGCAAGTTATTAAGAGGTAACCTTAATTATCATGAGAACATTTGTGTTATCTGAATTATAATAAGGTACTTCAAAATGACCTCTTTTATCATTTGCCCTTCTCTTAATTTTACTTTCTCTTTTCTTTATATTTATACCTTAATAACGCATATATTATTAAAATAAAAGAAAATGAGTGTAAACTTCAAATGTTAGACATCACACAATAAAACATGTTATAATATTAGTTTGAGATTCTTTAAGTTTAAAACCGCTTTCTGACCGGGTTGCATTGTCAAATATGTCCAAAATTCACTTAAGCTATATTATCTATCTATACTATTATTAAGAGAAGAGAGCTTGCTCTCTAAAATTAATTTTTTTTTCAATTTAACCTTTATATATTAAAAAATTATAAAATATAATTAATCAATAAAGATAATATGATAAATTGTAAAATAAAAAATAAAAGAATAAAAAAATGATAATTAGAAAATGTAGTAGTTGTATGAGAAGTTTTTTCACTACCTTTAACTTCTCTCCACACACATATGAATGAAAATTTAAAAATATGAATGAAAATTTTATGATTTATAACTAATCCTTTTGTAAATTCAAAAGCGAATTTGGATGTCCAAAAATAATCACAAACAGTTACCTATAAAAAAAAAAATATAGGTTTTAAAATATTTAAGACAACTTTTTAATATATTTTTTTTCTTTTCTTCCATAAGGTGAGAGAGTAGGGGTCGTCTACAAGTCTCCAACTGACAACCGTGGGAATTGAGGTTGACCCACTTGTTGGCATTAATTGCAGTATCCAGGTGTCCACGTTGGGATAGGCGACACGTGTCGCTATTGCTTCTTTGTGGATTATGGTCGACGTCCAACCGTATCCAGCTGGCATGACTGCTCACGCCATAAGCGTTTTTCTCTACGGGCTTTTTTTATATTTTATTATTATTTAATTTTAATTTCAATTTTCAGAGATATGGAATTCCCATTCTCACAAAAAAAAAAAAAAAACAGAGAGATATGGAATTCCAGTAACTGCTACCATCAGAGTGAGAGAGAGGAGTGAGCCAAGGACCTCTCCCCCATCACATGCAATGCTTTTCTCCTGTCCACTGTGTGTCCCTTCACCTTTTCACTTACTTGAGTGTGACTGTGTGTCTTCTCTTCACCTTTCTTCTACGAGCACCAACTATCGTTGTTACTCAGTCGGCTTGAATTGGTCATAGGTATTATCAACTTTAAAATTAAAGCTTTCGGTTTCAAAATTGAGCTTCCAATTACCAACTAAAATTTTCTGTTTTTAATCATATCTACCAAATTCAGTATTTCGGTATTACCAACTTTATAACAATTACTTCTTTGTAATATAAATTAGAATGAACAATACTAGGTTTTTTTTAATTTTATAGTCGTAAACTTTGTATTCATCTACTTATTATAACTTTCTTTTGTACATAATGACATCAAGTTTGAGCCATTTTAATAAAACTAAGTTATTTAACCATCTTTGACCAGATTACTTAAAATACATGTACTATTAATGTTCATACTATTATGAAATTTTTTATGTTTATTTCTTAATATACATGTATGTGTATTAAAAACTATAGTATATAAAACTAATATTTAGATAATCGGTAGATTCAGTATTTACCAAAACCAAACCAACTTTTTCAGTAATTTTTGATTTCGGTTTCATTATTATTGGTTACCAAAAAGTCAGTACACCAAATCTAAAATATCGGTTGGTATTTATTCGGTTTGGTAATTACCAAATCAAGTGACAGCCCTAGTGCCACCAACCCATGTCTTGATTGTCAGTGTTATGTACAAATAAAATCTACTCCAAATCGTGATTCTTATTTACCAGTTGTGAATATCGATCGCGTTTACGACAATATGAGTGAACATAGCTTAGATCGTACAACTGGTTAATTATGTAATTTAAAAAAAGAAGAAGAATTATTTCTCAACTTATATTTAACGCAAGACCGATTACGCCATTCTCTAATGAACCTCCAACAACAAATGAGGTATTATGCGACCCGCAACTTGAAGGGTTACTTCTTACTTCTTAGTTCTTACTAAGCATGATGTGTTGCTAACTCTATGAGAATAGAAGGTTGCAAGAACATATTAGCAAAGCAATAAAGAGGGTAAAAGACCTATTTAGGTATAAGTCACATCATCTAATACATGGTGTAAACTTTATCATGCTCTTAATCTATTCTTGATTTCCAAGTTCTCATAATGACTTTCTAAAAGAAATACTATATAAAAGAAGAGTTATGTTTTGGTAATCAATTGATTTGTGTTTAGTTGTGCATAATGAATATTTCAATTAATTTATTATTTTTTTATCTTTGAATCGATATTCAACAACAGTTGAGCAGGTCTGAGGGCTGGCTGTGGTACGGTTACCGCATTTTTGGGGCTGGGCCGACTACCGACCGGAACCTGTCGGGAGGCTCAAACTCAGTACCACTACCGTGCCGGAAAAGTCGGTACCGATACTTTCGGTTACCGATGGTTCGGTTGGTTTAGTTCCGGTTCATGTCCAACCGAAGTGGATGAACGGGCTGAATACTGATTAGTCCCCTTCCCCCCCACTCTCTCTCCCTCCCTCTCTAGCTCTCTTTCTCCTCTGCTTTTGCTTAGCTTTTACACACCATCATCATCATACTGAACCCTTAACAGAACCCACATCTATATCTCCGACCCCCAAATCTCACTTCCCCCTTGCTTCTCTTTCTCAAACCATCTCTTGCTCTGTTCCGCATGATAACCAACTGGGACAACAAGTCAACCGACCACCAGAGCGTCCACTTCGAGTCTGCCCCGAGTTCGAAATCAAAGGATATCTATGTTGGTGAGCTTCGCATCTTGCTTAGATTGTGTTTTTAGGACTGGATTTGCCAAAATCTCTGTATAATTGGGGCTGGAATCAAGAAATTGGGGCTGGGTTCTGAGAGAGAGAGTATGGTGTCGAGAGAGAGGGAGAGAGAGAGAGAGGAACAGTCTCGGGTTGGTCGATCGATTTGGGGATTTCTCAAATCAAACTCAATCTGGGTTGAAGCTTATGTTGGTGAGGTTCGCATCAATGATCGATTCATTCGACATGTTGTTTTTGGGATTGGATTGGCCGATTGGGGCTGGGTTTGGTTCTGAGAGGAAGAGAGAGGGAGAGAGGGTCGAGACTCGACGAAGAGAGAGGCTGCAAATGAAGGCTATCTGAGTGACCCCTGTTAGGTTAACCCGATCAGTACTAAGATCCAACGGCTATCATTTACCCTCCCTAGAAATCAACGGCTAATAAACATACCTAGTATTAAAAATAAATTAAAAATAATACAAGTACAAATGTACGGTTGGTACGGTAATACCGTATAATTGATATTAGGGTACCAATACCGAGCCGCGTACGCGTATACGGTACGGTATACCGTACCGAAACTTCCGGTTACCATCTCAGTCGGCACCGACGGCGGCGGTACGGCCGGTTTCGGCATGTTCGGGAATTTCAGCCACCCCTACTCTGAGTATGAAATCTGAATCGGACCGCATAAAACAGAAACATGGATAATGGCGAGCTTCATTCACTTGGGGGCTTGGATCTTCCGTTGAGATTGGATAGGGCCTTTTCTCTTACGGGTTGCTGGATTGATAGCCCATAATTTAGACCCCAGCACAGGCCTCTCAAAGCCCACCATTTTAATATAACTCTTAACAACCGTTTTTTTTATCTCCCGCGTTTATAGACTCGAGGACTGAGTTAGTTACACGGAGGCTCCGCCGCTTCCTCAAAACCCTGATTTCTGTTTTGGGAATTTCTCTTCCTACTTTCTCACTCGGCGACCGGCACCGGCTGACGTCACCAAAACGCACTCCTCCGACGAACCTACCTGTTTATTTCAGCTGAGCCAGAACCTCAGGTCCAGGCTATCCCTCCGAAATTGCAGGAGGACACCATGGCCGCCGAGCTCAGAGAAGACCTTGATATGAACGACGCCGTTTACTCCGAGTATGACCTAGCTCTGCACGTCAGGGACGTTCTCATCTGTAAGTTTTCGGAACTATGAAGCATGAATGAATGCTACTGATAGTTTTGTTCAGTTATGAGCTTTGATGAGTCTGAGTGTGGCTCAGGGAGATGTTGAATCTTCTGAAAACTACCGGAACCTGGTTGTGGTTCTGCACAGGAAGAAAAACCTCTCCCCTAAAGACGTAGCTGAGCTCGTGGTGTGTGTTCTTAGCTCTTAGTTTTAGCATTTATTCGATTATATTGATTATCTCATTCTGCTTATCATTCGATTCGATTCTTGTGTGACTGAGTTTTGAAATTTGATGATTGGGAAAGGCAATTTTGAAAGGACTATCAGGCGCAGCTGCTTATATTGACAGTGCTCATTGCGACCTTTACTCTGCAGTGAGTTGAGAGTAGAATTCTGTTCTTCTTCGTTTTGTTGTCATGATCATTGGTTAGGGTTTTGTTAATTGTTTATTGCGAAAATGTGCTCAGATTTTTAACATGAGCCTGTGGAACTATGGGCCGGAGGTGATGGATGCATTGATTGAATTGATTATTGCTTTGGTAAGGGAGTTCACGTTGTTCTGCAATTGTCATCTTTTAAAACAATGGTTTTAGCAAGACTTTGAAATGTTTACTTCACTATGCCGCAGGCCACTTCAAGTGGGAAGTATATTGATATATGCTTGGAGATGCTCGTATCCAATTTCGTGTCTCAGGTTCCTTGTATGCTGGATAAGTTGAAGGTGCCGCATGGTCTTAAAAAGAAGGATCACGTTTTAACTCGTGTCCACAGAGCTCTGAAAGTTATCTCTGATTTGTCACCTCTTTCCCCTAGAAATTTGCTGATACTAGTTTACCGTGGTCTAAATGGATATTATACCAGAAAAGGAACTGTATGTTTACCATGCACTCGAGCTAGTACTAAAGTGTTAGCTCAGAAAATGTCCTTTGCAATCATTATTTTCTTTCTGATACCTAATGAGATATGGATTGATCATACAAACAAAAAGCAGGTCAATGTTTGCCAAAATCTTGTTTTCTCTGAACATTCGCTTTTCTTCTGTTGTGGTTGAATATCGATCATGCATTGATATCTGTTTTCTTCCTTTTAATGTCTGCATTTTTTATGAGATTAGTGCTATCTGAAGATTGCCTTTTTTTTAAAGATATTGCTTTTACAGAGTACTCTTGCTCTTGAGTTATACGTAGAGAACATGCTAAAGTTGGAGAGCGGTGCACTTGGCTAAGTTGTTCGGGTCTCAGTGGTCACATATGTTGTGCAACTGCTGCTAGATTTGGATGTATGTATATTGAATGTTGAATTTGATTTAGTTATGAAAGAAATGTTGGCATTTATTTATGATAACACTATCATCTGATTTCTGCAGTTGGAAATTGGATCATTGAAGAATTCTCACAAGATCATGGACTATTTCAGATGGAGCTGGAACACCTTTATCTGAATGATGGTAGTGAGGTATGACTGAGTTGGCTTAAACTAGGTAAATTGAAAACATGATGCTTGTTAGCTTTGGAACTCTTTTTGAATTAAGGCTGTTTCTAAGGAACTGAGGGCGATGGAGAATTAAGTGAAAAGAGTCTGAGATCCAGAGCTGGATGTGCCTTTGAGATAGGACCCTGTAAAAAAATAAAATATTTCCAATTAAATCAATGCTGACAAGTAGTTGCTAAGAAGGTCTGCATGCAAAAGGTAAAGTGGGAAACAGGTGCTGAGGATTTTATTAAGGAAGAGAAGATGGGAGGGAGGGAGTGATGGATAGGATGGAGAAGCAGGATATGAATGTATTTGTTGCTTTGGAAGAAGTTTATTAATACTTGTTCAATTTGAGAAACATAGTGTGCTGTGTGGTTTTTGCTTTTGAAAATAGAACTTTGCTTAGCATTTCTTCCTCAAATTATTCTTGTTCTTGTTCTTCTTCTTCTTGACTGCATATGTTGAATTTAGCCTTCCGTTGTAAATTGATTGACATGTATTTTATACAGCTTCCCAGAGAAGACACTAAAAATGAAGTCACTCAGAAGAGTTGTGCTGAAAAATTAGATAACTTGATGGTCTTAACTTTTGAGCATCTTGAATCATGTGAAAGTGGTGGCCTAAACCCTAAACCCTAAACCCTAAACCTCAAATACTATTTTTTGGTTGACACTTTTAGTACAATCTACACCCTGTTTTGTATTTACATTTTATCTCCTATTTATGTTTGTCTAGGTATTTGAAACTCTGCTCAAGTCATTTAAGAAGAATGTAATGACCGCATTCAAGTCAAAATTTGTCCAGGTAATGCCTACATATGATCATATTTTTCATCTTCATGCATTTCATTCTTGTTTTTCTGTTTATGCTGGAAATATTTTTTCTTTATTGTTTTTAGTAGTCTCTGCAATAACAACTTGCTTTATTGCAGTTTGTGATGTTCTATGCATGTGAACTCGATCCTGTCAACTGTGGTGAGAGATTTGCTTCCACGCTTGCAGAAATTTTGTATTCGCCCTCTGAACTCACACGTGTTAGGTCTGTGAAAATTTTGGTCAGATATTGCAAGCCTTTGACTCGAGTGATATGCCTGCATTTGATCTATAGTTACTTTTTGATTACTAATGTTAAAATATTCATCTCCTAGATGCTTTATGGATTGTCTTCAAATCACGTGAAGTGGACTTGTATATTTTATCTTTGCTATACTATTTTGCTTTGCAGTTATTACTCATTTTGAGTAAGCAACATGGTTTAGACAGGTCATGCTTAGCATCCATATCAACTGACCTACAAGCACCACTGAATGTTCTAGAAAACAAAGCAAAACATTGGGCAAATTGCAGTTTACTACCCTTTGTAGTTTGTACCCATTTCAGGCCTACACTTTTGTTTTCAATCTAATCAAACTAGCCATAGGGGCACCTTGAACCAGTAAGTACCCACAACTTGGCTTGGTGGTAATTGAAAGCTTCAGGGGATAGGCTGATTAAAATGAAATCACAGGTCTAAGATTGTTAGTGATGTGTACCGAGCATGGATTCTATAGTAGAACGAACGATGCTTGAATGACATCAGACTTTATCACCAACTCATTCAGTTGCTCCATTCAATGATGAGGCACATTTTAACTACATTCAAGCATGATTTTTTCACTCAAGTATCAATGTCCGTTTGTACCACGGACAGTACACATAGATACAGTCCTACACTTGTGTTGACTCTAATCAAACTAGCCCCAAAAGGGGATGGGCACCTTGAAATTGAAAGTTTCATTCAGTCTAATAGCACATTGGGTTGTTGGAAATTGAAAGCTTTAGGGGCTTCATTTAGTTGAAATCACAGATGTACTACTGTTGGTCTGTACCAATTGGCCCATTTAGGTTTATTGTTTTGTAAAATGTCCTAGGTGGATACAACTCGTTAGCACATTTCTAGATTTTCCTTCTTATGGTGTGTGGACACCTGGAGAATGTATTTGATTCATCTGTACTTGTGGTAAAAGTTAGGACATTTTTGCTTATTGTCAATCTGTACGCTTAGATGCTTGGTTTGAGAACAAATTAAAATTAGATGCTTAGGGGCATCATTTATTATTTGTACTATTGATAGTACAAATGTCTTTAGAGTTTTGTGCAGGATGAGTGCTGTTGCTTATCTTGCTAGCTATCTGTCTTGTGCGAAGTTTATGTCAGACAGTGCTAAAAAGGTCGTATGCAAACCCAAACATTTGAGCTAATCTATCTGTTCTTACAATCCTTGAGACGTAAAAAAGGAAAGAGGCAATGAACTTATCTAAGCTTGTCACACTTAAGGTCACTTGGCTTTTTTTTATTTTTTTTTTCCCTTGGCAGACCAAGTGGAAGATTTCATCCCTTGTGTCTCAAATGGGAAGAAATTTTCCATGCGGACAAAGTTATTGGCATGCAGTAAAGTTACTTTCTGTGGGTCAATAATATCTCAGATATTTTTGAATCAATAACACTACCTCCACTCAAATTAGAAGTATATCTACTTTCACTGCAAGTATGATCTATAGTTTAGGCTTGTGACATGAGCTAATAAAAAAGAATAAGCTAGATGAAACAGTTCTTTTAGTTACTGGAAGTCAATAACCTTTCTGCAAAAATGACTGACATGCACTAGTTTTGACCGCAGTAATGGATGAAACGTTGGTGCCTTTTTTAGGTGTAGTGTAAACAACCTGATTGATAATTTCCTGTTCCTCTAATGCATTTGTCTTATGCTTGTTACAGTTTGGTGGATTGGTATAACGAATATGTCAAAGAGCAAGATGGTAAAATAAACCCAGAAACCCATGGAATATTTTATTCTACATGCCAGGTATATATTTTCCACTTATGAATAATTTGGTTTAGGTGTAGGAAATGACAATCATTGTAGTAGTTTATCTCTAAATATGTTTAGTCTTGTTTGACTTGTTTTTGCAGTGTTCAACCAGCACTGGACAGAATCCAATTTGAGTATCATAATTTTTACCGTTTCTTTTTTGGTGTGAACTGGCAAAGTTTTTAGGTTTCCTTCTAGGTAGTGTATAATTGGCCCATTGTTTGGTATGCTATAAAAGTTTTTGGGTGTCATATTTGTATCTATTCTTTCCTATATCAAACACCATTCCATATGTGTTGTTATTAACTCTCGGACTGCAAAAAGGTTCATTATCTAACAGACTCTAGTGAGACACTGATAACATGCTTTCGAAGACATGGAACTAAGCTTTTCATTACAAGTTGAAGAACACTTTTCTGTTTAAACTGCATATATCATACTTAGTTGCTATACATTGCTTGCTTCTCTTTATCCATTTCGCTTAGGTGGAACTCATAGACCGGGGTCAGTTCACATTTAAACAACAATGATTAGGTTTGGTTGTGATATGAATAGGTCCATTGTGGCTATTGGGTTGTAGGCATAGCTCATGCATAGACACAGGATCATACCTTGTTGGGAATTTCTTTCTGTAAATACCTAGGTGACAACCGAATGCTAGAACTCCTCTGCTGTATTCTGGCATTGTTTGATATGCTAGAGAAACCTATGTGCTCGTACTGGGCGAGACCCTTATATCTGATGGACTTTGCACAGATTTTTTTTTATACAATAAACTCATCCGACCTTCCTTGATTGCGCAACAGGAATACAAGCTTTCTGTATGGCAGTTGGGTCCCAAGCCTGTATATCGGTTTCATAATCAGGGGATGGAGTCTCAACTCATTTCATGCATAATATTCATGTTCATCAAAAGATTCTACTTCAATTCCATTTTACCATTGCCTCTGTAATCAAATGCACGATGCACCCCTGCAGAAATGACGTGAATTTTTTATTATGAATTTTCCGATAACTATTGTGCATTATTTTACATATGCACACCTTGAGAAGTTGTATCTTGAATGCCAAGATTGCTCATCACCCCCCAATCATTACATTTGTATCATCAATAAGTGACCTCTCACCTATCAAGAGTACTCTCCATCTTAGGTTGCTCTTCACTTTGAACACTTTTGTAAAGCTATATAACTAACCATTTTTAGTTCCCTTCCACAAGGGGTGAGTTCTTCACAAGTTTTCCTAGGTCAATCTTTTGAAAATTTGAAATCGAAATTCGCTTGGCTCGGAAGCTTCCCTAAGGATCTTATGCACAATGATAGGATAAGGTGATGGCTTTACAAGCACAGAGTCTGTAATCCTGTTTCATAAATGTCTCCAAGTCTTTCATTAATTGCATTATGTGATCTGTATGCTCCTCTACTGTTGTTGCTTATGTTTTATACGCAATGTCATATCTTTTGTCACCGCGGGTTATTTATGTATTTATTTTTAGCTTATATGGAATAAGAGCAGATCATGTTTTATTGATGGTTATTTATGTGCAACAGGCCATCATTTATTTGCTGTGCTTCCGAATGAGATCAATGATGGATGATCCGCAGTTGAAGTCATTCCTTGCTGGCCTTCCTTTAGAGTCTATTTTGAGCATTAAATTTAGCCCGCTGAAGGTGAGGACTGTTTTGAAGAAGGATATTTCATCATGCAGTCTTACCCTAGATGATACACTGGCATCATCATCATATTTATTTTTTCTTTTAAGCAGGCATGTCTGCCTTCCATAGTGAAGGAGTTTCTAGGGCAAGTGAATGCAGCTGGTTAATTAATGGTTGAGGTCTTTGAGTTTTGAGGATGCTCTGGAATCAGAATATTCATGGGCATGGGGTGGGAAGGAAGAGCTTCACAAGTTCTTCCCATTTGCCCCATCTCTGCTGATAAAAAGTGACAGGTTTGTGTTCATCTGATTTTGATCGCGTCATAAGGAAATTATTGTATTATACATTAATTTGAAATCACATACAACACAGGAAGCCTCTGTTCACACTTCTTTTGGATACTGTTATGTGGATGGGAAAAGGAAAACTTGCTTAGTTGAAGAATCGAATGCATGCTAACAGTTGGTTTTTGTTTGTATGAAGATTCATCCGGCAGAATTTCATTTACTGGGACATGGTTCAACGTACTGATGAAGCAGATGAAGAAATTTCCAGCTATGAAGATGTTGGTGAAGCCTTTGTGTGTGAAAATGAGGAGAATGAAATGGATTGTGAGGTTTTGCAGAGCTTGGAGGAACAACATTTTGGTGTTAATGAGGATTCCATGCACCAACCTGTGCGAATGCCCTCAAGCGTCAGACCGTCCATGAGTCCGGAGCCTGTATATTAGTAGTACATTCCTTTGATTTCTTTTAGAAACCATGGAAGAACAAGACTGTTGGTTGTAGAAGTGGACATTAATAGCTGCAATGGCCCCTTGAAAGTAGTCTGTTATGAGCGGGCTAGGTAGAGGTAGAGACATCTATGTTTGTGTATATTTGTCTTCTCAATTTTTGATGTCTATGTATATGATAGTGTTCCCACAGTTACCAGGTGGCCACAGATTAAAATGAAGATCCCCGACCGGCTTCATTCTCTTTTGCTAGCTTCCATCTCCTCGAGCTTAAATTCTTTTTCTCTTTCTGATGTGCTAAACACATTAGGTGCATGCTGCGAGCCCTGGCTGCACAGTTTGACACCACCGCAGAACCGACCGCTTGATTGATCTTCCATTGGTTGGTGGGCTGAATGAAGATCAGGTACAGGAGTCATGAGGCCTTGCTTACGTGTGATCTCAATCAAGCATAATTTTCGAATCATGCATGTAGCCATCCTTACCTGAGTGTTATTATAGCTAGATCCATCATCTGCTAGTTTACCAATAATTTGCATTGATTAAACATCAGAATTGAAATAAAAAAAGAAGAGGAAAATTGATCGACTTTAGAGTGCTGCACTGCTAATCACCAACCTCGCAACCCTTTGCACTAATTTGAAATTTCCATGACAAATTTCGAAACACCATAGCAGTTCCTGAAACTAGTAAAATTCATATGAAACTAACATATTACTAATGTTCTAAACATGAAACTTAAACTTAGTAACAAGTTATCTAGCCTATTAACTATTAAGAATTCAATTACATCCGAAACTAGATATTTTTGCTGAGCATCTACTCCCATCTTTCTGAAACTATGAGTATCAGTTATATTGTTTCATATTTACTTTGAGAGTCAAAATACATTGATTAGACATTTGTTCGTGCTCTAAGTTAAAGAATGTAACTTTTTCAGTCATTCCAGCACAACAAAGTTACTAGATTGGGCTGTTTTTGGCAATTTGCTGGCTTATCTATCTTTCAAATTAATCAAACTCATGTGGAATAATAGCTACTTAGGCATTGATCGAGTGGGGGATTAATCTCCCTAAAATAAGACAAATAAAACTTTAATTGAGAAAGAAGATGATAAGATTACATCAATTCCAAATCTTTTATTGGGGGACAATACAAGTTTATTGGGGGGAAGGGGGACTAATCTCTCTAACATAGACAAATAAAACTTTGATTGAGGAACCTCGCTGGAATTTGCTTTGATTGGAGAATTTGCCGGAACCTCGCTGGAATTTGCCAGAATCCATAGGGAGGTTGTCGGAGATGTCATAAAAGTTTTAGGAGGTTTATTGACCCCTAATAAAAACTGTTATTGCCCTCCAATAAAAGTTCTATTGCCTCCCGGAAAGGTCACGGAGGTCTACGGGGAGGTCATCGGAGATCTCATAGAAGTTTTAGGAGATTTATTGACTGCCAATAAAAAAGTTTATTGCCCCCCAATAAAATTTTTATTGAGGGTCAATAATCAGTAAAAATAAAGATATTCTTGATTTGAAAGTTTTAAGAGGTTTATTGACCCAGTCAATTTACAAACCATGCCAGTGCAAAAATCACAATTACATAATTACACAATTTGTCAACATAGAGAGAAATGAAACTTTTTAAGAGAGCAAAGGACGCCGGAATGATTAGGCTTGGCCATAGTTTGGTAATATCAAAGTACACATTTGTTTTCGGTGGGTGCTGGAATACCACTTTCATCAATATTTCTTTCATGATTGGTCATGCCATAATATAAGCAATCATGATAGACCATAATAATGCCATTGAGATAAATCTCGCCTTACCCAGTTAGCCCAAGAAACCACCACCAATCTTAAAGTCTCTGCCACTTCATAATCCTATAAACTTAAGGAAATTGATGAATTAGGTATCCTCCTGTAAATAGCATCCTCCAAAATGTTAATAAGGTCTCTCGCATTTGTTATCTTTTTATCAACAAGAAGCAACTGCAAAAACAACTTTGTGTTAGGATGCAAAACTACAATGACCAAAATAACCTCCAGACAGAAACAAAACAGTAGTTGATTATATTACCTTGTAGTTCTCATATTCAACAGCCATTTTCTCACTATCAGTGACGAAGTAAGGTGAGATATAACCATGATCAAATTGCTGGTTCTTCCACCAATCACCACTTTCTCCATCTCTGTTAACAACCCCAGCCTTATTCTACTTGTGAGTTTCTACTTTAATACTCATCTCCTTACTCTTTTGCCTCCCTCTTGCACTAGCCCTTGTCAAACATAGCTCCTCCACAATTGTAGCCGAATCAGGACCTAAACACAACATCTCTTCCTCGATTCTCTCCCTTTCGTCCTGGCCCCCAGCTCTAGCCAAACGAGTACACCACAGAATCTTCATCTTGTTCATCAACAAAAACTTAATAAGCCCAAACTTCTCGAACCGAAACTTTTCCAAAAGTCTGGATTCCACATCCCTAACATCACTGTTAAACAGCGACAAGCGTGGCCCGTGGCCCACCATTGTACCGATACTGTCCCAACTTAACCACCTGATAGGTGTTGGGTTTTAATCACAAAAAGCCTCGGTACAATTGGGTAAGAGCCACCAACTTATAAGTTATATTTTATTTGTCATTTTTCCAATGTGGGATCTTTCCTCTCCAACAATCACCTCCACCAAGTATACCAACAACCTCTTCAGCTAGCTCTTGGCACTGTTGTGGCTCAATCTTTTTCTCATAAGCCTCAAATATCTTCCTCTGCACGGCCATTACTGTGATGATTCAGCAACGCCAGTGCATGCCTTTCTATCTAGAATTCTAGATTAACAGTGCAGTATTAATCAAGCAACTCAAGACTAAGGTTCTTCCATTACAACTCCATCGACTTCAATCATCCTGCAGCCTAGGACTGCCTGTTCGATCTGTCTTTCTTTTCCATTAACCTAGTAGTTTCTATCATTACATCTACACATTTTGGCATGTATATCACACCAGTTCCTTGACACTACGGTTTGGAGGTTCAAATGAATGGCATAAGTCATCAATAGGGAGGTTGATCATGGCGTAAGTCATCAATTAATCGACCACTTAATTGTCTTTCTTATCTTACCTTAGAGGCTTAACTAGCAACCGCAACGATGATCTGTATTTCATGACAAAGTTCCAATTCCTTGACCACCTTGATCAAACCCCATTATACAGGAATTCCAAGTAAAAACGCTCCTTTGGTTCATCTTCCCAAAACACATCCATTGCTTCATCAAGATCCCCACTTCTCAAACACCCCTTAATCATCGACTAATGAACACAATAAGGAAAGAAGCAAGTCTGCATATATTCCTGAATGTTCTTAATAATTATACTTGCTCTTCCTCTCCACGTTCTATATCTTTCTGTATCTATTGCTTAAGTATCAAGCATGATAAGATTTAGTTTGTATAGGACTCAAACTCTCTGTATAAATATTGTAATATATGATCAAAGCTAGTGTGCTATTGATTTCATTCACTCTGCTTCTTATATCGACTTCCAGGAAACAACATCCTTTTCGAGCATTTCATCAAACACCTTTGCGTGGACAACTCAAATAACCACATACAGAATCATCATACCTTTCCATAATTTGCAAAGTTTTCAAGTTCAAGATTATCAGGATCTAAAGTGTAAACCGCACTTCCGAAGAAGTCAAGCATCCATTAATTCTGTATTTGCATGCAAGCTCAGTGATGTAATTAATGATGAAGCCTAGAGAAGTTGATTAGTTGGTTTAAGATTGTTGCAGCAATAGGATAGTATCTCTTTTTCTTCTTACACGTACAATCTTCTGGCATGGTGTCTAATCACAAATGTAGCTAAAATTACTGCTGAACTTAATGCGATGGCAGTGGAAACAAAATCCACGAGGCTCATACGGATTATGAAGATTATAGTACATAAGTCAGCTAGATTTGGATTTAGGGTATGGTATGTAGCAGAGGAAGGAGGAAGAGATTTTTTCAGTTTGTACCACCTCCCAAGATCCCAAATTAGATTTGGATGTGAAATGATGGAACAACAAACTGAAGAAGGACTCACTCCAATAAAGGATGAGACGAATTATGGCATTGCATCGCTGGCCAGACTTCATGATACTAACAGCTAAGGGTGCTTGAAAAACCATGGCAACGGGGGCTTAACTTCTCAGACAAGCAAATTCATAGTTTCTCGGAGATGGTTTGATTCGGCACTTCATGGTGAGTCATGCTTGTTCTGTTTCATTTATGTTTTCTTAGCTTTCTTTCTATCGATCTCTGTATTGTTTGTTTTCTGGGATTTGCGAACTGGTGGGTGTTTGTATTTTCTGGGATTTGCGAATTGGTGTTTGTATTTGGATCTGGGTTTTTTTATTTTTCTGATGGGGCAAAGGAGCAAAGGAGCTAGATAATCTGTGGAGATGGTTTGATTCGGCTTTTCTTTATGGGCTTCTGTTTCTAGGAAGCTCAGGGAATTGTTAGAATTGGAGTTTAGCTGTTGTTTAGTTCATTAGAATTTGGTTTTGTTGTGTTGGTACTGTGTTGGTTTTGATTCGGCACTACTGTCCTTTTCTTTTGCTTGCTTCTTCAGTCGTAGGTTTGTAAGTTTAATGAATTTCTTATCCATTAATCTGTTCTTTTTGGTTGCTTTTATCTTTTAAATGTCTGAACGTTTCTTGGTTCTTGAATATTTTGCTAATCATGGTTTTTTTTGCTTTTTTCTTTTGGGTGTTCAAAGTTTCAATCTTGTTTGTTGTTTAGGATTGATTGGTTGATTGATTTGATTTAATTACGTAACTGTATATGCAATTTCTCTTGTATGTTAGAAAGTGGACATGGAACGAGTAGAAGACTTCACGCTAGAGGTGTTCCAGTTAGGAAGCGAAAGAAAACTTCTCGTTGTTGGATATCATTTAAAGAATTGCTTGTGACTGAGGATCAAATAGAGCGTGCAGAATGCATAAAGTGTGGAGCTGTGTATAAGTGTGATTCTATTACGGGAACAGGTAGCCTTTTACGTCATCATGATACTTGTTATAGTTCAAGTAATGTAGTGTCACCTCAGTCTTCTACACGTTCTTCAAAATTTCAGTATGAAAAGTTTTCTGAATTGTTAATCGAGGCCATTGTTCAGCATGACTGAAGGTGAAGACCATTTTGGAGGTAAACACCATTATTAGTCATCTACTTTCCATTATTAGACATCAAATTGTTTTTATTAAATTATGCCTATGACTTATATATTATCAAACTGAATGTGAGTAGCTTACTGTTTGATATTTGGACAACATGACCTAGCTTGCTTCTTTGTATTGTAGTAGGTAGCTTGCTTCATTGTGATTTAAGTGCATGTTTGGTTTATTTTTGTCTAGGAATTTGATGCTAACTACAAGAATGGTTCAACTTCGAGTATGAAGAATGAATTTCACAAGTATCTTGATGAAGAAAGGTTGGAAAGAAAGAAAGAGTTGGATGTTCTTTCTTGGTGGAAAATGGAACAATTTCGGTATCCTATACTTTTCCATATGGCTTGTGATGTGCTAACAATTCCTATTTCTACGGTTGCATCTGAATCCGCGTTTAGTACTGCTGGTAGAGTACTAGATCAATACCGTAGCTCATTATTGCCTGATACTGTTCAAGCATTGCTATGTACTCGAGATTGGATTTTCGGTAAAAAAGGTAAATTCTATATCACTTGGTTATTGTATTAGCTTCTTATCTTTTCATCATGTGAATATTTATTTTAATTTGCCTCTCTTTCTTTTTGTGTAATTTAGACCAAGATCGAACTGATTTGAAGCAACTTACTAAAGATGTGTTGGATTTCACATTGAATGGACAAGGCCACACCAACTAAAGACTTTTTTAGTTTCATGTAATGATTTTCTTTGAATTTGTAATATTTTAGTTTCAAGTAACATTAGATTCAACCTATTATGAGAATTGTGAGTCTAATATGTTTCAAAAAATGTGGATTCAAATTAGCTACTGGTTTGAGTTTTTCATGGGTACGTTCTGCATATTCTCTTAAATTATCACAAGTACCGATTCAAATTAGATTTACTCAAAGTAGGATACTTCTGGAAGCATATGAAACATCTGTTGCAATTCCTGAATCCACATTCTGAAACATTGATATTATAATATCTAGAAAGTTAAAAAAAATTTAAAAAAAAGAGTTTCAATGGGTAATGGGTTGGAAAAGGATTTAAAAAAAAATTAAAAAAAAAAGAGTAATTGATTAGAAAAGAATTTTAAAATGAAAAAAAAAAAAAAAAAACTTTGCGGTCTTAACGGGTTCCAACAGATAACCCGCGAACCCGTTGGGCTTAACCCGTTATAACCCGTTATCTTAACGGGTTAAACCCGTTAAGACCGCCAACCCGTTAAGCCCGCCCGTAACCCGCCCGTCAACACTTCACAATTGAATAGACTCGAGATTAAGACTTCCTCCATTATAACACTAGCTAGGTGATCCTTCACTACATCCTCCATTTCAACTGTGCTGCAGCATGGGACTTTCTTTTATTCACTAAGCACTTAATTTTGTTTCGTAGAACCTACAAGCTTTGGCATGTACATCACACGAGTTCAATAAAACAGTAAGGTTTTATTGTAGAATAATGATGCCCAACGACCCATTCTATAGTGATTTTTCAGTATAATTGTGAAGCAACAATTCGATCAAATGGAGAACATATAATAATTCGAATCACCAATTTCACAATAAGTAACATGTTTTATTGTGGTAAAGAACAACACAGTAAAACATTCATTATTACAGTAGATCAATACAAGGCATTTCAAAGTAATTAATACGCAAAGGAGTTTATGTGGAGTACAGGAAAACAAAGTACAAACAAGATATATAAGTGCAAGGGTGCAATGAAAGATGTTACAACTGAACACCTAAGATCTTTCAAGCTCCAATCTTGGAGAGGCAAGCACGAAAAGTCCCCCATCAATATGGAGGTTGATCATGGTCCTGTAATTGACCCCTGTTTTCTTTTCGCTCAGCTTGAATATGTAGTTTCCTAAAAGCACAGCAGAAAAGATCTTCATCTCCTTATAAGCAAATTCTTTTCCTAAGCAAATTCTGGGACCAGCCTGTGTAAACAAAATTATTCCCATGTTTAACGTAGAATTTTACAGCAAACCAAAAAATGTGCTTTTGTTTGTGTTTCAATTAAAAGTTCCAGATTGAGATCGGAGTAATATCAATATATACTCTATTTACCTGGAAGACTGTGAATTTGAAAGGGCTTTCTGGCTGGAAAATGTCATTTTCGTCGAGCCATCTCTCTGGTCGAAACTCTTCTGCATCATCACCCCATAGAAACTTCATCCTGCCCATGGCATAAGGTTGGTATGCTACCATATCCCCTTTCTTGACACTGAATCCATCTGGCCAGGTATCATCGGAAAAACAGACTTTTGCATTCTACGAATGACAGCATGACACAAACTCGTTACAAAGTAATATAAGCAATTCCAACTAAGAAAATGCAGAATGAGTCCTTTCTTTTATTAGCTTAGCATGTAGAATAATGCTTGTACATCATAATCATGTGTTAGATTCAATTAATATTTCTATATATTACCACTGGAACTGCAGGGTACAGTCTGAGTGTCTCAGTCAAAGCTGCATGGAGATATTGCATTTTGTCGAGGACTTCTTCAGTAAGGCTGGCTGCAAGCTCATCCACACTTGAATTATCTTTCAGATTGGTTGCTTCTCTAACCTCCTGTGCAATCTTTTCTTGTATACGAGGATACTTGCAGAGCATATAAAAAAGCCAAGAAAGAGTAGTAGCCACAGTGTCTTTCCCGGCAATAATAAAATTGACCCCCATGTCTTTAATATACTTTGGATTGGTCTCTTTCATTTCCAAAAGCCTTGAAATAAAGTCTCTTTTCTTTAGCTGCATTCATCGACAATATATTAATAATAAAATGCTAAATCAACTTAGCCTAAACAAACAGATGGGATAGAAGGTAACTCACAGGTAGCCTATCTTCTGACTTATGGACAGCATCCATCTTGCTTTTGATTAATTTATACATAAATTGATCGATCACTTTGATATGATTCTTTAGCACTGCTTCGGAACCAATGTTTAAGAACCGCTTGATCTTCCAGAAGAAATCAACATATCGATACAGGATAAATTCGTTTGCTTCATTAAAGACATAGGAAAACCGGATACCTTCTTCATTTGTTCCACTCATGGTGTCTAGTTCGATACCAAGAAGAATCCTGACGATTGAGTCTAAGGATGATTTCATAAACAAATCCTTCCAAAAAACAGCAAAATTAGTATATTGGTAAAACAAATGAAATAATAATGCTTTGGGATAATTGAAGCATTGCAGACTTACTTGGATTTCTATTGCTTGGTCGCAGCTTACAGCTTCAGAAATTATTTGAGCAAGTTTTACTGCATTCGTTTTGAAGACTGCATGGCTGAAGTCTCTCATTACTTTGGTTGAGAATTCATAGCTCGATAACTTCCTCTGATGCCGCCAACTTTCACCATCCACAGTGAAAATACTATCCCCTGCAATATCTGACAATATGCTGTGGTGGTACAAACCCTGCAGGAGGCCAGATATGGTGGTGATTTGTAACTTGAATGCTACATATTTCACTTGTTTTTTTTTTCTTCCTTTTTTTTTTTCACTTATTATTATTATTATTTGTTTTTTTTTTTTTGTGGTAAAAGTACTTATATATATATACAGATATATCCTATCCAGAGCGAGCTCCTCCAAATGTTGACAGGAGAATTCTTCTTTTTTAGGACAATACTCATACTAACTAAAGCGAGCTCTTCTAGATGTTGACAGGACAATACTTTAACTCACTAGCTGTTCTCTTTTTCCAATTTGGGACATACAATTTAGTCAAAGTATTCTCTTTTCAAGCACTGATGATCCTCCCAAAGATAATTGCAAGGCTATAGATATTCCTTCTACTTCTAATGGCTTGGATAGCCCTTCGAAGGCTGTAGATTCTCCCAATCCATGTTCCAAATAATTTGGGACATGCCTCTAGGGTCATTTTTGAGGAGCAATACACTAAAGCACGCCCTAGCACTCTTGTGGACAATCACATTGAAGGTCAGGCCATTGGTGTTCTTGAAACACCTAATGTGCGGATCGGGCAACAATGTGTCTCTCCAGTTCCTTTGTCTAATTCTTTTCAAGTTCTTTCAGCAGAGCGTGAAGGAGATCATGGGGAGAAGATTGTGGTAGACTCTTCTAGTGAAGAAGGAGATGAATCTAATGGAAATTTCGTTTTGAATGATGTTCATTGTTCAACATGACATACAAATTGAGAGCTCAAATGCTATTGTTGTTGATGATGTAGTTCAAGACATGTTGAACCTGGCAACAAGTCCGATCCAACTCCAACAAGTTCTTCATGACAGAATGTTCAAACTAAGTTTTGTTGAGGTGACTTGGAAAATAAAGAACCCATTGGACAGACTGCTTATGTTCGGTCTGACATCAATTCTTTCAACTCTTGGTATGATGAGGGTGACGCAATCTTCGAAGATGAGAATCTCCTTCGGACTCTACCAGAGACTCATAACAAAAAATCGAAGGCCAAACATTGTCAAACTAGTTCGCGGGATCCCTATCCTACCCGCAACCGTACGACAACTGTGTGTCTAAACCTTTGATTCAATTGGTTATGCATTTTGAATTTTATTTTTTCTTTTCCTTAATGGGTATTGGCTTCATGTCCCCCCTTTGTGGTTCTCTTTTTCCTTTTAATAAATAATATTTTTAAGCCAAAAAAAAAAAAAAACTTGTACCTTCAGAAAGCATATAACATACCTTGCCATAGTTTGGAAAGTTTGTTTTGAGCATGTATTCGACATTTGCAGGATCTGAGGTGTAAATCTCACTTCTGAAAAAGCCAAGCAACCTGTAAGTTGTGTATTTGCATGCAAGCTCAGTCATGTAATGGTGCAGACGAGGGAAGTTGATCAGTTGGTTTAAGACAGTTCCGGCAACAGGATGATATCTCTTTCTCTTCTCATATAATCTTCTGGCATGGGGTCTAACCATATAGATAGCTATAAGAATTGCTGCTAAACTTATAGATATAGGATGTAAGGAAATGAAAAAAAAATCCATGACGCTCATGCACTAATGAGAACTTGGCTCATGCTATGTGTGTGTGTGTATATACATATTTGTGTGTGTATGCGCGCGCTCATATATTCATGTGTATGTGTATGTGCCAAGTTTAGGGTGCAAGCAATAACAACCAGGCGGTTGGATTATTATGAAAAAAGTAGCTGAGAAGAGCCGAGTATTTAAAAAAATAATAAATGCAAATAACAACTTTTCCTTGAGGAACACAAGAAAAAGGGATTCGTACTACTAATAACCAGAAATGAAGTCTGTAATTAACTAATTACAAGGGCCAGATAGATAACAGTACAAGTACGAGGGCCAGACAGATTCAGAGAAAATAATAGATACCACTATCATCATATATAGTTTTTACTTTGATAAGATACTTATTTATATATTATATAATAAAATTAAAATATAAAAAAATATCGGCATAAGCACCCGCCTAAGCAATTAGGCGCTAGGCCCCTCCCCACCGCCCACCTACCATCTAACAACTTTAGAACATTGAAGTTTTAATCACGCGGCTTTAATATGTAGCTACCCAACGAGACAGAAGAAAATGTTTCATCTGTCTATGAGAATTTTTGTTTTTGTTTTTTTGGTCTGACATCTGCCTATATAAGAAAATTCCTTTGCTAGATTAACTCTTTGACCACCTACCTAATCACAAGGTCCTTGAAAACTACCATAATTTACCAATTCTCTCCAGAAAATAAAATGCTTCGCTTCTTTTGTGTTTCAATGAATTGTGCCCAAGTGTGTGTGTGTCATTATGAAATCAATAACTTCTCTTACATGGGAGGTTGCGAATTTAAAACGGTTTTCATGTTGGAAATGTCATATGCGTCAAGCCATCTCTTTGGCCAAGTTTCTTCTGCGTCATCATCCCATTGTATCTCATGCTGCCCATAGCATTAAGTTGCCACCATATATGAGCACTGATTCTCGCCAACTGCAAAACAGATATGAATAATGTTAAGGGCCAGCATTCCTCATGAAATTTCTTACAGCGAGAGAGTTAATTCCATGAGGTTGCTCGAACAACCAGGATAATGGTGCTTAATTTCTCGGAGAGAAAAACTGCATGTTCTCATTATCACCTTAAATAAAATAAAAAAAGTAGCTTGAAAGCAACTGGGTACCTCCAATATCATCAGGAAATCTGCACCGTACCCAACCGACCTTCATACTCTCATTACTGTGATTCATCGAAGCCCATTCCTTTCTATCTATCTAGGCCTCATTATTCAACTGACCCAAGTCCAATAATTTCGTCCATTACAACATCAGGGTATCCTGTCGTCTCTCACTGAGAATTCAAGAGCAACTCCATCGACTTCAATCATGCTACTGCCTGCCAGCGGCGGACCCAGAACTTTATATGTCTGGGGGCGTAAAATAAATAAATAATTTTTTTAAACAATAAACTTGAAAACAATTTGTTATTTATCGTAACAATTCGAAAGAGTACTTAGCAAAAAAAAATTACAATACATCAAAATCTTAACAAAAATAAATAATTGGAGCCTGGTTTAATCAAGTGTTGGTCATGTAACTATTATTGTTTTGATTACTCTAAGGTCATATGCCTTTATGACTCTTTCTTTCATTAAACTTTTTTTTTAATCAAATGTTTCTGTTTCTTTTTCATTTAATTACACCCTGTCCCATAAAAAGTCTATTAGGCTGCTACACGTTTGACACCAATTTCATCTATATAATTATCAATTGTATATATGTTATTAAAATATTAGGCTAAGACGCTAAGCGGGGGCTTATGTGTTAACATTTTGTCTCCTACCTTAATTAGATCATCAAGAAGTACATTGTGCACAAAATTTCAGTGGGCGCATATGCCCCCACTTGCCCCCTCCCCCCCTGGGTGCGCCACTGACTGCACCTAGTAAGCATCATTCGACTCACAATATATATATATATATATATATATATATATATATATATATATATCTTTCACAATTATAGGTTTAATATAATAGAAAACCTAACAAAGAGGTATGATAAAAAAAAAAAAAAAAAAATTGATTCTAATACAGAGGGGTGTCACAGGAAAAACAAAAAGTAAACATCCTATATATCAATATATACTTTTTTTTTTTTGAAGTTGCCCACGGGGCGATAATATCATTCAACTCAAGTCAGAATAGGTCATTACATACCCTGCCGCTGCCATCTATAGACAGACAAGAAGGTAGTGGTAGTACCCACAGTGGTACATAGACAATAGACCTACTCATTATACATTGAAATACGTAGATAGCGGGAATCCTCCTTTGGTACTACTCCAGAGGCGCTAGAGGTACATAGAGTGCATGGAAATGCATAGCTTCCTACTACAAGGAAATTTATTCTAATTAGCCTAACTAAAAACAAAATAGAGGACTAGGGCAGAAAAACCCCAGCACAAATCACTTTGCCCAAGAGGACAACCCAAGAAAAGAGGCCCAAAAACTCAGGCCCAGCAGAGAATAGCACGCCCAAGCCCAAGACTTCATCTTCCTCGCTGAATGGTGACGAGCACAGTTCCGGTGCAATGACAGTGGTCTCCTCCGTCGCGACCCAACGACGTCCCGACTCACACTGCAGCGATTTTTGTCGCCACGCCCTAAGCCGCGACGCCCCACGCCGTCCTGCCCTACGCCGAGACACGCCGAAACGAAAACCCTCTGCACTATATCGTGCCCCGATCCCGGATCCTTCCCCGCCGCCCAATTCCCTAGACTCGTCGAACCCGGAAGTCCCTTGATGAGGCGCGCCATCCTTGTGCACACAACCACCAACCAGAAGACGGCTTCGGGACTCGTCGCCAAACCCATCTAGCCCGAGCCAAACCCTTTCCTTGAAGCTGCCAGGCAGATAGCTAGTATTCTAATGATTGATTAGGTATCTTATTTATACAAAACTTTTAGGTTGTATTCGAAAATAACCTATATACCTTAATTATAGAGTTCTACCTTATATATAGAAGGATTAAATACTTGTTACTCCTCAAACTTTTCCCTGAAAAACAGTTTAGTCCCTCGCCTTTCAAATTAAACTGGATACTCCTTATTCTTTCTAATTCTCACACAGCAGGTCCAAAACAGGTCTAAAATGACTATTCTACCCCCAAGATCATTTTTTTTATTTTTTTCTCTCTCTTTTTCTATTTTTTCTCTCTCTTTTTTTCTTCTTCTTTTTTTTTTTTTTTTTTTTTTTTTTTTTTCTGGTTCTCTCTCTCTCTCTCCAAGCTCGTATCCGACCTCTACTTGCTCCGCCGCCTCTGGCTCAAGTGCACCTCTGCCTCTCCTTCATCACCCACTGCCTCCTCCCCTTTCTCTCCCATTTAATTCCTGGTCCCCGATTTA
This sequence comes from Rosa rugosa, assembly GCF_958449725.1. Lineage (NCBI taxonomy): Eukaryota > Viridiplantae > Streptophyta > Magnoliopsida > Rosales > Rosaceae > Rosa > Rosa rugosa. Next base: position 8,906,233 of record NC_084820.1, on the reverse strand, counting down.
ATGGCCTCTGACTGCGCCCCCGACGACTCCTACTGTCCCTCCCCAACCCAAAACCCGACTCCGACTCCGACTCTTCCCCAGGCCCAGCTCCTCAACCTCTCCTTCAACCAGGACCACAGCTGCTTCGCCGCCGGCACCGACCTCGGCTTCCGCATCTACAACTGCGAACCCTTCCGCGAGATCTTCCGCCGCGACTTCGGCCCACGCGGCGCCGTCGGATTGGTCCAGATGCTCTTTCGCTGCAACATCCTCACCATCGTCTGCGACGGCCCCGACCCCCTCTACTCCCCCAACAAGGTCATAATCTGGGACGACCAGCAGTCCCGCTGCATCGGCGAGCTCTCCTTCCGCTCTGAGGTCAAAGCCGTCAAGCTCCACCGCGACCGCATCGTCGTCGTTCTGGTCCAGAAGATCTTCGTCTACAATTTCGCCGATTTGAAGCTTCTCCAGGTGCAGCGCCGCCTTCATTTTGGACATTTATGGCGAAGAGAAAAAGCTAGAAAGAGATGGGAAATTATAGAGAATAGTGAGGAGGACAAGATCCATCTGTGAAGAGGGAGAGAGAGAAAAGCAGAAAAATAAATAAAAAAAGAGAGAAAAATTAGAAAAAGAGAGAGAAAATAAAAATAAAAAAAGGATCTTGAGGGTAGAATAGTCATTTTAGACCTGTTTTGGACCTGTTGTGTGAGAATTAGAAAGAATAAAGACTATCCAGTTTAATTTGAAAGGCAAGGGACTAAACTGTTTTTCAGGGAAAAGTTTGAGGAGTAACAAGTATTTAATCCTATATAGAACAAATAGAATAAATTCACTTTCACCTAATTTTTTTTTTTCAAAAAAATATACCTAGACTCTGTGATTCTCGCAATAATAATGAAATTGTTTGAAGACACCTAATTTGTTGTCTGGCCTAAACTCTGATTACTTGTCTGAGTTGTAATAGGGTCAGTCTTACCGATATCTACGGAGATATTTCAATCACTGTACGATTCAGTTTCCTTGTAAGACTGATATTCTTTGCTTGTAATCCTCTATATAAAGAGGCCCCTATTATCAATGAAAATACAACTCAATTCTCTCCCAATTTTGGTTTTCCTAAAACACATTATTATCATAAAGCCCTAACTCTGAAACAAATAGGCAAACCCTGAAACCCTAAATTCATAAACTTGAAACCCTAGCTTCCTTCGCCGTACACCTTGAAGCCCTCAACCCCAGGATTCTAGAACCATTTGCGGAACCACCAGAACCGGCCGGAAAAGTCCCGAACCGGCCACTGAAAGTTCCTAACCGGTTTGGTTAGCCTTGCTTCAGCCATCCGCCTGCGTCCGTGCGCGCCCATCTGCTCCTCCGCGCTGCATGTTAGCCTCGCCAGCGTTAAAGGTTAGTCTCGCTTGAAGTCGTCGTTAGCCTCGCCAGCGCAAGCAAATAGCCTTGCTTGCCTTCGGTTAGCCTCGCCAGCGTGACCTGCTAGCCTTGCCAGCGCCGTGTTATCCTCGCCTCGCCTCGACAAATTAGCCTCTGTTTGAACCTAAATTTGGCAAGGCTCACGTGGCAGATAATTAAGCTAGGGTCCACATGAGGCAGGACTAGGCCATGGTAGGTCGTGACCGAACAAATGTTTAGTCGGGTTTTGGCTCACTTTATCCAAGGCCCGGCTCACCTCACTTTAGCCAAGGTCCAGATTGCCTTAGCCGAGGTTTGACTCATTTTAGCTGAGGCTCAGCTCACCTCATCATAGTCGAGGTTCGGCTCACCTCATCATAGTCAAGGTTCGACTCACCTTAGCCATGGTCCTAACTCTGGCCACAGTCTGGCTAGTTTTAGAGAAGACTAATTCTAGCCATAGCTAGACTAGCTTAACCGAGATTTAGCCCACTCTAGCCAAGGTCCGAGTAGCCTTAGTTAAGACTAACTTCAGTCAAGACCAACCATGCCTCAGCTAGCCCTAGGCCCCTAGCCAAGGTTTGGCTTGGTTCAGTTGAGGTCGCTGATGAGCAAATAAAAGTCGCTAAATATCACATCATACGTTCAGAGCACTAAGTGTGACTATTACCAAAGAAATTTTGGAGAATGAGCATCAAAGAGTCATGATGGTCGATTGCCAGTTATGCACAGTAAAGGAATTTTATTCTTAGAATTCAATTTGTAATCAATCCGGTCTCAACAATTAAAGCTGAGATTGAATCTATTTCATTATCTTTACTCTGTACTATAAAAAGGACCGTAGACATCTATGTTAGAGGTCCATGACCAAAAACACAACAACTCAATACAAATTCAATATTCCCAAATTCTCTATCACGTACATCTCTACACTCTATCAATCTACAGTATCTCTCGTGAATAATTTTATTTACTGGTATTGTTCTTGTCTTTCCTGCACTTTACATTCTTACAGATTTATTTTGTCGTTCTTCGCATCTCTTGCTCATTATTTTGCCTACACTTAATTTCTTTTCATCTTCTTTCCAGCATTTACTTTTTCACAAACCATATTAAGAAAATCATACTAAACAAGTTTTTAGGGTTCATGCGTTTGTTTGTCCGTACTCGTATTGAATCAAGGCATCAAGGTAACACCTTATATTTTGATTTTGTTTTTACTGTGACTTGTGAGTATCTGCATCCTATAGATCTATCAATTGTCACTCGCACTTTCACATTCACTCACCAAGTTGCACAGCACGAACACTCCGGCTAACCAAGCCGACTTGTGTAAAGTCCTTGCGTCCAAGGCAGAGAGAACCCTGCGGTTGAGATAGATTCTTCCTCATCCCACAATCAACTGATTGAAAGTCAAATCAGTACAAACTCAGTAACTTAGATCAAAACCTTGCTTGGCCTCTCGGTCGCGAATTGGCATGCCCGCGCACAAGTCACCAAGCTAGAAGAACACGTGTAAGTCAAGAAGACCTCGGCCGAGTGACACGTGGCTGAGACAATTTTTGAAAGAACAATCTTGCCAGCCCTCGACAGCGTTAGCCACGCCTGCCTGCTACCTTGCTCCCTCGTGCAGCCAAGCGCACAAGCCCCTACCTGCAGCCTTGCACCCCTGCGCAGCCCAGCGCTCACACCAGCGGGCACGCCCCTGTCTGCTGCCTTGCACGTTAGCCTCACTTGTAGCAAGCTCCAGCCACCGGCCATTTTCCGGCGACTCTTCGAGGTAAATTTTTATTAAAGTTACTGCTTTCAGTACTTTTAATTCTTTTGTTTTCTCAAGGACTTTTAACCTCCCTTCTTCTACCCCCCTTTCTTTTTTCATGGGGAGACCTAAGCCGAACTGTGGGGGTTCGTGCTATTTCGAAGCTTGGAGCTTGTTTGAAATATAATCCAAACCAAATAATATACGAAACCAATCAATGCTCGATAAATGAAACCATAATTAAATAAATCATAAATTCGAAAATAATGGCATGCACCATTTAAAATCAAAGTTCACTCACAGTACGATTTAGGCTACCACGCATATGGGTTTCTTCATCGAGCAGTAGCTCGGTGCATAGCCCTGTACACAATTATAACTCGTAAAGGACAATTCAAAAATTAAATTAAATTCGATTCTAAAATGAAATCAAAAAATAAATTAAATTCGATTCTAAAATGAAATCAAACCCCCCCCCCCCCCCCCCCCCCCCCGCCCCCGGTAAACCAACATCTCCATTTCTTCTCCGATTCATCCCAAATTTCAAAAGTTTCGCCAACTCATTTATTCAAACATCTCAAAGAAAATTGAAGACAATCCAACGGTTGGATCTCCTCGAATCACAATCCCAAAATCTGGAACTTCGGAAATTCCAATCGATCTCAAACTTCCTCCGATTTTCACCAAATTCATACTTGCAAGTTGTACACACTACAATCAACCCAACTAGCCAAAACAGAAAGCCAGGATCGGCCCCATGCGCTGCCGTCTCTGACCCCCAAATTGGGTCTCACCACCTACATCAAAAACTTCCTCTTAACATATATCCCAAGCAACTTCTTCAACTACACAAAGTCAGATTTCAAAGGAGAAGGCAGGAATTTACCTCGAAAGCCGAAGAACCCTAGAAATCCCAAATTTCCTTCTGATCGTCGATTATTCCTTCTCCAAGCAAATTGAAGCTGGTAGCTGGGTAGGTTCGAACGACGAAGGAGAGAGCTTCAAGATGTGGGTGGTGGTGCGGCCGGAAGTGGCCGGAATTCGCCGGACTGACCGGAAGAAGAATACCTGTCGGCTGCAAACATTTCAGGCTTCGATTCTTCTTCTACAGGCCAATCAACTCCGATCTCCTCCGCAGACTTCAAGAGGACGGCAGAGCGGTCTGAATAAGTGTTACAGAAAAATTCTTATTGGGTGACGAAGAAAATTGCAAAAACAGCCTGAAGATGTTTCAAATAAGTGTCCAAATACAAGTTGTAAACTATCGACAATGGAAGACTCAAAGTTAAATCAAAGTCGATTACTTGAGCGAATAACACTTCAAATACTGCAGAAAATGGAATCTACTTCCGAAACAGGAAAATAAAATATCGAAGAGGTGCATCATCCGATGCAGCCAGAATCACCAGTAACCAGTCCTGTCAAACAATGTTGAACAATCCATTTGGGGTCCTAGCAAGTACTCCAATGCTCTATCTATTCTTCCTTAGATTTCGTTTTGACTTACCAACTAATGACTTTAGTAAACAGTGGAGTCTCTAACAGACTTGATGTAATAAAAAAAACGCTGATATCAAAAGAGATTTTGACGTCAAAAGTTGAACGGTGTGGTTTACGAAACGAAGTGGCATCGTTTACTCATGTATAAGAGTTCCAACATCAAGCAACTCGTGTCGACTACTAGCACAAGTGGCATGAAATTCTCGCAATACAAACAGTTAGTTGGAGTAGCAAAATAAACAATGGTGCTATGAATGTTGTACGGTGAAAACACACCCCTACACCATAATATTCCAAGAATCAACATCGAACTTGCAAGCACTTGAGTATAGCCAACTCTCCTGGCATGACTCAAAGTCGATATCTCGAAGGGACAATGTCTTCGCTGAATTGAGGATAAGGTAGCTGAAGATCTGCTCTCCAAACAACACTTGATTAATAAGAATTTAGCTACAACAACAATCCCATTTTAGAAAAGTGATTGTAAACTTGAGAGGATGGTGTTTAAATACGTATATATAATTGAGAGGATGGTGTTTAATACTAAACTTCTAATTGATTACATTCAATTTAGAACAAGTATTTCACACTATCGAAAAAAATTGGAGTTCTCTCTCTCTCTCTCTGTAGATAAAACCCTAAAGAAGCTGCCAACTTCTACAACCTCGTATTCGTCCGATGGAGATCCGATGTCACTTCACCGACGTCGTGATGCTGCCGGATGGGTGATGAACAGAATATAGAACTTGATCCTTTGGATTGTTGTGCCCATGGATTTGACAGGTTTGGTTTGGCGTGGTTTTCCCAGATTGCTCTACGGCGGGGCAGCCATGAACACCGATTCAAGGCATGAGTGGGCGGCGTAGGGGTGACTGGATCGTAATCCAGATCTTCTCCAAGCGGGGTGATGGCGACGTCGAGTTTGGCTGGGACTTTGAATCTGTTTTGGGGTCCGGCTTTTTCTCGATGTGGCTTCACGAGTCTTCTTGGTGTCCTTGAGTCATGGCGACGTTTATCGACTTGAGGTGAGTTGCAGGTGGCGGGTTTGCCTGCAGCTAATTGTGGCAGCAGCAGTGGCCGGGGTGTGGCTGCTTTGCACAAGGAGGAGAAGGGTCTGGGTTGAACCAAGTGTGTCGGGTCTAGGGTTTCAGTCGTTCTTTAGGCTTTGGGCTTATATTTAGCTTTAACTCCTTTTGTTTTGGGGGCCCTAGGTTAATAGCTAGTCTATTTTCAATAATTCTCTTTTTGTTAGAGAGCTATGCACTTTGTTGTGCTTTTAGCGAATCTTCTGGAGTAGTACCGAAGGAAGATTCATGATATTTCGATGTATTTAATGTCAAATGAGTGCTGTAGTTTCTACGTACCACTGTGGGTACGAGATCTTCTTGCCTACCCCTAATTGGTAGCAGGAGGGTATGTAATGGTCATTCAATCTGGTTTGTGATCAATATATTGGCTTCTACCTTGACTAAAAAAAAACAAAAGTATTTCAGACTATCTTTTAAAAAGTTCATTACTGAAAGGAAAAAAGACATCGAATTCGTTTCTCAGGCATTAAAAAGGCCTAGCTTTTGTCAACTTCTTGCTTTTACCATATATTTTTATTCCTTTTTTTTTTTTATATGTTTTTTATAATAAAAGTTGTGGCACCTTCTATCTTAAAAAAAAAAAACTACAAAAAAACCTAGCCTTCAACCTTGATATAGAACGCACCACACGTGCATAGCTTTGGCCGAGGGTTAGTTGAGCTCCTCCCATCCGGCGGCACTTCTCTTCGGCATGGGATTTGCCTCGTCGTCGTTGTGAGGCTGTCGGATGGGTGATGGTGATCTAAAGTTCTCTGGTTTCTAGGATCTACAGTGACTCAAAGTTTGACAGGGAACCTGCCTTTGATCTAGTTTGAAGCCTCCTTGTGGCTTGGGTAGGCGTGGGTTTCGATCCAAGGGGCGGTGGCAACGCAACATCACCGATGGGTGCACTTTGGTTTCTTTGGGCACGGGGATCCTTGAATAGGATCTGGTGTTTCGACCTTGCTGGTGTTCTCTAGGTGGTCCGGCGTGGGTTGGTGGTGTTCCTTGAAGCAGGGCGGCGGCGATATAGTTCCAGCATGACGTGGCGGTAGAGACTGTTGGCAGCTTAATTGCGTGCGTCCTTTCAGCACAGGGAGGTGGTGGTGGAACTAGGCTGGGTTACTTGTTGGGCCTAAGGTTTTGTTTTTTCTTTGGGCCAGTTGGGCTTTTCATTAGTTAGTCTTTTTCTTTCTATTATTTCCTTTGTTGAAGCAACCTTAGGCTAGTAATTCTTTTACTTTCAATAATACCCTAAGTTTTTTAGGGGGCTACACACTTTTGTGCCTCTTAGAGAATCCTCTGGAGTAGTACCGAAGGATGATTCTTCCTATTTCGATTTATTTAATGTCAAATGAGTGACCTAGTTTATGTGTATCATTGTGGTTACTAACACATCTTCTTGTTTGTCTAGATGACAGCGGAAGGGTATGTAATGACATTTCCGGCTTTTGATCAATATATTGGCTCTGCCTTCTTTCAAAAAAAAAAAATACTAAAAGTTGTGGCCTGACATTGATATGCCATTTTTTGGAGTTACGGGAATGCACCCGGATCTTATTATCAATCCACATGCATTTCCTTCAGGAATGACAATAACCATGCTTTTGGAGTCAGTTGCTGCAAAGGTACTCTGGACTTACAGAAATCCTTTTTAAAATATGCTGGTAACTTATGGAACAGATGCACACATATAGGCCCATGCCCAATGGTTGGGCTGATTCAGGCAACAACTCAGGTCGGGTCAGCTCAGGTGAGTGCCCATGGGATTTCAGGCCTGCAGGCCAGGTGATGATCCCTACGTGTAGCCTAAAACAATTAAAATGAAAAGATAATCTAGAAAAAAAATAAAGAGACATAGGCGTAGTTGTTACCTGTAAAATTAATGTAACAAATAAAGAGACGATCTCATGTATTGGCAGTTATTATAACATTGACTAAATGTTTTATAGCGTGTGACTATATGTTTGTTTTGTCACTTTTTGTGGTCTTGTACTATATGTTTGTTTAGAGTGGTTTGCAATTACTTATACTCTGATATCTTTATTTTGTGATCCTTAGCGTTCCATATTTCTACTGTTAAATTGGCCATAGCTAGATCCATCACCTGCAACTTTACCAACATTTTTGCATTGATTAAACATCAAAATTAAAAAATAAAAATAAATAAATAAATAAATAAAGAGAGAGGAAAATTCATCGACTTTAGAGTAGGAGTGGGCATAATGCAGGGAGAATTCGGTTACCGCCCGACCCGACCCGAATAATACAGGTCGGAAACCGCACCGACAGCAAAACGGCGTCGTTTTGTGCTCAAACCGCACCGACCAGAATAACACCGGTGCGGGATCGGTTCCGGGTCACGAACCGACCGGATTAAACCGCCCGACCCGATTCATTATATATATATATATATATTAATATTTATCTTTCTTAATTTATACCCTAATGCTTGAGAGGGTTCTAACTCAGCCGCATAACTCTCCGGTCTCTCCCTTCTCATTTCACGCTCTCCCTCACTCTCTCAGTCTCAGACCCTCACTCTCTCCGATCTTTCACCCCCTTCACTCTTTCCTTCACTCTCGGCTCCACTCCTCCCCAACCCATCTCCCTCTACATAGACGCCGGCAACGACCTCGTCTGGTTCCCCGCTCTCCGTTCAAGTGCATTCTCTGCGAAGGCAAGCCCAACTCCACCTTCCCTCCGCCCAAAATCCCTGGAAACGCTGCCGTTTCCTGCGACTCCTCCGCCGCGCACTCCGCCCCAAAAACAATGTCTGGTAGTTTGGTGGTTTGGGGCTTCTCTCTTTCAAAATTGAGTGAGGGTTTTCAAAAACCATTTGGGGCTTTCTGATTTCATAGTTTAGCTTTAGGGCTTTTTGATCTCAATTTATTAGCTTTCTGATCTCATAGTTGGGAATTTTGTTTAATTGTTTGATTCTTTGAAATTGTAATTGGCTATTTGCAGATTATGGAAGGGATATCTTCAACTTCGGAACCACCGCAACCGCACCGACCCGCACCGATAAAACGGTGAAACCGGAAATCCGGTCTAAAGAATTGTAACTCGGTTGCGGTTTGTAATTTGGGCTTTCCGAATTATCCGGTGCGGTTGCGGTTTTAGGCCCAAACCGGCCCGATCCGCACCGCGCCCACCCCTGCTTTAGAGTACTGCACTGCTAATCACGAACCTCGCAACCTTTTGCACAGGGAAACCAGCTTTGTTGCCGAATCTATCACTGCTTTAAGATTTGACCTATTCTCTCCTATCATCTGGGTTAACAAGAGTCCAACTTTAGCCTCCATGGCTCTCAGTTTAGATTTGATTAGTTATGGCTGCCCTAGGCCACGTTTGGTTCGTGGAAAGGAAACTTGTTCCTTTCCTGCGTTTGGGATGCAAAAGGAAAGGAAATCGTTTCCTGAAGGAAGGGAAAATAAGGGGGAAAGTGGTTCCTTTCAAATCTCAAAGGAATCACTTTCCCCTCTTCTTTCCTTGCATTTATTACTCACAACATATTATTTTATTACATTATTGACAAACTTTTAACTACTTTCCTGATAACTTTCCTTACGTTACCAAACATCAGAATGGAAAGTTGTTGGGAAATTTCATTTCCCTTCCCATGGGAAAGACAAATGAATTACTTTCATTTCCGTGAACCAAACGAGGCCAAGGTTCTTCGTTGTAATTTCTTGTTCTCCTAAAAAAACAAAAAAAAATACTCAACAACCCTTTGCACCAATTTCCATGACAAATTTCAAAACACCATAGCGGTTCCTGAAAGCCCCAGTGGGTAAGTGATAGTAATTAATTAATTAACATAGGTATTAAACGCGCTTTCAACATGTAAAATTGCATAATGAATCTAAAATATTCATTGTATCGAAAACTAATAAAGAAAGAACTTTTTTTTTTTTTTTTGAGAAAAAGAGATAACTTCATTCAGATATCAAGGGCCAGAAGGCTCATACATCCAAAACTGTCTTACACCAAACTCATAAATGGTATAAACTACCAGATAAAGGATAGGCTACCTTCACTGTTAACACATGCGCTCAATTATTGAGCCTAAACACAAGAAATAAAACCACCCTACTAACCTCTCATGTAGTAGTAGCCTAGTCGCCTAGAGACCGCAATTGGTGTACAACTAGAGAAACTAAGATGCAAGTAGTAGAAATTCAACTTCTAGTGAAAGGCAAAGGAAGCTGGAAAGATTAAACCTTTCCTTTGCCCTTATCCCTAGGGCTAGGACCAATTTCAGTGCTAGTAGGATAAGTAATCTTCAGGGGAGTACCATCAAGCTTCTTGTTAGCACGTTGAGTCTTATTCTTGCTTCCAAGAGGCCTACCAGACTTCTTTTTCAGCGTGACCAAAGTGAGGTAGCCATCGTCCTCAATGAGGCCAAGTGCCTCAGCATGCAGTGTTGGAATCTTGCCACCCAAGATGGTTTTAAATTTCTTAGGACTAGGATGGCAAGCACCACCACGCTCCCGCTTTTTGGACGGTAAAGCAGTCTGTTGCTTCTGCGTACCTGGAGTAAGAACAATGTCGCCAGAAATAGCCAGTTCAGGAACCTCGCCTAGACTTTCGTTACTCTCCAAACCGTGCGCCAAAGCAATGTCTGCCACCCCAGTATTTACTACTGTTGGAGCCGGCTCAATGGGAGAAGAAGACTCCGAGGTCGGACGCTCCACTCGACGAAAAACAGGGCGCTTCTTCCTTGGGACGGTCGGGGAAGAAGAGAGGAAGTCTCCCTTATGCTTAGCAGAGAAAGCAAAGGAAGTCCCTGAGGTCGAAGCTCCTGGAAAGTGTAAAACCCTAGGTGTAGGGTTTACTGCAGTGGGTTCCTCACAAGCAAGTCCAGCATGTGTGATCAAACCACATTGAGTGCATCTCCCCCGCAGATGCTCGAACTGAAACTGCAACATGGGTTTAACCCCAGTATCTAGGAAGACTCTTCTTTCCAGCAGGATCGGTTTAGATATATCATGGATGAATAAAACCCTAATCACCCCCTTCTTAAATTCCTTCTTGTCATACTCCAAAAAACTGCCCAAAAGATTGCCAATCAAGGTGAGATTCTCAGGTTCTTCATACAGAGGAGGTATGCCAGAAACCCTAGTCCAGATCCGCAGATGTTTAAACTGAATTTCATGCAGAGGCTTGACTCCATCATACACTTCAAAACATACAGGGGCTCAGTCAAAACACCATACTCCCCCTCGAAGAACCTTGTTCCGATCACGTGCAGTAGCGAAAGAGAACAAGAACAGGTCCCCAGGTCGCTCTTGAACCCTAAATTCCTTATCCACCATCCAGGTTCGATTGAAGTGAGACATGAATGCCTTTAGGTCTATAGGTTTCCGAGTCAAAGGCTTTCCAAGGAGAAAAGATTGGGAGGACTTCCGCACGGGACCTCCGCCGATCTTCCCCAGGTCAGGGGCGCGTCCCCCTTCGGCAAGGGCAAGCGACGCAGCAAAACTCGCCGTTACCACGTCAATGGATGCCATAGGTAGAGAGAGAGAGAGTAGGTGAAAGGAGGTGGAGAGTGGTGAGGGAGGCTAGGAGGCCGTAGGCAACTAGGGTTGAGAGAAAAGCTCTCTTAGGGTTTTTAGAAGGCTACTTCCATGTAAAGGTTGAAACTTTAAGAACTCACATACTGGATATATTTGGGTGTCTTGAAATTGTACTGTATAAAGAAAGAACATTTGTTTCCTCTATTCCCTAGGAAACTAGTAAGTGATAATTGAAGTGGGCAACCCTTTCAGATGCCTCTGCCTTTTAGTTTTTGCGTAGGTACATATCAATTCATCTTACTATTCGAATATTAATTGAAAAGAATATCAATTCATCTGGCAGCCATCGGAGCTCTGGTACTTTGTTACACATTTGTATTTATTGCACTATGGAGGGAGATATTAGTGCCTAAATAAGTTTACCTCAATTGTGGTGTTGCAGCTCATACTTGGAAACAAGTTCAAAACAAGAGGTGTCTTAAGGCCTATTGAACCTGAATCATATGTCCCAGGTAACTAAGTAATCAAGCTTGTTTGTTTTTTGGGTTAGTCGTTTATCAACATTTATATGATGTCTAAATGGAGTTATTTGTTGTAAATGGTATCAAGGTAATGGAGTAGGTTGAGTGATCCAAATCATTAAATTTCCCTACCTTCTTCCTATATGTAGACTAAATTTTGGCATCAAATTTCATCAACTGCCCCAATTTGATCCGAAACAGCTACGCGGCTAGAATCACAGAACTACAGTGTTGCACAGATAGTTGAACATTTGATACAATTATGTGACAGGGCTCCAATGACAAGGTTTTGCGAAGCTTTCTTAATTGGTAAAAAAGGAGCTTAATGGTACATTTTTGTATCCAAAAAAGCCTATTGTGAACAATGAAATTGACACGCTGGATTAGATCTCAATTAAAGCATGGTCATGGGCTCATGGCCTCTAATTGCAAACCTTTTTCGTCTGCGAAATTCTCCACAAAAGATAAAATTAAAGGATCACACACATCTTTTGGCTCTTATTATGGGATAACGTAAGAGTTAGAGTTGGCTCAAGATACATTATTTATTTTCATATCCATTTTTATCAAATTGGACGTATTTTAGTGTGATTAGAGTTTCTATATATGAGATGCCATAATTCATAAGAAAGGATTACACCAACCTAGTAGACTCTAATTAACTCTAGAGTATACTTTACATACAATATAAAGTGGCGGAAGCATTGCTTCACTTAAATGCACAGAGCCAGCCAGATAGTTTCTTGATTGAGATCGATTTGCTAAAACCCTCTCTTCACCACCTCATCACCACCATGAAGTCGATTTTGATTTCATTTGTCACAATTTTTATCAGTTTTCAACTTCTCCTAGCAGCGCCAAATCCACCTCAAGCCCCACCTCCAGCGCCCACTCCACCTCCTGATTCCTTCATTTTGGTCATTGTGTGGCCCAATACCTTCTGTCTTTTTGAGTCATGTCAGCTGCATCCACAATCTTTTACACTACATGGATTGTGGCCACAGGCGAATGGGAAATCCTTGGTGGACTGTGCTGGTTCAGAAATGGATGATAGCACCTTTCATGGCAAGCTAGAAAGATGATTTGAACAAGTATTGGCCAGACTTGACGCATTCCAAGTTTGAAGAGAGTAAAAGCTTTTGGATACATGAGTGGGAAAAACATGGTCGTTGCTCTGCAAAGAGTCCTGCTAATTACTTGAGCCTGGTTTTTGATCTGATGAAAAAACATGATGTGGAACAGATATTTAAAAACAATGGTAAGAAATGATTACGTGTTCATGATCACTAGCTAGTAATTAAGAAATAGATATTACATTGTTGATGCATAACTTAATTCGATTTGTTTTCTCTACAGGAATTTTACCAAGCAAGAACGGGTATCCGATGACACAGTTGGGACAGGCAATATTTGATGACACTAAATTGTGGACAAGGATTAAATGCCAATCGAACGACGGACACCAGTTTCTATTTCAAATATATTTCTGCTTAACAGCTCAAGGCCAATTCAGGAATTGTTCTAAAAACGGTGCGGACTATACAGGGTGTACCAAAAAGCTGCCAGTCACCTTCCCCTTACCTTCGCTCGGTCTCATAGTAAAAAGCAAGAAGTAGCTAGCTAGCGACCTTTTCTTTGTTTTATATATAAATTAAGAATAAAAGGCTTGTGATGCCTCCGCCCAGTCTCATGGTACTCAGGTAGTACTATTGCTACTGTAGATACCTGCAGTTTATGTAATAAATATCTTTGGCCGTTTTATATGTATATAAAGTCTTGAACAGCTTTCTTACAAATACATATATGTGCTGATATGCTTATATTCCTTATTCTCATCTCCCTTAGCGCACAGAGCTTTGGCTTAACCTTCATGATCATCACCGTTAGTGTCACCATTACGGCTCGAAACAGTTTCAGTCAATGAATTTGAACAATTGGTGGAGGGTCAGAATTGGGTTAGAATCACACTATGGTGAAAACAAAAAACAAATAAATAAAAGAATCTTGTTCACAGTTAGTTAATTCAAATTCTCCGCGATACCCTTTAACATTTCACTCGGTTAAAAAGCAAGCAAGCTATGTACAGTAGCTAGCATTTGTTGATAACATCAATTGTTATGACTCATGGCTAGAATTAAATTGCAAGACAAACAAAAAAGTTCAATTTATAAGTGATCAATCAAAAGAAAAAACAGATTGTTAGTAAAAGCAGGCTCTAAGAATATATATATATATATATATATATATATATATATGAACAAAATACTATGAAGCCAACACAAAGGGGGGAGCTATTTGAATTCACTACTACAAAAATTCAATCAGACGACGCCTCTCACACGACGCATCATAATTTTCCGTCGTCTGATTGATTTTTATTTTTTCAGACGTCGGTTTTACAAAATTTGTCGTCTGATATGGACTTGTGAATTAGTTCAGACGGCGTTTAAGGAAAAAACCGTTGTGTGACGCTTAAAAAATCGAGCGGCAAGTTTCCCACCATGTAAGTGGTGCCAAACCCCATCTCAAACCCCAAAATTTCCCCCCAACATGTATTAATCATACGACAAAAAATAATAAAACTGTGGTCTGATCAATATGTTTGGCTGAAGGAGGGAGATTTCCCATCACCATTTTTCTCTACCTCCCCAAAGAGAGAAATCAAATTGATTGGAGACAAATTCCAAATTTAAAATGGTTGCATTCAGACCACATTTTTATAAAATTCTGTCGTGTGAGTCTTTGTCCAAATTGATATAGCCGGGCTTGAAGCCTCGACACTCGAGCAAAACAATAACAAAAATACCCGCAGCTCCTCAATCTCTCGACAGCGCCTCACTCTCTCTCTCGACACAGACACAGACCCATAACCAAAACCCACAGCTATCAGTGCCTCCTCACTTCAACCAGCATATCTCTTTGTTCTCGAAATCCATCAGATCTAAAACCTAGACCTCTCTCCTCTCTCCTCTTTCCCTCTATCTTCTACCCCTAGACCCCAAATCCATCATTTTGAAACCTTGGACCTCTCTTCTCTCTCCTCTCCCCGACAACCAAACCAGTTTCCACCTCATAGGATGGATGGTGAATTCATCCCATCACTCTCGCTTCAAAACAGACCGGAGAGAGCCCACTCTTTTCCAATTCTTCGAGTCCTCTTTCTCTTACATAATCCAAAGCAACCTCTCTATATATGTTTGCAGAAAAACCCGAAGCTCGAGCTCCTTTGACCCCATGAACGGGTCAAGAAGATCGAGTCGGTGCCTAGCATAGATGACGAAGAACCCCATCGCAACTGATTCTCTCCCGAAAGGTAAATGTCCCCAATTGAATCTTTGTTAGAGTTGGATCTCGAGATACTTCGCATCTGTGGTAACCTCTCCATTATTTCTGATTTTCATGTTGCCATTATCCGCAGTTGTCTCCCCTCTCCTCTCTCATGCTCATCGATTGTGTTGATCTTTGATTGTAATTTGGTACTACACGAATTTATGTGGATTTCGTACCGTATTGATTCGTTTTTCTTTTTGGGCTCAAGAACTAATTTTGATTCGCTTTTCTTTCTGGGTATTCAAGATTTCATAAGAGAAGGAACTTCCCCAAATGGGTCTCTCAGATGCGCCCCAGAAATGGTTTAAGCTCAAATCCTCAAATAGGCATCCACTCAGTGCTCTGTCTTTTCATGGCGGTCTATTTGTTCATTCTTCTCTTGTTATATATATGTTTTTGTTGTTCCATTTGCTCAGTTTTTGTGAAATTTGCTTGACTAATTAGTTTCATTAATTATTTGAATGGTTACTTCGAAGCATAGGTCTGCTTTCTCATGCATCATCAACTGTGTTTGTTATCTGCTGTTGTATTCATCAATCAGATTTAGCTATAGATGAGACCAATTCTAGAATAACATAATGAATTGTTGCTGGTTTGGGTCAATCTTGGAACTGTCTGATGTTTCTGCCTAATATATTTTTGTGGGTAATTCGGTATTGTTGTGCTTCTGCAACAGTTCATGGTTGTATACTAGAATTACTGAACAAGAAACTTGAAAACCAGAAATGGGTATCACGTAGAGGCACTGTGTTGAGCTCCTTCACAACTAAAGCTGCTTCTTTGGAAGGTAAGGCTTTCTCTACCTTCTTGGAGCAAACTCAGCAGCTTTAGCTACTTCTGGATTAAACCCAGTTTCCAAATTCTGTACAGAGTGCTTACTAGTTTAGTCTTAATATATATCATTTTTCATTATGTATTATCAGCTCAGACAAATTGTAGCTGCTTTGCTAGAAAGTTAATTGTGTTTGTTACAATGTGTTTTCTAATCTCAGGTATGTGATCCTAGCATTGACTGGTGAGAAAGGGTATAATTGAATTGCAATGTTTCTGTTTTGGCATGTGTACCCCTCAGTGAACTATTGATCCATATGCAGCTGGAACTACAGAAAGATAGCAAAAAGCTCCTACAAACACTTCTAAAGCTAGACTCCAATGAGGCCATGAGAGCAGCAAAGCTTGCAAAGCTAGACTCCTTAAGTAAACTTCTCGATGTATATTGCTAGGAGAGTAGTATTAGATGTACTCCTTTTGTAGATGAAAGATTACCTTTGCACAATCAATTTGGTTGCATAATGTGGATTATAACAATTTCTTCTATATATTGATCAGCTATTGTTAATTTGATCATTTTGATCATTTCAGTTTCAGCATATACAATGCATTGAATCATTCTATTAGGACAACAATAACCACAAAAAAATTGTCGTATGTGCACAATAGTCACAATGACCCAAAAATAAAAACTGTCATCTGAATGTAAAATAGATAATGGATACTTTGAAAAACTGTCGTCTGAATGAAAGTCACACAACGGGCATAAAATAAAGCGACATCTGAATTGCAATCACACAACAGTTTCTAAAGTCGCCCGACGTCTGAAGAACAGTCATGCAACAGCTAATGCTGTCGATAGGCTGCCGACATGCTGCCGCCATGCTGCCGATCCCTTCACACGACGGTTCCCTACAATCGACCTTCATCAGACGGCGCCTCGATATACGACGGTCAGCATCCATATCAGACGACAGTTTTTGCCCGTCGTCTGTTTCAATTTCTGTAGTAGTGATTTTAGACTTCAAAAACTTTTAGTCTAAAAAAGAAGTAAAAAATCAGGGGTTTTGGTTCATTGTCCCCTCCCCCTTGTATTCGACAATTTCATTAATGAAAGCTTGAGGGCAGCCGCACCACCCTTTATTAAAATAAAATATAAAAAAAGTAAAAATCAATCAGAAGTTAAACGGGAACAAGATGGACATTTATCTACATAGTCTAGGACTCTCTTCATGTCTGGAGTCATGACGAAGGGAAAGTCTTCAACTACTATTTCAAAATCATTTCGTGCAATCCCCGTCACTGAAACTAGGCTCTCTGAGTAGATACAAGATTGGTTCAAATGAAGCCCTTCACCAAAACAAAGCTGCTCGATCTCTTGGGTACCTGGGTCGTAAGAGATGGTGTATCCAAAATCATGTTGTATAAGAAAGTCGCCATTTCGCCAAAAACCTAGTAGTCTGTAAGCAGATGCAACTGGTCCAGTTGTGAAAAGCTTAGTCCAAGATCTGTCGTTACCATAGTCATTCATAACCCATATGTCAAAACATTTAATGTAACCTGTAAACATGGGATAATCTGGCGTCTTTGGATAAAGAATAAGAGAAAGAGATTCATTAAACACTGCAAGGAGATATTCAGTTTCGTCCCAGTCTGGAAGCTTTATCTTTGCAAACACTTCACTAACCATGTCAAAAGAAAGAATACACATTGCTCTGCGACCAGGGTAGTCCTCAAAACCCAACCAGTGAACATTTCCGTTGACATAGGTGTCAGTAATATTACAATCTCGAAAATAATCTCGAAAATATAGAATAACATGCTCAAGCAAAGGAGCACTTAGCTTTTTCCATGAATTAGAACTTAAATGATATATTGCAGCCTGACGTTCACTTTCCTGCATGGGTATCAGTACTGCATAATTCCTTGAAAAAAAACACCTTGTAATCATTGGTTTTAGGATCAAAACCAATTTCGACCCAGTCTAGTGCAAAAAAACCTGTATGCCAAATAATCGATTGTTCTGGTTTTGGAACTAGCTTGAATTCTCTCAACGAAATATTCACCAGTGCAATTACATCGCCGTGATCTTCAGATGATTCATGCAGGCAATATATGCCATTGCGTGGACCAGAAATTTCTACATCTCCATACCAATAATTCGGAAACTTGTTTTCTTGGTCTGAATTATCTGAAAACTTAAGCCAATCAAGAGAAACAATACCATCAGTGGTTTCGTCTAACTTGACCAAGCTGAAATAAGTGTCTTTTCGTTGATCAATGGGCAACTCAAAACTGTAACGTTGATCCAGGGAGTGAGAAAGCAGGAAGGAAACGAGTATTCTTGTTCTGTCTGCTGTGAAAGTGGAGGTGTTTGGTGACAAAACTTGGGTGCCTAATTAGAGCATACCAAGATTTGCAGACACATTGGAATCTCTTCAAAGATTTTACGCGCAATCTACAAAGAATGTCCGACAACACATCCTGGGAGCATGTTCTCGCCATATGCACTCAGTCCGATCCTTGGCTCACAAAACTAAACTGAGGCAAATAAAATAAAAATCACAAGAAGTATTTTTCATCCTTCTTGAATGTATTCATTAGTAATATGTGTGTGCATGACAATTTAATATTGGGATTCCTAACTATTCTTCAATCCGACACAATGAAAATTGAATTTCTAATGCATGCTGCAAAAAAATTTTGAGATGATATGCAAAGCCAATTAAGCAGCCTATAATATTTCAATAGGATAAAAAGCAATACCTCGAATTTGATTGCGTTATTACTTCCTCGTTTCTCGGTGCTTAGAGTTTGCAACAATCTTGATAGGTAATGATCGAATAATTTAGGTCATCAATGGAGAACTGGAGATTGAGAAGCAAAGACTTGTAAATAATTAACAATTAATTCTTCAATTCTATAATAACATATAGAGAATCATCAGCATATGTATTTTGGGATCAAATCGAATCGAATTGATACAGCAACATCATAAAAAATTGCATGGAAATTAAGCCCTCAGACTCCATCACAGACTAGCAGTACGTACCTGAACCTATTCTTCCATCTCTTTCCTCAACTTCTTGATCCACCACCGCTTTGGCCTTGAACCCTTAAGAGACGCCTCTTATTAGTTTCCAAATAATGTCCGAATGTTCATTTTATATCTAAGAGCAACTCCAACAGCTTCCTCATATTTTGATTTTTCTCCACTTTAGGGAAAAAAGAGTATCTTTTGCTCTAACAGATTCCCTATACTTTCCCTAAAATAGGGAGAGGAAAGAGAAAACCAAATTCCCTATATTTACAGCAATCTCTAAAATTTTAAGGAAGAATATGGAGATTTTAGAGATTGCTATAAAATAGGAAATCTGTTGGAGTTGGAGAAGAAAAAGATGCTAAAGCTTTAACTTTTGCTTCTCTATTATACAGAAATTATAGGGAAGCTGTTGGAGTTGCTCTAAGTACTATTATATGGGCAGGGCTTAACAAAATTCAAATGGCCCAAAATACTCTAGATTACTGGGCAAAAAAAATTTGTATGGACCATTAATAATAGGGGAAATTACTGGTCACTCCCTGTACTTTTAGGGCGTCGACAGTTCAGTCCCTGCTGTCCTAATTTCAACAAGTTACTCCTCAGACATTCTAATCTCACAAAATGTGGTCCAAAATGACTATTTTGCCCCTCACTTCCTCTTTTTATTTTATTTTTTCTCTCCTCTTCCCCCCCCCCCCCTTTCTTCTAAAATTCATAAGTAATTCATACAAACTCTGATTTCTGAGTTCCACATATGCACGAGATCGTATGGACGAGCTCTACAACCTTCATGAAGGAAGATTTCCCAAATTTTGTATGTATAAAAAGTCAATTTTCACAACCCCCTAAATAACGTTCGTTTCGAAAATCTCTTTTCTTCTAAAATTCATAATTAATTCATACAAACTCCAATTTTTGTGTTCTGCATATTCACGAGATCTTATCAACGAGCTCTACAACTTTCATGAAGGAAGTTTTCCCAAATTTTGTATGTATAAAAAGTCAATTTTCACGACCCCCCCTAAATAACGTTCGTTTCGAAAATCCTCTTTCTTCTAAAATTCATAATTAATTCATACGAACTCTGATTTTTGCGTTCCGCATATGCACGAGATTGTATCGACAGTTGTGAAGGAAGTTTTCCCAAATTGACTTTTTATACATACAAAATTTGGGAAAACTTCATTCATGAAAGTTGTAGATCTTGTCGATACGATCTCGTGCATATGCGGAACTCAGAAATCAGAGTTCGTATGAATTAATTATGAGTTTTAGAAGAAAGGGGATTTTCGAAATGAACGTTATTTGGGGGGTCGTGAAAATTGACTTTTTATACATACAAAATTTGATAAAACTTCCTTCATGAAAGTTATAGAGCTCATCGATACGATCTTGTGCATATGTGGAACGTAAAAATGGAAGTTCGTATGAATTAATTATGAATTTTAGAAGAAAGGGGATTTTCGAAACGAACGTTATTTAGGGGGGGTCGTGAAAATTGACTTTTTATACGTACAAAATTTGGGAAAAATTCATTCATGAAAGTTGTAGAGCTCATCGATATGATCTCGTGCATATGCGAAACTCAGAAATCAGAGTTCGTATAAATTAATTATGAATTTTAGAAGAAAGGGGGGGAAGAGGAGAGAAAAAAAAATAAAAAGAGGAAGTGAGGGGTAAAATAGTCATTTTAGACCACTTGGTGTGAGATTAGAATGTCTGGGGAGTAACTTGTTGAAATTAGGATAGCAGGGACTGAACTGTTGACGCCCTAAAAGTACAGGGAGTGACCAGTAATTTCCCCTTAATAATATATCTTTTTAGTGGTGCTATTCACACACCTCCCTCCATTTTTCTATTACTTTAATTTAATTTATTTTTACAAATTACCCTAATTACCCTCCCTTGCAATTCTGATTATTTTTATTTTTTATTTTTTTATTTTTCTATTTTTCTATTTGGCAAGTCAATCATGAATCAATTATCATCTAAATTGCAAAGTTTGTTCTCGTACGAGTAGGAGAGGTAAGATGCATGTTTTACTCCTTTGTTGCCTGGGGTTCCAATATTGCACCTAGTTTGTTAAAGTTTCTCGTCTCTTATAGATTGGCAATAAACCATTTTCAGACGCATTCTGCAAATTTGAAAAATTTATAGGTACAAAATAAAAAGGACTAATTTCAGTTTACCCCCCTGAGGTTAGGGGTCGTCATCATGTTAGTCCCTCTAGTTTCAATTTAATCATGTTAGTCCCTGTACTCTCAAATTTCATCATCCGTGTCCAATTTCTACTATTCCGTCCAATTTGGACCGTTAAGTCTGACTTTTGAAGGCTAAAATGGTCATTTCAAGACAAAAAAAAAAACTAAAAACAAAAAAGATTTTTTTTTTCTTTTTTTCGTTTTTTTTTTTCTGTTTTTTTTTTTCATTTTTTTTTTCTTTTTCTTCGCTTATTATTATTATTATTTTTTATAATTTTATCTTCAACCTATACACCACAAGTTATAATTGGTTTATAAAAACAAAAAAAAATACTCTAGGTGGTTAAAAAGCCGCTCGCTGGTCTACGATATTTGTGATATATCTCCGATAAAGTGAAAAATTTTAGGATATATCTGTAAAATATATTTATAAAATATAATAGGTTTATAAAGTGAAGAATAATAGGATATATCCCCAACAAAGTGAAGAAATATCTGTAAAATATGATTAAAAAAATAAATACAGATATTTCTTCACTTTATTGGGGATATATCCTAAAATTCTTCGCTTTATCGGAGATATACCACAAGTTATAATAGGTTTATAAAAACAAAAACAAAAAATACTCTAGGTGTTTCTTTTTTATTTTTTTATTTTTTATTTTTATAAATTTTTTCTTCAACCTATACACCACAAGTTATAATAGGTTTATAAAAAAAAAAAAAAAATACTCTAGGTGGTTAAAAAGTCGCTCGCTGGTCTACGATATTTGTGATATATCTCCGATAAAGTGAAAAATTTTAGGATATATTTGTAAAATATATCTATAAAATATAATAGGTTTATAAAGTGAAGAATAATAGGATATGTCCCCAATAAAGTGAAGAAATATTTGTAAAATATGATTAAAAAAATAAATACAGATATTTCTTCACTTTATTGGGGATATATCCTAAAATTCTTCGCTCGCTGGTCTACAATATTTGTGGAACATCTCCGATAAAGCGAAGAATTTTAGGATATATCCCCAATAAAGTGAAGAAATATCTGTATTTATTTTTTTAATCATATTTTATAGATATTTCTTCACTTTATTGAGGATATCTTAAAATTCTTCACTTTATAAACCTATTATATTTTACAGATATATCCTAAAATTCTTCGCTTTATCGGAGATATATCACAAATATCGTAGACCAGCGAGCGGCTTTTTAACCACCTAGAGTATTTTTTTTTGTTTTTATAAACCTATTATAACTTGTGGTGTATAGGTGAAGACAAAATTATAAAAAAAAAAATAATAATAATAATAAGCGAAGAAAAAGAAAAAAAAAACAAGAAAATAAAAAAAATGTAAAAAAATAAAACAGAAAAAAAATGCAAAAAAAAAAAATAAAAAATAAAAAAAGAAAAAAAAAATCTTTTTTTTTTTAGTTTTTTTTTGTCTTGAAATGACCATTTTAGCCCTCAAAAGTCAGACTTAACGGTCCAAATTGGACGGAATAGTAGAAATTGGACACGGATGATGAAATTTGAGAGTACAGGGACTAACATGATTAAATTGAAACTAGAGGGACAAACATGATGATGACCCCTAACCTCAAGGGGGTAAACTGAAATTAGTCCAAATAAAAATAAAAATTGGAGTATAGTTCAAAATTAATTGAACAAGACTTACCTGAGGGGCTAGACATATGCAGACACACGCATAATCAATGGTATGAAACTCTTAATATAATGTATTTTAGATAACTGTACTGAAAGAACACTCACCCATAAATAAAAGTTCAACGTTAGGCTGAAAAAACACTAGACTTTGGAACATTATTTCCAGTATGTAACAAGTAGATCCTATGCAATAATATCTCAAATGTTGCAAAATAGCATCCAAAGAAAATACAATAGCACTTCAGTCAAACGATTGTTGTTACGTAATGACATTACGAATTTGCAACAAAACATAAACAGAAAGAGCACAATATCAGTCAATGCAGAATTTTATAATGGATATCAGTAGTCACAAAAACTTTCTTGATTACTTCCTCATCACTCAAAACTTAACTTTTTCGTACAAAATCTAAAGATCATAGTCAAAATTATGATGTAAGCAAAAAATTTGAATCATCAACCTTACGTAAGATTTTAAGAACATTAACTAATGACCTAGAAAATCAGTTTACCTCATTAAAATTGTCAACGTTCAGGAAGCAACAAAGGTGCTCCTCATTTCAGTTAATATTTCAGTTGGCCTGCAAAAATAAATAAGACAGAACACTCAATTTCCTTGATTACTTCCTCATCACTCAAAACTTAACTTGTTCATGCTAAATCTAAAGAGAAATTAGGAAATTTGATACCAATTTGTCACATCCCAAACCTGGGGTATGACTTAAGGGGTTCTCAAGCAAGAGAAATTTAGAATAAGACCAAATTTAACACAATTTAAAGTGGAACCTTAAGGCAGGAACAGTTCAGCTTTGGAAATTTACCAAAAAATTCATTTATCAGCAAAGAACTTGAAATTTTTCAGAATCAAAGTAAACACATTAAGGTAGAGCATGCTAAAATTTCATGCAGTTTGGAGTTTGGGAAGTAATGCAAAACTTGAACACAAACTGACTTGCAAAATAAGGGTTTTGAAGTCCTCGTCTGCGAGAAAATAAATATTTAGAATTTGACGATGATTGACTTGCAAAATAGAAAAAAAGAAAAATATTCAGAATTGCAAGGGATAGTAGTTAGGGTAATTTGTAAAAATAAATCTAAATTAAAGTAATAAAAAATAGAGGGGGTGTGTGAATAGAGAAAATGGGTGTGTGAATAGCACCACTACACCACCCTATCTTTTTATCTATACTATTATTAAGAGAAGATGTTTTGTCAGCCAAAACAAAAAAAAAAGTACCAAAATAATTCTGAAATATTTAAAAACTTTATTACTCATAAAATTGATAAGGATAATATAGTCAAATTACAAAATAAACAAAAAATAGAAAAAAAAATTGTAAAAGTAGGAAACAAATAAGCACGTGAAAAAATCACCCACTTCCATGAAATCTGCCTATTCCTGTAAAAAACTTATGACCTCCTGTGGCCGGAATCCGGCGACCGGTGACCGGCTCCGGCGAAGTCTCATATGGTTTCTCTCTCTCTCCCTCTAAGTAAAAAAGGGTAAGGGTAAAATGGTATTAAAAAAAAAATTTAAACAAAAAAAAATCTTAATGGGGTATTAGGGAAGATCTCCTTATAGTGTTTGGGTAAAAGAGAATTAAAAAAACTTAATGGGGTAAGTGGAAAAAAAATCTCTAAAAATGGAATAAATGGACAAAAACCCTTTTTTTTTTTATATTCGGGTAATTTACATCTTTTTTTTTTTTTTTGATCTGGTTAGTTGTTAGTAACTCACACACCCATGCAGTGGTATCCCAAAAAAAAAAACACATCAATTTCTTAACCAAATTCATGAGACGTTTATTTACTTGAAATTTATCGAATAGAGGTAAATTCCAAAAAAGAAAGGAAAAAGGTAAATAGTCTCCCGCGTTTAAAGAGGAGAACCGAGTTAGGGGAATAAAGAGAGGGAGAGCCTCCGCCGCTTTTGCGAAACCCTGCCCCCTCTCTCTCTCTTTCGGCGAAGAAGACCATGGGCGTCGAGCTCCGGCAAGACCTTGATATGGACGACGGCGGCGTTTACTCCGACTACGACCTAGCTCTACACGTCAAGGATGTTCTCCTCTCAGTCTCCTCTGTAAGTCTTTTCGGAATTTCTCAAAACCTTAGTTCGTTCCTCACCGTCTGATTCGATTATTCTTTGGAATTTTGACTGAGTTGTTTGAATCTGGAATCTTCTTCTTCTTCTTCTTCTTCGGCTCAGGGCGATGTTGTGTCTGTTGAGAACTACAGAGAGCTCGTCGGGCGTCTGTACCCTAGAGAACGGCACTCTCCCGATGACGTCGCCAAGCTCGTGGTTAGTATATTTTGATAATTAAGCTGTAATTGATTGATTTGAAGTGAAGCTTGTTCGATTCGATTCGATTTAATTTGAGTTTTCGATGTGGCAGGCGAGCTTGAAGGGACTGTCCGGAGCAGCCTCTTATATTGACAGTGCTGTACATGTTGGCCTTCTCTCTCCGGTGAGGGTTTAGTGTTTAGCTTCTATTATTTTTCAGTGTGTTTCGATTTTGGTGGTGTTATTGAACCTTAGGTTTGCATTCAGCTTTTCGCGATGAGCTTGTGGAACTATGGGCCTGATGTGATGGATGCATTGATTGAGTTGATCATTTCCTTGGTATGTATGTTTAGTACTACGGTTCTGCGATTGTTATTTTCAAAGCTTTTAGAGATAAATTTGCAAGCTAAAGATAGGTACAATGATGCAGGCTGCTTCAAGTGGGAAGTACCTTGATCTATGCCTGGCTATGCTTACACGCCATTTCGAGACGCCTTCAAATTTCTTGGAGAAGTTGAAGTTGCCGTCTGGCCTTACAAAGAAGGACCAAGTTTTAACTCGTGTGCATTCAGCTCTGAAAGATATAGCTGATGTGGTTCCGCTTTCCCCTGCAAGAATAGTGACTATAGTTTCTGATCGTCTAGAGCTATATCGGCAAATGAGGGGAACTGTAAGTTCACTGCACGCCTTATCTAGTACTAAAATTCTGTTAACTCAGAAAGTGTAGTGTCTAATCATTACTAGATTTCTGATAGTACTGAAGTAAGATATGGATTGACCAAAAAAAAAAAAAAAGGATTGCAAATTGGACATGATTAGTTAGGCCGGTGTTCCTCATATATTGCTTTGTATAACATTTTTGGGGTCTAAGTGAAATACTTTTCTCTCCTACCTTGGTTCATTACTGGAGCTGCAATTTTTTCCTTCCTTCCGAAGTCTGCATTTTGACCGGATCTTTTCTGTGTACATTGCTATTTCTAAAGATATGCTGTATTGTTCTTGTAGAGTACACATGGTCTTGTGATATTCGTAGAGAACATGTTAAAGTTGGAGGGTGGTGCACTGGGTGAAGTTGTTCGAGTTTCCATGCTTACGAAGGTGGTGGAATTGCTGCTACATTTGGATGTATGTATACTGTGTGTTCAATTTGATTTAGCATTTTTTTTTTGGAAAGACAATTAATAGTTGAGACTTGAGAGTAATAAAAAGCATTTGGTCATAATTCAAATGAACTGACTTCCTACAGGTCGAAATGGGATCATGGGACAAAGTGTTACAAGATCATGGAATATTTCAGATGGAACTAGAAGATGTGGACGACTTTACAGAAGATTTTCTGAATGATGGTACTGAGGTATGATTGAATTGGGTTAAACTGGATAAGTGATCACATCATGCATATGCAAGCATTGAATACTATATGCGTAACGAATGTATTTTGGAGAACTGAGGAAGATGGAGATTTAACTCTAAATAGTTTGAGATTCAAAGCTAGTACAGTTAGGTGGAAGTGTATGAATTTGAACTCTCTTGATAATGATTTTAGTCAAAACAATGTTTACAAGAAGTTGCTAAGAATGTTGATATGTAACAGGAAAAGAAATGATTAGAATTTATCAAGAAAGATTATCTGATTATTTTGGGCGACGTTCATTAAATAGCTGTCCTATTCAAAAATCCTAGTATGTTGTATGGTTTTCATTTGACAATGAGGAATTTTCTTACCATTTGTTCCTCACATTATTGTTGTTGTTCTTGATTGCTTATGATGGATTTAGTCATTCATGGTAAAGTGATTGAAAGTAAATTTTATACAGCATGCAAGAGAAGCAACTATAAACGACGTAACTTTGAAAAGTTTTGCTGAAAAGTTGGATACCTTGATGGTGTTAACTTTTGAGCACCTTGAATCCTGTGAAGCTGGTGGCCGGTTGAGTGAGGTATATACATCACTTGTTGTTTTTCCAGTTCAATTGTTGAATAGAATTCTCTCTAGTTTTCACATTTATATGGTTTTCTAGGTCTTCAAAACTCTTCTCGAGACATTTAGGAACAAAGTTTTGACCACATGCAAGTCAAAATTTGTCCAGGTAGACATTGTCATTAATCGATATTTTCTGTTGGTCTTTTTTTCTTTTATGCTTCAAGATATAGATAGCTTTTTTGTTTTATTTTTTTATTTGATATTTAATCATTGTATTGAATTTTCTTCATTGCAGTTTGTGATGTTTTATGCCTGTGCTCTTGATCCTGTAAACTGTGGCGAGGAATTTGCCACAAACCTTGTCGAAATTTTTCTTTACGATGCCAACCTCACATGTCTCAGGTGATATGCCTGCATTTGGTGTTCTACAGTCAATGATTGTCTATTCACTACTTTATTGTTGAGTTAATTACTTTCATGTTATATTGCTTCAAGGACTGTCATCTTCCAACTGTCATCTTCCAACAACTTGAAGTGCGCTAAATATTTTGTCTGAAATATTGGATATACTATTTCATTTGTGGTTTTGTCTAATTGATACAATATATTATTTTTTTGTATGGGACCTATGGGGGAAGGTATGAGGTTTTAATACTTTGCTAAGGAACTTCTGAAACTTGTGTATTGTACCTTTTGTGAGTGCTTTACAACATGGTTTAGACTTTAGACTCGAGGCATATTTGACATGTTTATTGACAGACCCACATGTAGTCACCGCATGTGTTCTAGAAAATGGAAGAACTTTGGAGGGAAATTTTTTGGTTCAAAATCTATTGTTCTCTTAAGTCTGTAAGGGGGATGTAACTTTTTGGCATTGGGTTCTGTCACGTACCTCCTAATTTTTTGCTCCCTTTCGGTGTGTTTACCAGTACAATATCTTGTGGTCTTCAACAGTACTCTACTTATGGTGAATAAATAAGAGATTTCCGGATATTAGAGATCTAAAGTTTTAGATTTTCTGTTGGGTTTCATGCAGGATGAGAGCTGTTGCGTACCTTGCTAGCTACTTGTCTCGAGCGATGTTTATGTCAGCCTCCATAGTTGCTCAAACGCTAAAAAGGTTGTTTCTAAACCTACACAATCCAAATTCAATATGTGTTATTACAATGACCAAATATTGATACTCAAGAAAGGAAAGAGACGAGGAATTTGTCTAATACATAAACTATTCTGGTTTCAGGTTGGTGGGTTGGTGTTTTAATTATGTCAAAACGAAGAAAGGTGGAGTAAACCCAGAAAAAGATAAATTATTTTATGCTGCGTGTCAGGTATATATCTCTTTCACCTGACAATGGTTTGGTTTAGGAAATAGTAATAAAATGGTTTAGTATATGAACATGCTTAGTCTAATTTGACCTGGGTGTGATGTGTAATGGACATATAGTATTCCCATTTTGACTATTGTAATTTGTACTAATGTGTTTCTGGTATATGGTGAAGATCTTACATCTAATAGCTGAGGTAGTTAACTATACCTATAAATTTTCTGGCCCAAGCTCACTGTTTTTAACCTGAACAAGAGGATCCTTTTTTATAAGTAGCCTCATGTGATCCGTGTGCTCATATTCTAATGTTAATTATATTTTGTATTAAAAATGATATCTTGTGCTCATATTCATAACATCAAATTTGCTTTACTTGCATGGAATTAGAGCAGAGCATTCTTTCTCTTGATAGTCTTTTGGTACCTATGTTGATGGCTATTGTGTCTAACAGGCCATCATGTATTTGCTGTGCTTCCGAATGAGATCTTTGATGGATGATCCTCAATCAAAGTCGTTGCTTGCTGGTCTACCTTTAGAGTCCATTTTGAGCACTGAAATTAGCCCATTGAAGGTAAGGACTGTTGGAGTACAACCTTAAGATTTGTAGAAGCATCTCGTCATGAAACCTCATCCCCTGGACAATAAACTGGCATAGTTGTTATATCTTGTTAGGTTCTTGGCCCTTCATCCTCTTTCAGGCCACTTGAGGATAATTTACCCTCTATCTGTCAGATCATAGTGCCTAATTTATTTCGTCTTTTCAATAGGCGTGTGCACCTTCCATAGTGAAGGAGTTCCTATGGCAAGCGAATGCAGCTGGCTTAATCACGACTGAGGAATTTGATTTTGATGATGGTCTGGAATCCGAATATTCATGGGTATGGGGTGGAAAGGAAGAGCTTCACAAGTTGTTCCCTTTTGACCCATGTTTGCTGAGAAATAGTGACAGGTTTGTCCTAGCTTTGAATTCATCTTTTCAGTGCTTTTTGATAAATAACACTGCCGGTAAATGCTGTTTTGAAAACCAAAGATTTGGGACTCCAAGCGGCCACGCCTTTTCACATCGACACTGCCTCTGGACAGTTGTGTGGAAAGCAAAATGAAAAATTAGCTGTAAGAATCAACATTTTAAAATTGTTTTGCATGCTTTGCTAACAATAGCTTTTCTCTATATTAAGATTCATACGGCCCAATTTCATATACTGGTCAATGGTTCGACGAACCTACGACGAGGAAAAAGAAGGTTCCAGCGATGAAGGTGATGAAGCTTTTGCGGTTGACAATGAGGAGAACGTAATGGATTATGAGATTTTGCAATGCTTGGAGGAGCAACAATTCAATGAAGTTGACAATGCATTAAACAAAATGTCCATCACGCCAAAGGATTCATTACACAATAGATTTGGTGGTGCAATAAATAAACCCATGCGAATGCCCTCACGAATTAGACCGTCCACAAGTCCAGATTCTATATAAATTGAAAGACTTTTTTTTTTTTTTGCCCTCTCTCATGGAACCGAATTGGTTGTACAAACAAGACATTATACTTCCCCAAAAGGATGTGGCCGGTTGATAATGAGAGATGTTGTAATGTTTAGGGCTATACTGCTTGTTCTTTTTTTTAGTTGAAGCGTAATGTATCAAGACCTATGGAGCTTATGATTTCATAAGATTCGATTCTAGGTAATCTGCCATACTAATGCTCCTAATCTAAAAATATGCAGTTCATTGAAATTAAACTTAATTGATAAATATTGGAAAGGTGCGTTCCTATTTTCTTTACTGGAGCCTTTTGCCAACGAATGATTTGTTGGCTATAGTGAGTTCGTTTTTATAAATTTTTGTGGCATTAGCCAACATATTGTTATCGGTAAAAATGACTTCTTATTTTCTTCTAGGAGGATTTGCCAATGGAATGGAATCATGGATGAATATGTCGTTGCGATTTTCCATCAGTAAGAACCTAGAAAAATAAAGCTAATACTGATAAAAACTCGATGCCAAAAATCTCCAATTTTTTCTTTGATCGAAATGGACACACTTTTTCTGACAATATTTATCGGTTATTTTGTCGGCAAAAACCTGCAAATTTAGAAAATAATACACAGAAATATATTGCCCACGAAGTTAGCCGGGTATAACAATTTTTGCGACGAAATTTTGTTGGCTGAAGCCTATTTCAAAAAAATTAATATTGACAACGAGTTTTCGTGGGCACAACTGCCACGAAATCCCGCCCTAACAAGACATGAGTGATATGTAGATGATGTCTGTTTTCTCCACTACATGCAGTATACATAAAGTTGTTTACACCAAAGCTTGAGATGTTGAAAGTTAAAACATCCATACCATTTCCACCCCCATTACACACACATACCTAATTCTGCCTTCGGACAGAATTTTCGGGGTTCAGACTTCATCCCTCCCATTGAAGACGATAGTTCCAGCAAAACTGGAATGCAGAAGATCTTCACGATTGGTCATTTCTATTATAAGGGACATCAATCCAACACCATGCATCTGGCAAATCTGTCAACCAGTCGTAAGGCCCACTTAGCATGGCTGTGCTTATTTCTTCAGAAAAGTATATTGAACAGAAAGCAATCATTCAGCCACCACTGATTCCTTCCTGTCGTCTCCCACAGCAACCATCTTAAAATGAGGCTGAGAGGGGAAAACAAAAATAGTAGATGCAGCAACTGAAGGCTGAAACCCAGTGGAATATCTAACTGCGGTTAAAGTGAATCTGGGTAGCTGTTGTTCCCCTGAGGAAAGCGGGACAAGCTTGTAACTGATGATGTGCTCAGATTTTGGAAGAATATATACCGTGTCACTGTGAGACCCAGATATTACAAAACTTTGAGCATCAGCCAGGAAAATTTTGGCCTCTTGAAGCAGTTCTGTCTGGTTCTGAATTTTAACAAAATATGTGAAAGGATCGCCAAGGATTGCGTAAGGAGGACACTCCAAACTCACAACAAGAGGTGATGATTCCAGATTCACATCAGGAAGTTTGTGGTTAGTCATAACTGGAGCCGCAGAACCAGCTTGTTCTCTAGTCCCAGAATTCCTTCTCCATCTAAGACACACATTACCTAATATAAGCTTTGAAGAATTCATCTCAGAAGTGACAGTGTACACCTTCTTAAACTTCTCTCCTGGAACAAGAAGGGCAGGGTTTAAAAGGTCCTCACCTCCATGCAAAGAACATGACCTTTCAGTGTCATCATTATCTCTTTCAATAGATAATGATAGTAACTGAAGTGGCACCTCTGAGCAATTCGTAGCACTAACAATGAGTACACTTGTTTCGTTTAAAGGCATTGACACCGACTGATCAGAATCAGGAACTGGTTTTGTCCTAGAAAGCAACAACGGGTACCTGCGGAATGGAAGCATAAGGCGATGGCTAATTGAGATTGCATTCTTTCCTTCAATCTGCAAGCTCTTGTGCACATTAACTTGTTGTGTGTTTGATCCATTATTATGTGGAGAATAACCCAGTGATACATACAGCATAACTGGTTTGGGTCTATACCACTTGATTTCCAATTTGCATGACCATGAGTCTCCACTTTTGAGATTAGGAACTGAAACCAATCCAAAAGACTTTTGAATTTTCTTAATTTCATCGGTATCCAATTGGGATTCATCTTCTCCTTCTGATCCAGATATACCAAGAAGTTCAACATGATGACTATCCGCAGATAGTTCTGCATCCCTTGGACTAAACAAACCACCTCCCCTTACATCCACCAGATTGATCTTCAACTCACCCGAATTAACCTCATGTCCCTTGGATGTGACAGTAACAGGTACTATGAAGCTCTCTCCAATTAATGCAGGGCCAGAAGCACCTAAAGTAAGATCCACTTCCGGGTCTGGTTCTTCAACTTGAATTGCTCTCTGACCGAAGAATGCCAGAGCTGGGTCCTTGGTTGGATAGGTAACCACACGGTCTTCAAATTTCCAAAGAGGCAAATCATCCATTGAAGCAGGACTTTCAGCTCTACAACAGATAGTAAAGTGCGGTCCCATTTTGGCAATAATAGATATGCATTCAAGCTTTCCACTTTGATCTGAACAATAAAAAGTTGTTTTACAATCAGAGAAAAATAAGGGAATGACAGAATTAACAAAACCATCAATGATACTAAGATAACTACTGATACGAAAAAAAAAAAAAAAGGAATGCGGGGAAGTAATCTAATTCTGAAGTATAAAGCAGTCACTTGAAGTCTGGCTATGGGTTAACCAACTGAATTACCAATGAACCACATGGGGACTGATGAATTGAACCACAGGCACTTATGTGTCTAATAATTACTTTCGTGGAGCACAGAAATATATCATACAAACCCAAACAAATGTTAATAATGTCCTCTCCTAATGCCATAATAAATAAAAAGAAAAACAAATTCACAAAACTCACAAACCATCTAATTTGATTGTGATTTGTGACAGATAAATATAACCGGTCATCAGTTGTAGCATTTATCGGTTGCGTGTTACGACCGGAAAAGTTCATTCTAACATTCATTAGAGTATAACAAGCTCAGGACGCATATCAAGATATGCAAATGGTCCAAATAGACCAGTGAATCAATGACATGGCAGGTACATGCTGCATGAGTATCAGTTGTAGCATTTATCGGTTGCGCGTTACGACCGGAAAAGTTCATTCTAACATTCATTAGAGTATAACAAGCTCAGGAGGCATATCAAGATATGCAAATGGTCCAAATAGACCAGTGAATCAATGACATGGCAGGTACATGCTGCATGAGTATCAGAATTACTCTAATGTATAATTTAAACATTACAGAATGCTCATGGAGGCATACCCGATTTGATGTCATACGTTAACCGGAGCCATTTGTTTGTAGAAAGTCGCAGAGATGGAGCAGTCTCTCTTCGGTGACCTGATTGACCATCAGTCGAGGAAGCTACATGAGGCTTTTGGGCATCCATGATCACAAAGTTACAATGAGACTGATTGAACTGGACTTCTAATTGATCAATCTCAAAATTAAGTGGTAACTGTGATAAGAGTGACAGTGTAACCAATGTGGATGAGCCAGGCTTGATTATTTGTTCATGAAAAGCAACTGAAGCAAGGAGTACCAATCTAAGGGGACTGACGAGATCAATTTCAAGGTGAAGTGGATTGGTGCCGCTTACTTTGACATCATCACCGTTTTCAGTAGATGCCAACCCCAGTTTTTCACTAACAAGCCCAAAAACTTCTTTATGTATTGTTTCTCTTTGTTGGAGGGTAGCAGGCCCAGCTGGACCAGATTCTTCAAATCTAAAAGACTGGATCCCAGTATCAGCTGATATAGGGAGTGCAGCCATCTCAAAGGAGTACTCTATAAATTCTTTAACTTTGCTGTGTTTCCTTGAACCTTCACGCAAGTAACCTAATACCTCCCACAGCAAAGTGACCCATCCCTCTTGCCTGTATAGACTTGCAATGTCATCAAAAAGAAGTTTGGCGTTGTTAAAATCATCTGCAGCATAATATTCTCTGGCCATCTGGAACTCACAAAATGAAGCCATTCTCCTGACTTTTAGATTATTGTAAGATTCACAAGATTTTTTGAGTAAAGCAATAATTTCAAAGGAATCTTGGAACCTTTTTCCTTCAGAAATTGCATAACGCATATACTCTTCATCAGTAAGGCTGCAAGTTGAAAAATTAGCAAACTTCAGTAAGGGTATCCATGCAGATCAAGAAGAAGAAATAACATGGGATAGAGACTTACGGCTGCATGACAAATGCATCTCCTTGTTCAATCAATCGAGCAAACTGACCCATATAGGATGAGGGTGCCACAGATTCAGCACTATAATCAATCTCACCTTCTGACATAGAAACTGCAAAGTCCAAAGAAGATCTCTTCTCCTTCAAGTAATGAGCAGCTAACTGTTTCAAGATTAAAGTATTATAAATCAATAATTGGTTAATATGATCTGATTGTTAGTTAGAACTTACATCAGTCAGTCTACACAAAATAGTAAATAAAGGATATAGGATGGGTCTGGTTATAAAGTCTAATTTTGTAGCAACTGGAGAAATCCTGACCAACCAGCAGCTTCTTATTGTAAAGTAAATGGGTTAACAAAACTATCGTGCTGGTTATGGAACTTAAAGGGGTCAAATCATGCAGTTCTTTTAAGTCCGGTACAAATAGGATACTAGAAAAGATAAGCAGTACTTCTCACCTGATAGTAATGAGCTGGCTGAAACTCCCACTCAGTCAAAGGTCTATCTGCAGTGCCTGCAGTTAGATGTGAAATGCTCTGAATGGCTGCTGAACTTGTCTCCAGCAACTCGGCAAACACCAAGAACTGTCTGCTCATCCACTCCCAGTGAAGAAATATAGCTTCTGGTGATCCTTTGAGCTTTCTGTATGAAGCATTGTGTTGGCGGAACCACATAACTGCTTCCATAATCTTTCCACCATGCAATAACAAAGTTGAGATTTTGAAATGCAATTGCTCTGCCACAGTTTTTATCTCCACTAACCGTTGAATAGCTGACAACCTAGTTGATACCCCAGGAATCACCTTCAAACAAATTTACAAGCATAAAAAAGAATGAATGAAGCCACCATTTCCACACCACCACAGCCATGGCAGATCTTTGATGAAAATTCAGACTCTTAGATTAGTTCGAGAAGCTACTAACCATCTCAACCACACCCAATTTAAAAAATGAAAAAACTACCAGAGGGGGAATACCTCACGTAGCATATGATAAGCATCCTCATAAAACCTCAAAGCTTCCACCCAGTCTCTTCTGAACTCCGCATACACAGCAACCTAGAAATTCACGAAATTGATACATAGCATGAGAAACATTCTAAACATCCGAAAACCATGAAAACAATATAGAGATTATATTGGCTATGAATTCCGGGAAAACAGTGGAACTCACTTTGAAGGAATATCGAATGTTCAAGTCAGTAGGACCAGAACTCTTCCTCTCAATGCGCAATTTAATCCTTCTTCCTTCATCTCTGTAATACATGCCGGCTAGCTCGGCAAATACAGTTCCCAATCTGCACAAAACCCTCAACACTCTGTAATCACGAAAAACTGCGAACCTAACAAACAAACAGAATACAAAACTGAGCATGAGCACTGCATTTTCACCTATGCAGAGATTGCTTAAGCTGAGAATCTTCGCCGGTGTAAAACGTGAGAAGATACTTGGCATCTACTTCAGCTCGTTTCCTCACCGCAACCATTTGATCTTCAGAGATTTCTTCTACATTACGGAATCGAATCGAATCAATTACAATCAAATTGGTGTGCATATTAAATCAGGGAGATTTGAGCTTTTACGAACCAGTGGAGTGGGAGTTGACGACGACGATGACCAATTTGATGCTCCGGCCGCGGATGAGCCCCTTGAGATTGTCGATTTCGGAGCAGAGCTCGAGCCACTGGGCCGGGTCGCCAGAGACCCGATCCGAGGAGATGAGGGCGGCGACAACGGCGGGGACTTTGGTGCGGTGCTTGAGAAGCCAATCGCGCTTCAAAATTCCGGCGGGAGGAGGAGAGGCGGCGGCGGCGGCGGAGGAGGAGGAGTCGGCGGGATTGGGCTTGGGAGGAGGT
This sequence comes from Rosa rugosa, assembly GCF_958449725.1. Lineage (NCBI taxonomy): Eukaryota > Viridiplantae > Streptophyta > Magnoliopsida > Rosales > Rosaceae > Rosa > Rosa rugosa. The sequence goes on along the minus strand of NC_084820.1, from coordinate 8,870,314 downwards.
AAGAGGAGAGAGACCTTGGAGAGGTCCGGCAAGGCCAAGGTGTTGATCGGAGGGTCGAGGGAGTGGAGGTGTGTGGAGACGAAGGAGTGGAGCTCCGAGCAGCCGACGACTGAGACCAGACTCACCGGTGGACTCCGCATTTCCTCTGGATATTCTTCCATCTTCCGACGAGTCGTCGTCGTCGTCTTCTTCTTCTTCTCTACTCAAAACTCTCTCACAGATTCAAATCACTTCTTCTTCTGATTCTTCTGCTTCGGGTTTTCCTCATCAAATAAAAATGAGAAAACCATGTTTGGGCTCCTATGGTGGGCTTGCTTTCCGCACCCATTTTTTTTTTATGAGTACTACTCTCCACTTAAATTTTTACCCTTGTGAAAAATTGCTTCTTGTTAATGTTGGACTTCGATAAACCAAGTTACATAGCGGTGGGTATGGCAACATGTCACACGAGGTAAATGGTGAGCATAGTAAGTGAAGACTAACAATGTCCGCGAGACAAGCGAGGTTAACGGTGTCTAAGTTCATATAAGCGAGGCTAACAGCACCCTCTTCAAGTGAAACTAAGCATACCAAAATGTGTTGTAAGGTTTTCCAACTCCATGGGAACTAATTAAACCTATAATTTTCTTCAAAAAATAAAATAAAAATTGTTTAAGAGCATGATTTTCACCAAAAACGGTGGACAATAGAAATGGTGTTTTGCTCAAAATCAAATGCTCTTATTTTTTTCATCAAAATGTTAACACACAAAATCATGATTTTTTAAGCAATTTTAGAACTAAAAGAACTCAAAAATCTAGACCAACTTTTTTTTTTTTTTTTTTACAATTTTTCAAAGTCAGAAAACCGAGAAAATCATATAAAAAAATCGGGTTGAGATTTTTGAGGTATGGCAGTTCTAAAATTTCTTAAAAATCATGATTTAAGGGTGAGTGGATTTTGGTAAGAAAATAAGAACGTGTGATTTTAGGCAAAATTCCATTTGTGTAGTCTACAATTTTGGTCGAAAATCATGATCTTTTTTTTTTTCAAAATAATTCCAAGATTGATTCTTACGTGGTTGGAAGAGCAAACGACACATTTCAGTGTGCTTACCCTCACTCAAGAAAACACCGTGAGCTTCACCTGCATGGGCACCGTCAGCCTCACTAAACAAGGTCATCTTTAAACTCACTTAACATGCCTCTCATTGACCTCATGGTTGTTGAACAAGTTATGTTTATGTTATTAGATTATTGGCCAACCTGTTGTTAGGATACTGGATATGAATTCTACTTGCATTATATATGGAGAAATGTGTTTCATAAAGTTTCTTTTCTATTTTCTGAAATGAATATAAACTTTGTTGTTATGAATCTTACAATAATATAAGTAACAAAAATGGAATAAGATCAGAATCAGGAGAGCCCTAGAGAAGTGAATAAACGCCAATTGAATAGACAAATTCAATATCCAACAATGACTTTCTGCTATGCAGTATGCACAGGAGGAACACACTGGTAGTAAATACAAGGTGAGACATCAACACCAATGCCAATGCGCACTAGAAATTGAGTGTGGAACCCATATCTTGGGTCCAGACAACAAATCATATTTTGACTTTGATTCTTAGATACAGGAGATATATATGTAGGGGAGTTTGGTTATTTACAAATTTACAGTAGTTTTCTTATTATACGGTTTGCCAGAAACCATATCCAGCAAATCGTCGTAGACGCATCGCATGCCAATGGCTTTGAGCCGGGGCAGGGACAACAGCATATTTTACAGACACCAGCTGAAAGAGCAATCCATGCATGCTCTCTCAGGCTCATGACTCGGAGGGGTACACTTCAGAATGACTCGACATCTAATAGCTGACTGACTTTGCGGTATCTCTGATGACCATCATGAATGACCTGCAAGCAATGATTAACCCTTCAGAAGATTTATAATATAGAGCAGCAAAGAAATATTAAGTAAAGACAAGTTTATCATTGATACAATGATGAACATATATCAAGTTTCAGTGTGCTTCGATCCCATGGTTTATGGAATACCCACTGCTTTAGAGGTGAACTAAACATCTATAAAGATCAAAGTGTGAGGTTCATCCACATAGTGAGCTGCCTGGTTCAGTCTGAATTTCATATAACTATAACTATAGGATTTCAGGTAAAATATGCACAAGCATCATTATCTGTTCAACCATAACAAGAATTGTTGCATTTTGAAAACTCTGTACGGGTGTTGGCTTGAAACAGAACGTGTCAGGGTAGATATTCATTTGTTTGAATTGAGCATAAGGTACTAACTCTATGCTACAGGTGTCAATGTTAACAGAAAAAACCTACTTTGTAAGGGAAAATACCTCTAGAAAGCAAAGATAATAACTTGCAAGGCTAGATTTAGAACCTGCCACTTAAGTAGCAGTAGCTTCTCTTAGTCCTGCTGCAATCTAAGGATTACCTGCATACCCCATAAAGACTGATATAAAACCATAATATAATGCACATATATGCAAGTGAAAAACAGGGATGATCTCTACCTCAAGATGTGACTTTTCTGATTTACCACTTATCCTGCAGTTTGATCAGAACTGCTGGTGAATTGAGGAGAATTAGTAGGAAGTAAAAGTTGTGCCTGTCCTGGAGCTGGTGCAGCTATACCTGAGAAAACTGGGCAAATCAGAATCTTATACATGAATTATATCCAACTGCATAAACAATTTGGTGACTTCCATATGTGCTACCGTGCTCTATGATCAGTTGATAACACGTGTCAAAAATGCAGCCTAGCATGCAAAATGATTGCCATAAATATAGAATCTTCAAGAGAAAAAATACCAAATTTGATCAGAAATTTTACATGTGTGGATAATAAAAACTTGAGAAAAATGCGTTATCATTTCCAAGAATAGGAAGAAAACATTGCCTGCAGGATATGGTGTTTGAATTGTGGGAAGGGGAACTGGTGATGCCCCACTGACATTGGACCCAGTGAATTGCATTATATGATGGCCTGGAATTCCATAGCTTTGTACCGCCGTATACGCAGGATTGCCGGAAAGAGAATGACCCGCTTGTCCGTAAGGATATACACCAGGGTTGACTGTCCCCGGTACACCATACATCTGAAGGTATTGCTGATTCATGTACGGACTATAGACACCCTGCTGAAAGTTTGATGAACAGGAAACGATAGCAAGCTAGTTAGTTTTCCATCAATCAAGCACGACCCTTGTACTCTTTAATCCCATATAAAATCTGTTATTATGTACACAATATTCACCTGTGGGTAGACATATTCAGGTCCATATGCTGTGTACCTGAAATACAGAAATTGATGAATCTCTTGAGATCATAAAGACAAATTTTAACATTGTAAGGAACCCAAGCTTCCTGTCAAGCATTTTGAGGATGGTTGGTCACTAGTTAAGCGAAGGAAAAACTATAATTGATGAATTTTACAAGAAAAAAAAGAAGCTATATTACAGTTACTAATCAAAGCGTGTGAAGTTCTGACAGAAGGGCAAAAACATAAAGCTACAAAGTGGACAAAACAAAATAAGATTCTACCACTGCTGCATGCCTTTTAGACAGTTATATGCTAGTATGGTTCTGTAGAGGTCGAGCGTGTCCCAGCATTCGATGATAACAGACTTCGAATGAAATGTCTTGCAAAACAATGTATATTACATGTAAATTGCTACTGTAAGTATGACTTTAGCTAGCTGAAGTTTCAGGTTTTATTGAAACTAAAATGTTGAGGTAAAAACACCAAATCAGACAATTGCATACAAGCAGAGCCAAATTGCATTATGATCAACATTTAAAGAATAATACTTGAAACATATAATTACACTAAAAACAACATTTGGTCGGAGCTGAAAAGCATAGCCAAATTGCATAAGCTCCACACTCAACTGATCTCGACATGATCATTAGTAATTTGAAAATCCAAAACTCACCCATAAGAAGGGTAAACAAACCCGGGCTGATAAGCATGAGAAAGAGGGTGGTGATAACCAGGACTCCCCACGTAAGCAGCTCTTGGAGCTTGCACACGACCCAGGATTGGCGCTGGTGATCTCAGTTGCCCTGCAATTGATTAGGCAGAGAAAATTAGCCAAATAGAGAAAGAGATCAAATCAAACACTCGAAAAACAGTAATTGCTTACCGGGGAAATGGAATGATGGGCGAGGGCGGCCTAAAGAAGCCAGATTACAGTTAGCCCTGCGGCCATCAATAACAGGATTGGGGTCCGCACAGGCCCTTCTTGCAGAGTCGGGATCACGAAATGTGACCTAAACCCTCCAACACACAAAAGGCTAATTGATTAATTTCGCAAAAAATTTGCTTCGAATTTAAAAGGGAAGAATAGTTAACAGTACTGACAAAGCCATAGCCTTTGGATCGGGCGGTGTTCTTATCGGTGATGACGACAGCCTCGAGTATATCGCCGTACTGCTCGAAGTGGCGGCGGAGCGTCTCGCTCTGGGTCTCCCATGCCAGCCCTCCGACGAAGACCTTCGTCAACGTCGTGTCCCCGAACGGCGAATTGAACAGCTGTTGTTGTTGATGATTCTGTTGTTGTTGTTGTTGTGGGTAAGCCATATACACCCGCCTACATGCATAAATCTACACAACAAAATCCGAGAGCCCCCCTCTGAACCTCTCTCTCTCTCTCTCGGAACCAATAAGAGATCAAAGGGATTCAAACAACATGTGGAGGAGGACCCAGAAGAGGGTTCAGCTCCATATTTCTAGAAAACCCTACTAGACTAATTTAGTGGGTTTACTGGGTACGGTTTAAGCACTAGACCCCCTACACAAAAGTAAGGAAACAGAGATTTTTGGGGTTCAGATCAAATAGGGTTTTGGTTACGAAAGGTGAAAGATTGATGATGATGATGGTGATCAACTAATTCCAAGACCCAATTCAAACACAAAAAGGAAAAAAGGAGACAAACACAAACACAAACACAAACCCAAAATTTTTTTTCACCTAATTGGGGATTTTAGATTAATTTTTTTGGTTGAAGCTGCTGTTTGCCTGAACATGACTGACACCAAGGGATTTGCTAATCATCAATGTCCCTCAGGCCCTGAGCTGAGCTGTTTTTTTTTTTTTTTTTTTTTCAGAATCTTCCCGACATTTTATTCAATATTATTCTGATTAATAGTACCTTTATTTTCCCAAACAAACAAAAAAACCAAAAAAATAAAATAAATAGTGCTCATACATGACTACATGAGTGACACTGTGACATAACAGAACAAACCATGTCTCTTTGTCCTCTAGTAAGTAATCAACAAAAGGACGTAAAGGTAACTCACAGTAGTTCTAGGGTAGAAATTTGCAGAATTTCATGATGAGAAATTTCTTCCTCGCAGTTTAATCCAGTACTTTGACCAAAAGAAAGAATATGCAAACGGGTTATCATTATCATTTCATTTCTATCCGACATATCATAAGGGAGGATTCAGTGCACCCACGTGCACTTGCACCGACATAAATAGATAGTTAGATTATATTAAATATACTCTTAGGTTATTAATAAAAATATTAATTATAAATATCAAGAGTTGAAATCATTGTATAAGTGTTGTGTCATTTGCACCGTCGGTGTATAGAATAATTTCATTATACTTAAATCAATAAGCATTCTTTCAATTTGATTAACTTTACACCGATTGCATAGTAATTGAAAACATAGATTAATTTAAGTTTTACTATGCTACAAACTAATTATTAATTCATATATCTATCAGTCACTCTACAACTATTTCATTATTCTTGTTAGTCTAAAAAGAAAATATTTATATATATCTCAAAATTATAAATGAAAAAATATCAACAAACCAATAGGTAGTTAAACCATTTTTCTAAAAACATCAAAGGTAACTTTCCAAAATTTTACTAATGCTTTTGTTTTATGGGGAGTAGAAACCGGGAGTGAACTATTCCTTTTTAAGAATATGTCTCAAATTAGAGTGAATAAAGATGGATATATCTGCACCTTGCTGTCAAAACTTCAGGTGAAAATGGACAAAGTCCAGATACCTATGGGGCATAGCTTTCTGCTTAATGCAAAATCGAGAAACTAATTGTGTTTAAATCAAGATTAGGCGATAGTGGATAAAGATGGACAATGTGCAGCGACGTGGGGAATTTGTCAATTGGACATTATAGAATTTTAGACTCCTCTCTCTCCCTCTCTCTCTCTCCCAGTCCCATGAAAGAGACGCTCGCAGAAACAAAAAGGATGATGGAGGCGACTACGTACTGTATAATAATGCTGCTCGGATTTTTATTTATTATTTATTTTTAAACTGTGATTTTCTAGTTGAAAACCTAAAATAATCCAAAGCAGTCGCTCTCCTTTCGTTGCCTACGAATGGTATATATATTGCTGTCTCTGAAATGAAGTGGAACCTTAACTAAATTTATTTTGGGGTTCTCTGTAAAATCCAAAGAAGGCTGAGAACACACGCATCGTATGAAGTTTCTGGGAAACTATTCTGTATATAGAACTATTGCCAAGAAGTATTAACCCGTTAACGTACATCAGTACTATTTCTGTAGATGATCGGAATGGATCGATCTTTCCTACAAAAGATCTCGCATCTACAAGTTACCGATCAATATTTTACTGACGAATGAATGACTTACAAAGAAGAATAGGGTATCTACGAGTCAGCTCTTATAGTATCTTGATTTCAGAATTCAAGAAAATTCACGTGCGAGTTACAATCGCACTGCTTTATAGTGCTCCAGAGTTTCAATACTCTTCACCTCATGTACATATCATATGTAAACAGGTTGTAGTTTTATACTCATTTACCAAACTTAACGGTTAAAATTTAGAGAACATTAATACTTGATTATAGTCAATGGATCATAGTCGAGTCCCAATTATTTTGCTTAATCCATCGGGGAAAAAAAAAAATTCTAAGATAAAAGGAGGTAACTATGAGCCCATGAGCCATGCCCTAACACCTTGGTTGAAGCATTGAACAAATATAGAAGATACACTATCCTATTGGACATATGAACAGTATTTTCTCTTGGATTTATTCCCTATGTAGTTTATATATATCAGCCGCTTTGATATCATATCCAAACGAAACACTGGGCTATTAGTTGTATACAAATTTTCCAACTTAACTTAGACTTGAGCTCAAACCGGCCCGATTGGGTTTATGTTGGATCAAGCTCTCTTTAACGCTAAGACAATATATTGGGGACAATGGTATCCATTATTAATGAGTATACAGCGGATGATGGGCTTTGGGGCGTTAGTACTCGGGAAAGTATTTGATGTTGAGATTTTTTTTTGGAGAAGAAATAAAATCCATTAATAACTGAAAAGATTACAATCCATTGGAATGACCGGTTGTGGTCCTACACCATGACACACATTCCTACAACGATCCGTAGTTACGGGTCCGTCGCTAATAGCAACATCCATGAGCCAAGAGAGCCCAACCCCTAACCAAATTTTACGCCCGAAACCACGAGCTACCATGAAAGATACCCAATTCCGAGAGTAACGATACAACCTCGCCACCAACATTAAACTGAGCAAATTTACCCTCTTCAACACCGTGTCCAAGTACCGCCAGACCACGTATAAAGGCAATCCACCCTCATGTTGACAACCAGAAAGCACCGAAATTAAAACCCATAATTCCCAGGAGTAACGCCACAATAATGGCACACCAACCAGAACACAACTGCCAAACCCTAACTCGAAGGAGTAGGGACTTATTGAACCTAACCAAAAAACTATCAAGATAAAGAAAAACCTAAAAATAACCAACAGGGTGTTGCCTAATTCCAGTGGCGGAGTCAGAAATTGCTCTTTACTAAGGCACTCGAAAGTTAAAAAAAAAAAAATTTTAAAAAATTTAAACTTAGAATATATTAAAATTTTAATAAAAATAAAAAATTAGAAAGATCAATATATTTTTTTAAATTGCATATTTTATTAATCAAACATTCAACCACATGAAAGGATAGTGTTAATGTTTTTGTGTTGAGAAGCTAGAATGGTACTAATGTTATAAAAAGGAAGAAACAAAAAAAAAAGGTTGACATATTGTGGCTGGTACCAACACTCAAACCCGAGACCAAGCTTAAGTATTTGAATACCTCCACCACTGCATCACAACAACTTTTCATGTAAATATGAAACCAGAAACATATATAATGAAGATCTGACTGGGGCACGGGACCCACCATGCCCCAACGTGGCTCCGCCTCTGCCTAATTCTGCATCCTTGTCCCAAACCGCTGCCACGGGATAATCGATAACCATCATCACCGAACAGAAAACAGCGCCGTCTTCCCCTCCAAAAGATCTAGACCACCGATGGGACAATCCAATCCCAAGTATGCTGCGAGACTCCATCTCCAAGGAATCAATCCCTTCGCCGACAAACTGCCCACCAAAACCCATAAGCACAGTCGCATACCCCCACCCACAACCGTCGTCGTCTAGATCCGAGCAGAAGGTCGCCGATCCCGTCTTCTTGTCAGGCGTGAAGCCATAGAATTGCCGTCACCGCCATCTAGAACAAATAGCCATACTGCTCTACCGCACCGCCTCAACCACCATAGAGCCTCCCAAGACCCGGCAGCAATCCCCACACACCGGCGGAGCCAAAGACCCACACTGACGCTAGGACGCCACCGGACGAGAGCCGCCAAGTGAAAACGAACAAACTCAACTCTCTGTTCTCTAGGGTTGCGACTCCGAGAAAGATTGATCTTGAGATTTTTAAGTTTAGGGTCAAACTAAACGCGTTTTAATTGTGTGTACCCTATACCTTAAAAAATTAATGCCTCCTTAACACATTAAAATCAAGATCGCCGTACTACCATGTTAGTGTGATAAGCATTTATCAATGTTACCGTATATTATTTAGCGCGAGATATGAGTTCGTGACATGATTCTATGTTGACATAAAAATCAAGCACATTAATTAAGCAGTTTAATTAGTTCGTTTTTTTTAATGAGTTTAGAGTTTGCATGTTGATACGAAATGCAATAAAGGGTGGTTGAACTCTCCATGCCAAGTGATGCACACGGACATTGCAACCTCACTAGCTTGCTTGGGTTGGATGTCATCTACTTCATATATCATTATATCAAATAAAAACATCGATAATCATACTAAAACAAATAAAAACATCGATGATAATAAGAATAGGGTAAACAACTGGCAATTTGTTCTCTTCCAGTTATACTACCCAACCTACACAGATATTATATTCATTAGCTTTCTTACTTTGTCAATTACGTGATCATACCTAACACATATATCCACAATCCTGTAGTGACATTTTTGGCTACGACTACGAGTTGTTGATTGAGCTTCATAGTACTCAAAAACATCAAACCGTGTCTTCTCATCGTTTGATAACATTTTTTTTTTTGGTCATAACGTTTGATAACATATATAACAGTGAGAACTGAGAAATATATCATAATTTAAAAAATAATATGATGTACGATACCAATCAATAATGTTATGTACAAAGGAATGACTTAAAGCAAAAGGGGCCAAAGGAGAAACACTTATTGAGTTTCATGACATTGAATTGTGATATAGATCTAGATTTCTAATAGCCTACACATACTACATGCGATGTACATTATGTGCCTAGTTTATGAAGAAAATGTCGTGTTGAAATGACGTGAAGATATATGGTAGCAGAAGTAGGGATAGGAAATATATGCATACAAGAGAATGGGGGAGGTATGGAAGTAATTTATGGTTATCTTCTCAATTATTAGGCGTTGGATCTCCAATTTATTTGAGGGTCTTTCTAAATGTACCCAGCAAATATTTAAGTATATCCAGTATATTTATAAAATCTCTAACTACACCCAAGTGACCCAACAAGTATTCTTCTAATACTCTTTTCTTTAATTAAACCTAGCAAGAGTGCAAAACTCATATACCCAGCAAAATCCATACACTCAGTAAACTCCCTCGTTCTTTTGAGATGAAGAATAACAAACTATTCTTGTGAAATCTGCTTGCGATTGTTGTATGATTTTGTATGAGTTCAACTGAGATGTCTTAATTTGATTCCTATGGCACTCACATCTTTCTTATTAGGAAAAAAAAAAAAAACTGTAGCCACTGAGAAATAATGAAATACATACCTATAGTTCACCCGTCAGTTATCTTCTTCTTCTCAAAATTGCAGCTATACATCTCTCCTATAAAACAGTTAAACCGGCTTCTTCTTTAGAGTAAGTTTGATAATACTTGCTCGGGCATGATCGATTGGTTAGTTCTCATTGTTGAAAGTAATCTTTTGCCTTTGGTTAATCTTAATATTGATGAACATATGTTTTTATCAAATCCTATATTCATCCATCCGGTTGAGAAATTAGGTTCTGCTAACAATAAGGCTTATGATGATGGTGTCTTGTAGATGTCAAAAACTCAAACTCTAAATGTCTAATATACAAAAGAAGAAAAACAAAGAGCACTATAGTAATTGCAAGGATATTGGAAGGAGAGATGGATGTCAAGGGAAAGATTAAGAAATGAGAAAGTAGTGATGTAAACATCAAGGTATGGAGCCCATCATCCCTGATGCACCTTACAACTTCTGCTTGTTTTCTAGGCATGTTTTCATTCTTTTGTTGGGTACATTGTTCGGTGAAGTTGATGGTATTTTGGGGAATTAATTGGATTTTTTTAAAATAATTTATAAAAATTATTTGCTGGGTGTATTAAGAAATTTGCTGGGTACATTTAGAAATTAGAAACACCCTTTATTTGATTGATCTAAAACTGGATGTAAATAACAACTTTTTTTTTTTTTCGATCAAATTAAAGAAATAACAATTGTTGATGAGCTGTGATTTATTAGTAAATTATAATTCCAACATTGTAAAGGTCATGAGTTCGATTCTCACTGACATATATAAGGAACAAGTGAATCTTAGCCATATATATCATATTTATTTTATTTTTTTGTGAAACAAAAGAAAGTTTTCTTTTAGATAAGAAAAGATTTTATTTTTTTATTTTTTATTTTTTAAACCCTTAGCCCACTCCACTCTTATAAACTATTATTAGGTGAACACTCTTTTATATATAATTATATTTGTATGCATTTTTTTAATATAACAATTGTGTTTTGATCACTCGTTTCGCAAGCTATAAAAGACTAATTACAATAATTCGAGAGACTAAAGTTAGCCTAAGTAGTTACTTTTGAAATAATATAAGTGCATCATTAGCAGACTCTCTATCTTAACTTCTTAAAAGCATCTCCAACAACTTCTTTATAACTTGTATTTGCTCTATTTTAGGTAAAAATATATATTTTTTTTGCGCCAACAGCTTCCTTATTCCTATCCATATTTTAGAGAAGGATTAAATTCAGTTTACCCCCCCTGAGGTTTGGGGGTAATTTCATGTTAGTCCATGTCCTCTCAATTTAATCAGTTTACCCCTCAAGCTTTCCAATTTTCCTCAACCGTGTCCATTCCGTCCAATTTGGACGTTAAGTTTGACAAAAAAGCCCACTTTAAAGGCTAAAATTGTCATTTCAAGGAAAAAAAAACCATGACAAATTTTTTTTTTGTCATGGTTTTTTTTTATTTCTCTCTCATTGAAGAAGAAGAACAAGAAGAATTTTTTTTTTGTTCATGGTTTTTTTTTTCTAAATTCTTTCTCATTGAAGAAGAAGAAGAATAATAATTTTTTTTAAATTGTCATTTCAAGGAAAAAAAACACCATGACAAAAAAAAAATTCTTCTTCTTTTTTTTGTCATGGTTTTTTATATTTTTTTTTTATTTCTCTCTCATTGAAGAAGAAGAATTTTTTTTTAATTCTCTCTCATTGAAGAAGAAGAAGAAGAAGAAGATTTTTTTTGGTCATGGTGTTTTTTTTTCCTTGAAATGACAATTAAAAACAAAATTATTATTCTTCTTCTTCTTCAATGAGAGAGAAATAACAAATAAAAAACCATGACCAAAAAAAAGGAAGAAGAAATTTTTTTTTGTCATGGTGTTTTTTTTCCTTGAAATGACAATTTTAGCCCTTAGAGTGGCTTTTTTTTCAGACTTAACGTTCAAATTGGACGGAATGGACACGATTGAGGAGAATTGAAAAGCTCGATGGGTAAACTGATTAAATTGAGAGGACAGGGACTAACATGAAATTACCCCCAAACCTCAGGGGGGTAAACTGAATTTAATCATTTAGAGAAAGTGAAGGGAGAGAAAATAAAAATCTCTAAATTTACAATTGATTCTAAAATTATAGAGAATCATCTTTTAGGAAGTTTTCACACTCTTCTATTTTCTCTCTTCAAATAATATTTATTCCCTAACCAAAGAAAAAAATATAACGCGCCTCACGCGCTAAACCCTAGAACCCCCCCTACTTGAAATTTCTCTCGTTCTCGTCTGGCTGCACCGCCAAGCTGGTGTCGGTCTCTGGCAACGTCGACGCACGATATGCATCCGGACGGGAAGCTTGTTTAATGGGCCTATCCATTGCTCGGAGGATGGGGTTGGAGGGTGACTTTATTCCTCTATCTCGATGTAAGGACGCGGCTGCATCTGCTTCGTGGTTGAGGGTTGAGATCAGACCGGAGTTGGATCTTAGCCGAGGTGGAGCAACGTCTTGCGGTAGCCAGAGCTCGAGTCAGGATTGACAGTTAGAAGGGGTGGATGGTAGGCTAGATGGGACGGACGAACGACGGGTCTTGAAGCTTTCAGATCTTGTTGATCCATGGTTGTTGGGATAGATCTACGATGGTGGGCCGAGGCAAGCAGGCGGAGACGTGCTTGTGGTGGGGTTCGACTCCCGTGATGCATGGGGCAGCAGGTATGGTGGTGGAGTGGTGGTGGTGGTGCAATGGCTGAATTCAGTTGAGATTGGGGATACAAGTCCCTTGCGAGTTTGGTTTCTTAAGCTTGGATATTGCTAGTGGGCCCAATCTGGGTTGGTGATTGGGGTTGGATGTTGACATTGGGCCACTATTGGCCATATTTTACGTTTATTGTTTTCTTTTGCTATTTTTGTTTAGTCAGTTGTGGCTATAAGCTGGTAATAAGTTCCTCCCAAGTTGAGGTTAGGCGAAGCGGGCTATGTCCAGAGTTGCACACCTTGTGTGCCTTGTCTGCTCTAGATAGGAGACGAGTTCCTTACTTCGTCAAATGGTCGCATCCTCCTAGTGGAAGTGTGAAACTAAGTGTCGTCGGATTTATCCTTCGATGATAACATGGTAGGAAAACTGTGCTTTTGGTAATTATGCTACGTTGTAGTCAAGTTGCATATCGAGTTATCTTTATGTTATATCACCGCTATGTCAAAGCAAATAGAGTAGCCAATAGAGCACTCTTTGCTAGTTGATGCCTAGTTGAACACATTTATTTGGTAGAGACTTCTCATCGTATTTTAGGACGTTCTCTAAATGTTTATTGTAATCAAGAGTTTAGGCTCAATGTCTCTCCCCCTGTATTTGACAATTTCATTAATCAAGACTTGAAGGCAGCCGCACTAGCCCTTTATTAAAATATATATATATTTATTTCCTATTTCCAAATTTAAAAAATATTACCATATTTAATTGTAAATAATGAATTACGGAGAATGTGATAGAGAAGCTGTTGGAATAATGTAAGAAAAATTATAAAGATTTTAACTTTTTAGTGCTTATAATAGATTTTATAGGGAAGATGTTGGAGATGCTCTAATTATTTTGGAGAGCATATTTAGCTTTTTATCAATTATGACAGCTGCACCAGACTCCTAAGTGAGTGAAATAAGGCTCTCTATAATTTATTTCTTTTAATTTAAACACTCATTTTAAGTCATTATATGTAATTTATAAATACATTTAATCTATTTTTCTTATTCAGAAATCAATAGGGAGGGATGGAGTAATTTATATATTTCAAATCCTAGCGCCACTATAGTGCCGCTCCCAAAACACGAAACAAACCCTAACACCGCTGTTTGGCAATCTGCACCGTCGCATGGCTTCCATTGACGAGGTTACGGCCACCTTCGCTACATCTCTCGCTCTGGCAGGATCTGATGTGGTTGACATTTCTCATCTGGATAGAGGAAGGACTCACGTGGGAAGCAAGCTTTCTTGCTAGCCTAACCCCTAACGACAAAGAAGGTCAATGCTTCGGACCTGCAACACCATTTGCAGTGTGTCTAGGTGCTTGATGGTTGTTTCAAGGTACAAGATCAAAAACCGAAATGTTTTGTCTTCACTTTTGACTTACGTAGGGATCGGAATAAGGTCCTCAAGGGAGGACCGTGGTACTTCAATAGATCACTGGTTGTACTGCAAGCCTATGATGGCCTTGCCCCGCCGCAATCTGTGTAGATGGAATCACTTTTCTTTTGGGTTCGTATAAGCAACATTCTGCCGGCCTTGGAGGATAAGAAGATGATCAAGAACGTGGCTTCCATTGCTGTAACTTACTAGGACATTGATCAGAAATTGCTGGACTCTACTGGTAAGATTCGCGTCCATGTTAGCCATGAAATCTCAAAACCTTTCTTCTCCAAAAAAAATCCTAAAACTTGCTAAATGGGTTGTGGAAGAAATCTCATTCTATTATGAGAATTTGATTGGCAAGTGTCAGAAATGCAACCTAACCTATCATGCTCAAGGGGTTTGTCAAGCGTTGTCACCTAGCAAGAAGGATGATGGGGATGCACAGAAGTTGCAGATTCCGAACTCATTCATGGGTTTTGCAGAGAATAGGTTTGAGAATGGTCCCTTCAAATTCAAAGGGATTCAAACTCCGATCTCGCCTTCCATAGCATGTAATCTTTTTAAGTCGGTTGAAAGCAGCAAACCACGAAAACCGATGGTTATCAAGAACCCGAGGATTGAAGGCAGCTCTTCTAACAGTGCGGCCTCTCTTGCTCTGATCCCATTTGATGAGGCTCCAAAAGAACTCAAGCGAAGCAGATCGGCGTCTCTTTTTGCCTCCAAAAAAAACCAAGGTTCTTTTTCAACATGAATATGGAGGCTTTAGCAAGCGATAATGTGAGCAAGAAGGTCAAAGTTCCTGAGTTTCCGACTAAGTTTACAGCTAAATCTCTTGGTCTAGTTGAAACTCCAGAAGGCATGCTTGTTCCCATGGAAGTGATGAGGCCCAAAGAGCCAAAGGTGGCGGAGGAACATGTACCAGTGGCTGCAAAAAAGAAGAGAGGTCGTCCTCTAGTGTCCAAAAATAAGAGTGCCTCCAAGCCCAAGAAAGTTCCAGACTTCTAGCTGCGGAAGTAATGATAATGCTAAGGGCAAGCCTCCTAGCCCTAGTGCTAAGGGCCAAGAAAAGATTCAGTTTATGTTATGACTTTGCCTATTTGCTATGTTTTGCTTCATAGTTAGAAATATACTTACTTTAATAAGTGAGCATGAGTTTATTCAATGAATGATCCTAGCCTATGTATCAACGTGGTGTTTTATTCATCACAACTTCTTGCCTATCCTTAGATGATAGCGAAAGGATATGTAATATTCATTCTAACCTTACCTTCTTCATTAATGATATGTCCTTGAGACACCTTAGTTAAAAAAAAAAAAAAAAAATTCTTCATTCAATAAATACTATAAATTTCTTTTCAAAAAAATAAATACTATAAATTTAAATCTAGCTAAAATGGAGAGAACTAATGTAGTCCTAGCCCCAGTGCTAAGGGCAAAGAAAAGATTCAGTTTATGTTATGACTTTGCCTATTTGCTATGTTTTGCTTCATAGTTAGAAATAGGCTTACTTGCCTATTTGCTATGTTTTGCTTCATAGTTAGAAATATACTTACTTTAATAAGTGAGCATGAGTTTGTTCAATGAATGATCCTAGCCTATGTATCAACGTGGTGTTTTATTCATCACAACTTCTTGCCTATCCTTAGATGATAGCGGAAGGATATGTAATGTTCATTCTAACATTACCTTCTTCATTAATGATATGTCCTTGAGACACCTTAGTTAAAAAAAAAAAAATCTTCATTCAATAAATACTATAAATTTAAATCTAGCTAAAATGGAGAGAACTAATGTAGACAAATTTTAAAAGTGGATAGCCAAAATGACTTTTTGCTATTTTGGCTAAAATTTGACTAAAACATTGCAAGCATTGCTAAAGATTTTCTAAAGAAGAACAGAAAGAGTTCATGAATTTTTAATCTTAGAAAAATCCAATTGATGTGTTTTTTATGCTGCTTTGGACTATTTGGTCAGAAAGGAATAAATTAGTTTGGGATGGGGGGACTTTCAACCCCATGCATGCAGTTAGTTGGGCCATGCATTTGCTCTTTGAATATCAACGTCTTCATCCTCTGAAGGTGCCAACAAAGAATAATAGAGGGGCTGCTCCAAAATGGATGTTGCCACCTAGAGGGAGACTAAAAAAATAAACATTGATGGTGCTTATAGGAGTACTGATGGGAGAGGAGGCATTGGGATTGTGATCCGTGATGATATTGGTAGCTTCAAAGGAGCATGGTCCAGAATGATCCCTTATTTGAGTTCAGCTTTTCATAGTGAAGCTAAGGCCTGCAGAGCAGGGTTGCTTCTAGCAATCCATCAGGGTTGGAAGGAGGTGAAAATAGAGAGTGATTGTTCCATCCTTGTTGCTGCCATGAATAGCCAAGCGGAGGATAACTCAGAGGTAAGTCGAATTCTTGATGATTGTAGAGATTATATGCAAGCTTTTGATTATGTTAGGATTCGACATGTTTATCGTGAAGCAAATAGTGTAGCGAATATGTTAGCTCACTTTGCTAGTCTTGATCACGTTGTGGATCTTTCTTTAGTTAAGGCTCTTGACTTCTTACAGGATGTTCTCTATGAGGATTTTTGTAACGCAACTATACACGCTCGGGGTACAGGTATTACGTCCCCCCCCTCCCGCCCCCGATGCGGCAAAATATTATTAATAATAACAACTTGGGCGTGGAGATGAGCCTCCCAACTTGACTGGGTTCCAAACCCTACTATTTCAAAAACAAAAAAAAGAGAGAAAATTAGATATAAACCCAATAAGTATTGAGACAAATTTATACATATTTTCTTATTAATCTACACTAGCAAGTATTCCTTGTAAAGTGTTGTTGTATAATTAATATTTTTTGTGTTCTGCTGTATGCCTGATTTACCCTTTCAGTAGTAAAAAGTAATATATGATGATAAATGATCCTTAATTTTAGCAACTATAGCTACTCATTCAATTTAATTGATTCTAACTTCCTCTTTTATAACCTAGTAAATAAGGCCAAGAGAGAGGGGAAAACCAGAGTTGAAAAAAAAAAAAAAAACGCGGAGTGGGAGTTATCTTTGTCCAACGCTGCGCCCTCCCGTCGTCGTTGCTGGACGAGACAGAAGGGACCTTGTGTCCAATAGAGGGCGATCCATTTTGAGTAGCGACTGCGGGCTATGACGTTGCTCACCAGGGAGCCTGGATGGTTTGACGATGATGGGAAGTGGCAGGAAGATGGCAGGAAGGCGGAGCTAGTGTTACCTTTGAGTATAGAGAGCTTGCTAGGTGTTTCGAGGTGCTGACGCGGGCTCGAAGGTCGTCGGATGGTGATGATCGCGTAAGGGCAGTATCGAGATCTATTATGTTGAGATCGGACCGGTTGATCCTGATCTGGTTTGGATGCTTTGGTTCTGACCTAAAGAAGGGAGGTGTGGCTAGCCGGCGGGAGGTAGAAGACGGTGGCACGGTTGCTGGTGGTAAGGCGCCAGCAAGATGGGAGCGTTGTGATCTCTGTAACCAGTTACTTAGGCTTGGGCCTGATAGGCTTGGGCCTGATAGGCTTGGGCCTGATAGGCTTTGGGTCTGGGCTTTGACCCTTGACCTAATTTATTTTTCTGCTTTGTTTTATTATTATTTACTTTTAGTAAGACGTGGTTTTATGCCGGAAATAAGTCCCTACCACTTTTGGGTAAGGCGATGTGGGCTTTGTCCTAATATACACACTCAATGCCTTGTCTTCCCTAGCGAGGCGACGAGCTACATACTTCATCAAATGGATGCAACCTCCTAGTGGCAGGATGAAACAGAGTTTTGCCGGATTTATTTCCGTGAGGCAACATATATAGTGGGAAAGTTGTGCTATTTGTAATGATGCTTGTTCGTGATATAATTATTTTTCTGGTATGTTGTTGCTATATCAAAGCAAATTGAGTAGTCATCCGTGCACTCTTTGTTACTTGGTGCTTGTTAGAATACATAGATTTTGTGAAGAATCCTGGTATTATTTCAAGATGTTATCTTTATGCTTATAGTAATCCAGGACTCAGGCTCTACGTTCTCCCTTTGTATTATACAGTTTTATTAATTAAAACTTAAGAGAAGCACCAGCCCCATTTAAAAAAAAAAAAATTCTTCTTTTATTTACTTAAAATAAAATCGTATACAACAATTCTTGTTTTTTCAATTTATTACAATTAGTTTTATCCTTTTTTATTGTTAATTCTTTTTCTTTTTGAAAACTTTGCTGGGGTATATACGTAACCATTCTATTTTACTAAAATGAATAGAAGCTCCCTTGCCATTATTGACTTTATTAAAAAAAAAAGTTTACTATTTTATATTTTTAAAATTAGATTTGTCAATTCATTGATGGGAAATGATCCTCTCCTAATCTACTATTTTACCTGAGCTACCTAAGTTTTCAAGCAGATGAAGACAAGTGGCCAATGACATATTTAATGGTCTATATCTCTTCGGGTTATAGATTTTACAATGATACCCATTCAGTTTTTGTCCTTCTCTATTCTTTTTTATTGTCTTCCTCACCCTTCTACTTGTCAGCTCCAAGTCTCTTACTCACTCTTCTTCATCAAATCTGAAGAGAAACAAGATTGTGAAGAAACTCTTTTTCTTTCATTTTCTGTAACAACTTGGTACAACTTATATGCGTTGTCTTACAAACCAGATCCACTATTCTAGGTCTAAGTATAGCAAAAGATCTCTAGCAACTAATTACAGATATTACAGAATCATACACAATAAACTCCTAATCATATACGATTATTTCCTTCAATACCCCCCTCAAGTTGGTGTGTATATGTTAATTATACCCAACTTTCCTAATAATGCAGAAAACTGATTCGAGCACAGTGGCTTGGTGAACAAGTCTGCTGGCTGCTCTTTGGTTCCGACATCCACTGTTTTAATCAGTCCTCTCTGCACCTTTTCACGCACAACATGGCAATCGATCTCTATGTGCTTTGTACATTCATGAAACACAGGGTTTGATGCTATGTGTATGGTAGCTTGATTGTCACAAAGTAATCTAACTGGCTGTGCATGTCCAACGTTCAAGTCCCTCAATATGTTTCGCAACCATGTTATTTCACAACATGTGGTGGCCATGGAGTGATACTCAGCCTCCGCGCTTGATCGTGCCACTGTGCTTTGCTTCTTCGTCTTCCATGAGATGGGCGCACTGCCAAGGAAGATGCAGTAACCAGTTATTGATCTTCTCGTGTCCTTACATCGAGCCCAGTCCGCATCATAGTATGCCCTCAGTTCCAAGGGCCCCGTGGAAGGCAAGAATATTCCTTGACCGGGCGTTTGCTTAATATACCTCAACACTTTATGCGCTGTTTCAAGGCGCGGCTGCCTAGGATTGTCCATGAATTGGTTTAGTATGTGAACAATATACACAAGGTCTGGCCTTGTGATAGTGAGGTAAATAAGTCTTCCCACGAGTCTTCGATATTGGGATGCATCCCTCAGCAAGTTTCCACCTCCTTGTGTGAGTGTTATGTTTTGTTCAACTGGAAACCGTGAGGGTTTGGCTCCAAGGAAACCTATATCTTCGAGAACTTCCAATGCATACTTCCTTTGACACAAAGTAATCCCGTGCTTGGACCTCGCCACTTCTATCCCAAGGAAGTACTTTAATTGTCCCATGTCCTTTAGCTTGAAATGGTTCGAAAGAAAAAGTTTTGTTTCTGTAATATCTTTCAAGCTATCTCCCGCCAAAATGACATCATCCACGTAAACAACAGGACTGTAAATCGACCTTGATGGTTTCGGACGAATAGAGTAATCTGACCAAGATTGCTGGAAGCCTGCTGACTTGAGAAACCATTGCCTTGAAGCTTGCTTCAACCCATATAGTGACTTGTGTAATTTATAAACCCTAGTCTCCCCCTTTCGTCCGAAGCCAGGAGGAAGTTTCATGTATACATCCTCATGAAGATCACCATTTAAAAATGCATTGTTGATGTCCAATTGATGGAGGTGCCAGCCCTTCATGGCCACAAGACTGAGTAAAACTCTGACTGTTGTTAACTTGGCCACGGGTGCAAAGGTTTTTCTGTAGTTAATTCCTTCAACTTGGTTGTATCCTTTAGCGACTAATCGTGCCTTGTACCTTTCAACGGACCTATCTGGATTGTATTTGATTTTGTAGACCCATTTGCAGTCAATGGGTCGCTTGTGAGCCGGGAGGGATACCAAACTCCAAGTTTTATTGTCTTGAAGGGCTTGAACTTCTTTATGCATGGCATCTCGCCATTTGATGTCTTGAACTGCTTCAGAAAAAGAAGTAGGCTCTCTCTGGATAGTGATCTTAGTGGTTAAAGCTTTATGGTGAGGAGATAGTCTATCATAGGATAATACACTAGAGAGAGAGTGAGCAGTACCTGAAAGGACGACCTCGCTCGAAGGAAGTGGTGAGCCGGTCAGTGAGGGGAGAGCTGCTTCAATATGAAAGTCCTGCAATGTGGTTGGAGTATTGGTGGGGCGAGAAGATCGACGTGGTGGTGGTGGTGGTGGTGATGGTGAGGGTTGTGAGGGTGGTGCTGGCAGCATAGAAGAGTTAGTATCTAAGGATGTGGGATCTGATGGTGTGTTAATATCCAAGGATGTGGTGGAAGGATGTAGAGTATCAAAAGATTGAGTATTAGCGGAATATGTGGGATCATGATGAGTTATGGTAGGATGAGAGTGATTTGAGGTGTTTGGTTCACTAAGAATATTTGTGGAGATAGGATCAAAATCAGAATGGGATGATTGAGTTAGTGGGGGAAACAAACCCGTGTTTGATGGAGAAAGAATATTAGGGTTGACTTGGAAAGGGAACATATCTTCAAAGAAGATTACATCTCGTGACACTAGGGCTTTCTTATCTTTCAAGCAATATACCTTGTATCCTTTTTGACCATGAGGGTTTCCGAGAAAAATGCACTCAGTAGAACGAGCATCAAACTTGCTAGGTCTCACTGGATGAGTGGATACGAAACAACGACAACCAAATACCCGTAGGTGAGAGTAACTCAGTTCTTTGTGGAAGAGTTTTTCAAGGGGTGTTTTTCCTTGAAGAAGTGGTGTTGGTGTTCTGTTTATTAGGTAGGCCACAGTGAGGATAGCATCCCCCCAAAAACGTTTGGGCAGATTTTCTTGGAAAAGGAGAGCTCTAGCAACATTTAGTAAATGTTTACGCTCAACAACACCATTTTGTTGTGGTGTGTTCACGCAACTTGTTTGGTGAAGGATACCTTTGGATGAATAGAATTCAGTGATTTGAAATTCTGGACCATTGTCACTTCGTACAACCTTAACTCTCTTACCAAATTGGTTCTCAACCAGTGAATGAAGTTAGTGAGTAGCTAGGGTTCGTGTTTCAGATTTGTGTTTCATTAGGTATACCCATGTGCTCCTTGAATAATCATCAACTATGGTCAAGAAATATTGTGCACCAGAGAGTGAGTGAACATGGTATCCACCCCATATGTCAACATGGATTAAATCAAAACAAGATTTACTAGAAGTAGTGCTCAATGGGAAATAGTGTCTAGTGTGTTTAGCTAAAGGGCATACAGAACAATTGCTTGTATCACAAGCTTTATTTGCGAGAAATGGAAACAATGAATATACTTTGGTAGAAGGGTGTCCAAGTCTTTGGTGCCATAGGTTGTGTGTTTTGGAATGTACCACGTTGCATGTTCCTTTCTGTGGTGGATTGAGGCAGTAGAGCCCCTCCCTCTCAGTTCCCGTCCCAATCATCTTCCCCGAACGTAGGTCCTGTATGACACAAATTTGTCTAAGAAAGATGGTAATATAGAATGAATCAAAAGCTAATTTGCTCACTGAGATCAAGTTCAGGTAGAATAATAGAACGCAGAGAACATTGTGAAGAATGAAATGAGGAGAGAAAACCACTGTCCCAATATGAGTAACCTGTGCCGAGGTTCCATAAGGAATTTTGACCAAACGATTATGAATAGGCTTTAGTGAAGTAAGTAGAGTGGGACTACATACTATGTGATCAGTGGCACCACTATCCAATATCCATATTGTCTCTTTACCATTTTGTGAAAGAGAAAAAGCTTTACCTGAAAGTTCCTCATAATTTGGTACATTACCAACTTGATTGATCAAAGCAGGCTTGTTTTTGTTCAAGAGCCCCAAAAGCTGCTGGCACTCCTCTTGTGAAAAAGGAAAAGTGTTCATAGTCTCCTTGTCATCATTTGAGGAAGCCACATGATTACCTCTTGGTCGTGCTTGTCCTCCTTCCATTGCAGCCTTTCACGACAATATTCATAGGTGTGTCCCTTCCAGTTGCAATAGGTACATTTAAGGTGTGCTATGCAATTCTTTGTGGTGTGGTTGGTCTTGTTGCACTTTTCACATTTGGCCTCTTCTGTTGGGTTAATATCACGACTTGTCTTTTTCACTTAAAAAGCAGATGCCTTGGGTGGTGCTATGGACTTCCCACTAGAAACCTCTGCTTGTTTCTCATGACGCAACGCCATTGCATATGCCTTGTTTACACTAGGGAGAGGATCCATCCCTATTACGTTGCTTCGTATCGTCGCATAGTTGTCGCTGAGCCCCATCAAGAACTTCATAGTCTTTTGTGTCTCCATATAAGTCTTCACTTCTATGGCTATGTCGCAACTGCAAGGAGGAAATGCACAAAGTGCATCCTTCTCATCCCAGAGGCCCTTGAGCTTTGTGAAAAAAGATGTGACCGAGTTCGTACCTTGTTCACAATCATGAATTGCATTCTCGATGTGGAACAGTTGAACCGTGTTAGTATGAGAAAATCTTTCTTGCAATTGAAGCCACATACCTCTTGCATCTTTGCAATGAATCACACTGCCCGGAATTTCCTTTGATATGGCTCCCAGTAGCCAAGTTTTAACAAGCGTGTTGCAACGATCCCATTGCCTTTGTTTATCAGGGTTGTCAGCTGGTTTGTTGAGAGTTCCATCAACAAAACCTTTCTTGTTCTTGATGGTTAGGGCCATGCTCATGGATTGGACCCATGTTGTGTAGTTATCTTCCATCAATGGCTGTGACACAAGGACTGCGCCAGGCTGGTCCGAATGATGGAGGAAGAATGGATGATTAGAGTTCTCCCATGGTTCTGGGATTTTCTGTGACGCCAAGGCCGCATTCTTATCGACCAGCTTCATATCTTCGTCTCTTGCCATGGGGGGTTTGTTTGTAGCTTCTTGCCTCAAATTATGCCTCAGAGTCGTTGCTCTGATACCATGAAGAGAAACAAGATTGTGAAGAAACTCATTTTCTTACATTTTCTGTAACAACTTGGTACAACTTATATGCGTTGTCTTACAAACCAGATCCACTATTCTAGGTCTAAGTATAGCAAAAGATCTCTAGAAACTAATTACAGATATTACATAATCATACACAATAAACTCCTAATCATATACGATTCTTTCCTTCAATATACACATATCTGCCGCTAACAATTCAATCCCGACCTCCTCACTACAGATCCATGCTAGACGAAACGGGTGTTGCTAGAATCCAAGAAAGACGACGACTTTGTCATCCAAAGCAAAAGAAAACCAACACTAAAACTGATCTGGGTTTTCTTACTTGGCTGCAAAACTAATATGGGTCTCGCTCAAAGTTGGGGGAAGGTTCAGAAATCCAAGCGATGATGATGAAGTCAATCTGGGTTTTAATTAATTAATAATGAAGATGAAATAATAAGCAAGTAGTAGTTACAGTAGGGTGTTTCGGAGTTCCCTTTCAAAGTCTGTGGTCAATGACTCCATTCTTGCCTTTTCCTTGCAATCTCCTAAGGCTCATGGAAATGGACAAATTTTCCTATCTTATTTTATAAATATGTGAACCTTTTTTTTTTTTTTTGGGACGTGAATATGTGAACCTTTGGCTTTTGCTAAATTTCATTTGTCTTTCGATTTGGGTATTCTTGTCACTCGTCGTCTTCATCACAATCCCAAACCCAGTCATCCCAGACGAAACCAAACCACCTCCGCCGCTCTCAGAAACTCCGACGGCAGCGCTCTTCTTCTTGTTCTTCGTCTTCCTCGAGAAGTTGCCACTGAACTTGCTTGCGGATTGGAGTTCGCGGTGGCTCAGACTGGCGCTCTTGGTCTTCAAATGGGAAGAGTGCGCAGGAGAGAGAGAGAGAGAGAGAGAGAGAGAGAGAGAGAGAGAGAGAGAGAGAGAGAGAGAGAGAGAGAGAGAGAGAGAGAGAGAGAGAGAGAGAGAGAGAGAAGGAAAAAGAGGATTGGCAATGGAAAACTGAACTTCAGAAGAAAAATGAAAATCAAATTAATTGTAAACCATTAGATCTAACCATAGACACGTGTTTCAATCTGCTTGAAAGCTTAGGTAGCTTAGGTAATATAGTAGCTTAGGACTTAGGAGAGGATCATTTCCCTTCATTGATAGTTCAGCAATAGTACACATAATGACCCACCTTAGTGAGGTTATCAGAAAGAGTCATTTTCTAAGTACACCTTTAGTTTCATGTCATTTAGCTACAAATTTTTACCAGTAAACTCATTAGTAGCTAAACCAATTTTTAACATTCCGAATGACAATCTATATCGAAGATTATAGGTAGGCCTTCTCAAAGCGCTTGCGGAAGGCATAGCATCTTTCATCAGTCAGCGTATACCATGTTCTCAGTTATATTGAAGTTCATATCATTTACCAACCAAATTCTTAGATGATGCAAATTGCAAATAGAACATTTTCTATGGGATCGAAACATTTCGATTCGCTAATCATATTAAGACATTTGTAGGACAACATTAACAAAAACCACTAAAGATTAAAAATGGAGTATGACACTGTAACCTAAAACTATACCTGTGATGTAAATAGCTCGTGACTAGGCATCAAAAGAAACTCACAACATAAACAAACCTGATAGCCATGACATTATATAACATACCCCTAGAATAGGTAACCCACAAATCACATAGCATTGAGGTACCTAAAATTATATACCTCTTGACAAGGTATAAAAAAAAAATAAATAAATAAATAAAAAGTCATAGCATAATACAACCTACCTCATAGCCATGAACATCAGTAGGTATCATAACTTTGGAATAGCTAACCAATGGATCGGAACTCATAACATAAAAATAAATAATAATAATAATAAACCGGTAGGCACGCATTAAATTTTTAAAACTTGAAAATCACGCCTGCTACCTTATAGCCATGAGCCTATGACATTGAACATACCTTATATATAGCCATGATAGTAAATAACATTAAACATTCCTTATAGCCATGACATTATATAACATACCTCTAGAATAGGTAACTAATAAATCGAGTGGCGGTCCCAAGCGCCATTGATGCGGAAGTGTTGGCAGTCATTGAAGCTTTGCAGATTGCCTGGTCAAAGAGGTGGACTCATATTTGGCTTGAAACTGATTCATCACTTGTAGTTCATTACTTCATAAATCCATTGCTAGTCCCATGGAGGCTGCGGGTAGCTTGGAATAATTGTCTGTTTTTTGTTCGCACAATTCATTTCAAACTTAGTCATATCTACAAGGAGAGGAATATAGTAGCGTATGCTTTAGCAAACTATGATACTATTAATGTTGGCTCTAGCTGGTGGGATGCTTTACCTGCCATCATAGTTGGCCCGTATGGGTGTGATCTGTCCTCAGCAAAGGTTCATAGGTTTCATTAGGACTTTGTTTACTTTTGTTTTATTTTCAATAAGTTTGTTGGCTTTAGTTGGTCCTTGTATTAGTGCTTTAATGTTTTAGTTTGTGTATTGTGGAAATGGTTTAGGCCTATTCCCCATCAACCAAACACCATGTTAATCAAGTATAAAATTATGAGTTGAACATTTAACCAAAACTATATCAGTAGTTTCTTCACAATGGCATAACTACAAAGTTGTCATTAGAGGGGTCAAACAAATTAACAATTACAAAGTTTTTTTCACCCGTGATGTTTTATATTCGAAAATAAATGGATTAATCATATCTCTTAGAAAAAAAAGAGAGGAAATTAACTAAAAAATGGGATCCGTTTTAAAAACATTTAATGTCATTGATTTTGAAATTCTAAATATTATGGTTTCTAACCTCATTTAATTACAATTTACATAAGGAAAAATTAAATTAGATAGTTTCTAACTTTATTCTTGTATTAAATTAGGAGGCCATGTAAAAAGTCAACCCTAGAAACAAAAAACTTTTCTGTCAAAGTGTATGCCCGGTCCGACGGCTCGCCCTTGCGGCAGTGTCGTCGGACGGGCTAGAGTGGACATTGTGTCCGGAAGTTCTCGGTTTAGTAGCCAGCCTAGTTGGAGTGAGAGAGTGGGGTGTTTGCATTCCAGTTTGCGGGGAGCACTTGTCAGGGACGGGAATCGCTTGTTCGGTGGTGTTTCTCAAGCGCTAGGGTCGCTCCGTCTAAGATCGGAGTGCGGTCGGTCGGTGACTTGGCCGCCTGGTGGAATCGAAGGGGTGGTATCCAGATCGTGTTCCAAGAGTCTCAGATCGGATCGGCGTTCTCCGAGCTGGTTGGGATTTGTCGGTGACGATCTGTGGAGGAGGGTGGCTGGAAGAGACGGCTTTCCTCGCCGGCGTGATGGGGATGGTGGTGAGAGGAAGGGATTTCCAGCGAACCGAACAGATGGTGGCGGCGGTGATGCGGCCGGTGGTGGGAGGACAGGAACACAACACAAACGGTCGTGCTGCACCAGCAGCTTTCCTTACTGGATTAGGCTTGGGCTTTGTCCATTGACCCATTTTACTTTTATGTTTTGTTTTATGTTTATTTCATTTTTATAAGATGTGGCTATATGCCAGAAATAAGTCGCTACCACTTTTGGGTAGGGCGACGTGGGCTCTGTCCCGGTATGCACACTCAGTGTGCCTTGTCTGGCCTAGCGAGGCTGCGAGCTATTTGCTTGATCAAATGGACGCAACCTCCTAGTGGCAGGATGAAATTGAGTGTCGCCGGATTTATTTCCGTGCGGCAACATAGTGGGAAAGCTGTGCTATTTGCAACTATGCTTCTTCGTAATAGAGTTATCTTTCCGGTATGTCACCGCTATGTCAAAGCAAATAGAGTAGCCATTCGTGCACTCTTTGCTAATTGGTGCTTGTTAGAATACATAGATTTTGTGAAGAATCCGGGTTTTATTCTAGGATGTTCTCTCTATGCTTATTGTAATTTGGGGTTCAGGCTCTACGTCCCCCCTTTGTATTCTGCAATTTCATTAATCAAGGCTTGAGGGCAACCGCACCAGCCTCACTTCAAAAAAAAAAAAAAAAAAAAAAATTAGGAGGCCATGTATAGAAATTTGTTGTGTTTATCTAACAATTTATACATAAATAGTTTAATATAATAAAAATATGACTATTTCTTTTTCTTCTAATGCATAGATGTCTGTTTTGGTCATTTAACCTACCTACAAAATCTAATTTGAAATATAAAATAATAGGGATGTGTATTAAGTGATTAGGGGTGTG
This sequence comes from Rosa rugosa, assembly GCF_958449725.1. Taxonomy (NCBI): domain Eukaryota; kingdom Viridiplantae; phylum Streptophyta; class Magnoliopsida; order Rosales; family Rosaceae; genus Rosa; species Rosa rugosa. Next base: position 8,842,562 of record NC_084820.1, on the reverse strand, counting down.
TATTTAAAATTTCTCTATAGCTAATCATGACATTAAAATACATTGTATCCATGACATTAAATAACATACATTTAGAATAGGTAATTTGATGTCACTCTGGTGATGTTGAAGAATAAGTTGGGCAGGCCACTCCCAAGTGGCAAACAAGAATCCTCTCCCTAGCAAGAAGTTGAATGTTGCTACTTTGCGACCCACTTACCCTGCAGCTACTGGTACTGATCCTAGCTCTAAAGACAAGGGCAAAGGGAAGCTTTAAGTTTCCCTTCTTACCTATCACTAGAAGTATGGTCTTTTACTACTTGCATCCTAGTTCCTCTAGTTGTACACCAATTGAGGTCTCTAGGCGACTAGGTCACTACTCAAAAGAAGGCAGGTAGTGAGGATTTTTTTTTGTTTTTGTTTTTAGGCTCAATAATGGAGCACATTTGTCAACAATGAGAATTACTTGTCTTTTGCTTGGTGGCTTGTGCCATTTATGATTTTAGTAAGACCATTTGATGTACGTACCTTCTAGCCATGGATAAATAATGAAATTATATATTCTTAAAAAAAACATCTAGAGTAGGTAATTAACAAATCACATAGCAATGAGGAATCTAACCTATATACCTCTTAACATGGTATCGGAAAAAACTCATAGCATAAAAAAACATAAAATAATCTACTTCATAGTCATGAACATCACTAAATATCATATATTGGGAATAAGTAAGTAATGGAATATAGCATAAAAAAAATTAAAAAAAGTCAGTAGGAATTAGATTTTTAGAACTTGAAAATCACGCTTACTACCTTATAGTCATGTCATTAAACATACTTTATAGCCTTAACATTGAATAATATACCTCTAGAATAAGTAACCAGTAAATCACATAGCAATGAAATATCTAAAACTATATACATCTTGAAGGTACTGGAAAAAACTAATAGCATAAAACAACACACCTCATAGTCATGAACATCATTAAATATCATAGCTTTGGAATAGGTAACCAATGAAACTCATCGCATAAAAGAACAAAAAAAAAAACTGATATTGCATTAAATTTTTAGAACTTGAAATTCAAGTCTGCTACTTACTTCTTTCTTTCTTTCTTTTTCTTTTTCCAACTGTCACTTGAAAGTCTGGTGTTTTACGCAAGTTCATATATGTATAGTAAGTATGATATAGTCGAATGAATCTCTATGTTAGGTATGCAACTAATACAAACCATTATACGAACTAAATTCTTAATGACATTTTATCGAATACATTGAGTGTGCCGCAATGAAAAGTAAATAACACAAAAAAAAAACCATAAACATTTCTGTATTGTATAGTTGAATGAACTTCTATATTAGGTATGCAATTAATACAAACCATTATACAAACTAAATTCTTAACGACATTTCATCAAATACATTAAGTGTGCCGCAATGAAAAGTAAACAACACAAAAAAAAAAATCATGAACATTTCTCTCCCAATATTAATCGCAAAAACAAATACCATCGATAGTAAGAATCAAAATGAAAATACCTAGAGGGCTTGCTCTTCTAGGGTTGGGAGAGCGCCACTTCCAGCCTCTCTATACCTTCCTCCATCATTGATAGAGTATTGTTCCGGTACCGCTCTCAATGTCGGTTTTCTCGCGCATAGCTTCTGTCGTGCCCTGTATCAAGTCGTGGTTCGCTTCTCAGCCTGTGGCAATCTCTTATTTTCAGATCCATTCTGACCTTGCATCTATTCATTGGGGAGAAGCTGTTGTGAAATTTTAATTAAAACTTGCAAGCGCACGAATCGTCGTTAGTATAGTATGCAAGTACGAGGTCGTTCCAACTGAGGATTGATAATCAATTTAAATCCTAACTCAATTAATCCAAAAACCAGCTCAGTCCCATGCCCGGTTCCATTTATTAAATTATAATTTTGCATCAAGGGGACATAAAACCTGAACCCCGAGCTATGTAAGAAGAATGACAAATATCCTCATAGAGAATGTCTTGAATAATTGCAGGAGTCTCCTCTAACCATACATCATTAAAGCATACCAAAGCTAGCAAGATGCACTAAATGATCTGCGACACTACTTACTTCTCTATAGATGTGCCAGATATTAATAGATTGAAAAGCCATCATATAAACTTTACAATCTTCTATTACTCGATCCACCTCAGAAAGATCATCTCCTCTTATTTATAGGGCAATAATTAATATGATAGAATTTCTCTCAATATCAATATATGTCAAACCTTAGTGAATACCAAGTAATAGACCCGCTCTACATGCTTCAACCTCCATATTTAAAGCTGAGTGAGCATGTACAAATGATCTAGCTAAAGCCACTGTAACGCCCCAAGCTGCACCTCACCAGCTTAAGCACGTCACAGTACCGCGAGCCTCTAAAATATAAACTGAACGCTCGATTTACATTCTAGAGAACCGCTAGGCATTTTGTTTGAAAACTTTTCGTAAAACACAGCGAAAGCTACAAATATTTTTGAGGTGAAAATCTTTGAGTTGCCCAAAAATCATTTTGTTCGTCCAGACTTGAAATGAATGCTCACTCAGGAGGCACAAGATTTAAGGACTAGGAATTTAACTACATTTGACCCAAGAATTCCGGGACACAAAGTTCGAGAAATAGAAAGCAGAATAAAGCCCAGAAGGCGGTTTACCAAACTTGTTCCGCACACCCAGCTCCGTCCGCCATTGTCCCGTCACCAGTGCACAGTACCTGCATCCATACTGTTGTAGGGGTGAGCTTTCGTCCTCGCTGCTCTACAGGAACTCTACCTCAACTAGATTTAAAACCAATAAGCAAATATTTGGGCTGCCCAGTATGAAAACATATTTAAACCAAATATTTAAAAGAACGACAAACTTTAATGTTTTTCAACTTGAAAACCGATGCATGATGCTTAAATAAATACGGCGCCAAATCCAAGTATTACCTGATGGCCGGTCCCATAGACCCACTACACGACCTTACCTCAAATTAATTTCTCACCAGGTAAGCGTAGCGAGAGCGTCCGCTACCTAGCTACACACACGGATCGGGTCGTCATTGCGATCGCTCACCGTCCGACCGGTGTAACTAACCCTCCGGAGGTTTTGGGGATCGAACCCAAGGAAGTCAGAGCTACCCTTCGCTCTCAAGCCATCACATTTCTCACATGGTTTGGTTAGTATGCATTGGATTTGAACATAACCAAACCATACCAACTAACATGCATCATTTGATAACAATATATAAGAAAATCACCAACCGAGGAGAGTCCTGAATCCCTACCTGGATTCCGATGCTTTCTCTTACGTACTCCAAGAGTCGCGAACCTTCTGTTCCTCGGGTAACTGGAATCCTAAATTCCGACATTTCGATAGTCAATATCTTTTGAACAATTATACGAAATCTCGACGATTAATATATCGTCCAAACCAACTTTTCCTGGTTTGACCAGGAGTTGACCAAGGTTTGACCAACCTTTCCTGGTTTGACCAGGATTGACCAACTTTGACCATTGTTTGACCAATTGCGACAAGTTCGATAATTAAACCCCAAATTACCGAACATTTACTTGAAATTTACAATATCAACCAATTACGACTATGTCGAAGTAAATCAAGCAACGACTTAATTTCAAACATATTAGGCGTACCCGAAATTTACTAAGGCCACCCAATATGCTATTTTCATTTCTTTACTTATTACCCTCACAAGGTGTGTCCAAACTACTAAGGACACCCAGAGCCATAACTTGACATCTCTTCCCTCATTCACACTCATTATCAATTCTTTACTTTTCGTGCAAGTTCTTCACTTCTTTTCTAACCGGTAAACAAGTCCACAATTGCAATACCAAAACATACATTGATCATCCAAACTGAGTTCCCAATTCAAGCATAAAATCCAAACACCCAGAATAAAACAACTTTAACAATGTCAAACTCATAACCGGTCCATTTCAATTTCAACTCACAATTCAATCAATTCATACCAAGACACACACAGCCCATTCTGCACACGAATTCAAACCGCACAATTCCAGGTTTGCTTCTCTAGTTTACCTTTGTTAGTTTCTGGTGTTGTAACAGAGACTTTGTTTCCCAAAGCTTGCTGCCGAAACTGGGTTGGTGATGAATTGATGATTTCTCGTGCCACAACCCAGAAAGCTTCACAATATCTTCTCTACAAGTGTAGTCACAACTGAAACCAAGCCCAGAAGCGCCGGAGAAGTCGTCGGCGGCACCCACAACGTCGAACCCGAAACAAACCCAGAAACCAGTTTGTCAAAACTTGATCTAATCGAAAATCTAATTACACTAGAGTGTAGAGTATCACGAGAGGATCGATTTTCATACCACATACAGCCAAATCGTTTGCCGGAATTTGCAGAAACTCACCGGAGCAGTCGGACATTCCCACCGTCAATTCTTCTTTCTCGTCGGGTGCATGAACGATCTGAGGTCACCTGTGTGACGGCGACGAAGAGGCGAAGAAGAAGGTGCCCTCGTGGTGGCCTGAGGTAGCCGGACGGTGGAGCGCCGGCAGGGTTGGGTCGCGGTGCGTCACAGGTCAGAGACTCCAAGCTCTCTCTCTCGAGCTTTCTGGATCGTTCATCCGATCCTATGCCTATTTATAGGCTTCTTCAAGTGCGTTTTGGATGGCTGTGATCAAGCGGTGGAATTATGGATGGCTGGGATGAAGCGGTGGCTGGATGGATGGCCACGATCGCACAGTTGGTTTTTCTTTTATTTTTCTAAAATCCCATAACTTCGAAAAATTGCTATAAATAGCTCGATTACTCGGAAAATTTCCCGAAAATTTCCACGAACTCGTCGGGTCGTGTACTTTATTATCCAACTCCTAGATTGAGGATTTAACTTTATGAAAATTTCTGAAAATTCCCTCGAGCATCTTGACACTCATCGAGATCGTTAAATAATTTCGCATATGATCTCCATTAAGCTCGACACACTTTTCCGGGGCTCACATCCACGATTCCCACACCGTCATCATTTCAAGCCACCACCCTAACCCTTCCTCTACCATCATCTCCAAAAAAACCTCCATCAATGTTTATTTTGAGCCTCCTACTCGGGGGGCATTCCCACCGTGTCACCGCTCTCTTCATCTTCACGTACGACTTCACAGTAGGCTTATAACGAGCTTTTTCAAACTCCTCCAAATGTCTAACAACCCATTGAGCAGCAAAAACAGGGTTAAAAGGGATCTTCTTCGGTTCTTCCACACTAATTTATTCATTTCGTTCCAAAGATCCACAGTGCCATAGGAGAACATGCAAATTTGCTCCCCCTCCAACACATATCGAAGTATAGTTATATATAAAGAAATTTATAATGTCAGATCATTTTCCGCGATGAGTTTTTTTTACAACTTTTGTCATATTGTCAATGAGATATCTTTATCGTTGCCCCTAAAAAAACTATAGAGAAGAAATAATTTGAAATAACTGTATCATTCATTAACAGTATAATCAAACAATATATGGACTGCATATGTCTAATAATGTTAAATAAAAATGTGCAAATTTGGAGTCATTCATTCCAAATGAGCCGTTGAGAAGTTTAGGTTATGATGCTTACAATGACTTTCTGTCTTCTCAAGCAGAAGATAAGCTTGTTTGTTTGTCAAGTAAGCAAAGTAATACGATAAACAAAGCGATCTAAATAGGGTTGTTGAGCTCTGTTGTAACGGTGGCCGCAGGAATGTTTGAGCTACAGCACAAGTTGCAATACAAATATACAATAATATAGTTTACCATCTGACGCAGTCGGAAGTAACGGGGTTTACAAGCGATAAACCCTAACAGACATAATTCTGGAATCCACCAGAGAAAGAGAGAAAAATCTCTAATTTTTATTAATTTGATATGATAAACTGATCTTCATACATAGCATGATGGTGCTTATATAGGCATACAAAACTCTAAATCATAATCTAACAAGAAATCCTAAAGAATCCAAATTAAAAAGGAAACTAAGAACCCAAAAATAAAAGAATCCTAAAACAAATGTAAGACTAGCCTAAAAATACTAAATCACGAATCGGATAATTAAGACGATACATTTTGGCCTAAATCTGATAGGGCTCACTAAAGTGAGTCTTGAAGATCTCGTCGTTCCCATTCTGGAAATGTATCATGCGTCTCAAACGGACATTCTGGCCAAAAGTTGATCAAATCTGATTCACAATCAAAACCTGACTTTTCGCACGAGAAACCCGAAAAGTCCAAAACCAAATTTTCTTGGATATTACAGCAGCTAGTAACCTCATTATGCGTGAATTACCTATTTTTCAATCACTCTTCTTAATTCCACGCTGCTTCTTTATTTTTCTAATTTTCCGGCTAAACCAGGCTCATTCTCGTCCTACATCATTCTCCTCCACTATGAAAGAACTCGCCCTCGAGTTCCTCTTGAATAAAGAACAAGAATAGGCAGACAAGAGACTGAAGAAAAAATTAGACATTTGAACCTGTGGATTATTTGCTAGATATTCTGCATATTCTGATGGCACAATCATGAACCCAACACCATAGATAAGTCTGTCATATGCATTTTGGCTTTCATAAACAAACTTAGTAGATTCTTCTCGGCTCTCAAGGTTGCATTCTTGAATGACATCTGGTTCTGAATGATTAATTTCAGGCTCCAAGACTTCTTCATTATTAATAACCATATCTACCTGAACAATTTCATCTTTAACCTCTTCTTGGTTATCATGGATGATTTCTTGTGGAGCTTCTTCCATTAGAAATTCTTTTGGCCTTTCTTCAGATAAACTATTAATCTCAACGGGCAAAGAAAACTCTTTGGACTTTAACTTCTTCTCAAAAACCTTAGGAGGGTAATTCTTGATCGAAAAATCTCTAGGCAAAATTTTTTTGCTAAGAAGACCTTTCATCTTCCGCCATGTCCGAACACGCTCTTTTCCTTGCCTCTGACGAGAACTCTGCAACTGATCCCACCAATAAGCAGCATCTTTTTTCAACTTTCGAGAAACCATCTTAGCTTGCTTGTGTTTTGGAACCTCCATGATCTCAAAGAATCTATCCACTTCAACCTGCCAATCCAGAAAATCCTCCACGTTCATGTGACCAGAAAAGTAAGGAATATCAGCCTTGGCTATGAGATCCTCATAATCATAATTAATATCACCTCCACCACCATGTGGAGCTCTAGCACGTTGTCCTTCTCCGCCTTTGCTAAAGTTGTTGTTGTTCCTTCCTTCCAACAACCCACGAACTTCTGCCATTTGAGCGTTCATGACTGCCATTTGAGCGTTCACGGCAGCGGTCATCTGAGCAATCATTTGAGCGGTAAGGGCATCCAAATCCGCTCTTGTAACTGGGGTAGTACGTTCGTCACCCATGGATAATCGAGGTAAATAAGAGAGACAGGAAAGACCTGCTCTGATACCACCTGACGCAGTCGGAAGTAACGGGGTTTACAAGCGATAAACCCTAACAGACATAATTCTGGAATCCACCAGAGAAAGAGAGAAAAATCTCTAATTTTTATTAATTTGATATGATAAACTGATCTTCATACATAGCATGATGGTGCTTATATAGACATCCAAAACCCTAAATCATAATCTAACAAGAAATCCTAAAGAATCCAAATTAAAAAGGAAACTAAGAACCCAAAAATAAAAGAATCCTAAAACAAATGTAAGACTAGCCTAAAAATACTAAATCACGTATCGGATAATTAAGACGATACATTTTGGCCTAAATCTGATAGGGCTCACTAAAGTGAGTCTTGAAGATCTCGTCGTTCCCATTCTGGAAATGTATCATGCGTCTCAAACGGACATTCTGGCCAAAAGTTGATCAAATCTGATTCACAATTAAAACCTGACTTTTCGCACGAGAAACCCGAAAAGTCCAAAACCAAATTTTCTTGGATATTGCAGCAGCTAGTAACCTCATTATGCGTGAATTACCTATTTTCCAATCACTCTTCTTAATTCCACGCCGCTTCTTTATTTTTCTAATTTTCCGGCTAAACCAGGCCCATTCTCGTCCTACATCATTCTTGATGCTCTTACCGCAACGTTTACCGCTGCCATCAACACCATGAACAATCAGATGAACAATCAGAACAATCAGCTGAATAATCAGATTGGAGAAATTCGTGGACTGTTGGGAGAAAGAAACAACCACAACAACAATAACAATCAAAATAGAGGCGGAGAAGGAGGCTAGCGAGTTAGGGCTCCACGTGGTGAAATTGTTGTTAATACTTCAGAATCTGAGTTTGAAGAAGAAATTGTGCAACCTGAACAACAAGGACAAGCTGACCAGGATTACAAAGTCAAGGCCGAAATTCCTTTCTTTTCGGGCAACTTGGGTGTAGAAGATTATCTGGATTGGCATCTTCAGGTGGACAGATTCTTTGTGATTATGGAAGTGCCTGAACACAAGCAGGTTAAGCATGTTGCCTGGAGATTGAAGAGTACTGCTGCAGTTTGGTGGGATAAGTTGCAGAACACTCGAAAGAAGTAGAAGAAGCAGGGTGTTAAAACATGGCGAAGAATGAAGCAGCTGATGATGGAGAGATTCTTGCCAGATGATTATGAGCAGATTCTGTACATGTTGTATATTGAATGTGTCCAGGGAACTAGGACAGTGGCTGAGTACACCGCTGAGTTCTTACGCTACTTAGAGCGTAATGAACTAGGAGAAACTGAAGGCCAGAATGTGGCTCGCTATGTCAGTGGGCTGAAGCCTTTCATTCAGGAGAAAATTGGGTTGCAAACTATGTGGACTATGGCAGAAGCTTCAAACCTAGCATTGAAGGCAGAGTTGTTAGAGAAGCCTTCACGAGCTCCTTCTTTCCAGAGATATAACTACCAAAGGAGCACAGATTTGGTAAACGCCTCAACTGACAAGGGTAAAGCCATGCAGCAGAAAACAGAAAGTGCTTTTAGGGCTTCCAATCCTCCTTCTAGAGGGGCTGGCAGTTCTAGCAGTTCTATTGGTGCTCAAAACAGGGCCCCGAACCAGAGGCTTAATAATCCTTATGCTAGACCTACAACAGACGTCTGTTATCGATGCAACAAGCCTGGGCATAGATCTAATGTGTGTCCTGAGAGGAGACAAACTGCTCTTATAGGTGAGTATGATGAAGATGAAGAAGAAGTATGAAGAGATGACGATTATGATGGGGCTGAGTTTGCGGTGGAGGAGTTGACTGAAAAGGTTAATATTGTGTTGCACCGAGTTTTATTATGTCCTAAAGAAGATAGGCAGTGACGCAATATTTTCAGGTCACTTTGTTCCATTAATAACAAAGTGTGCAATTTGATTGTGGATAATGGAAGCTGTGAAAATTTTGTAGCCAAGAAGCTGGTGGAGTATTTGTAGTTACCTACGCAGCCTCATAAGGCACCTTATTCTCTTGGGTGGGTCAAGAAAGGTCCACAAGTTCGAGTTGCTGAATCCTGCAAAGTACCAGTATCCATTGGTAAGCATTATAAAGATGAAGTTCTGTGTGATATTATTGATATGGATGCTTGTCATATTTTATTTGGACGACCTTGGAAATATGATGTGGATGTGATTTATAAAGGCAGAGATAATGTGATGATGTTTATGTGGAATAGTCATAAAATTGCTATGGCTCGTGTGTGTCGATTTGAGAAATCTGGTGGAAAGAAAGGGGAGAGTTTTCTGACCTTGTCTAGCAGTGAATTTGAGATGGAGGAAGCCTTTAAAGAATCTAAAGTTTTCTGTCCAATGGTGATTAAAGGGTTGTTGGCTGCAGAAAAGGAAGATATGGTGATCCCTAAGGAAGTGCAAAATATGTTGGGAGAGTTTGAAGAGTTGATTTCAGATGAGTTGCCCAACGAGCTACCACCTATGAGGGACATTCAACATCAGATTGATTTGGTTCCTGGAGCTAGTTTGCCAAATCTACCCCATTACCGCATGAGCCCTAAGGAGAATGAGATTTTGAGGGAGCAGATTGAAGACTTGCTGAAGAAAGGGTTCATTCGTGAAAGTATGAGTCCTTGTGCAGTTCCAGTCCTCCTTGTTCCTAAGAAGGGCAATCAATGGCGGATGTGTGTTGATAGCAGGGCCATAAATAAGATAACTGTGAAGTACAGGTTTCCTATTCCTCATTTGGAAGACATGCTTGATGAGCTGGAAGGTTCCAAGGTGTTTACCAAAATAGATCTTCGAAGTGGTTACTTGATACGCCCAAAATAGGCGCGCAATTTAACCCTGAAAGATGTAGTCATTAGCAATATAGAATAAGCAGGGATCGTTCAAGCCGGGGATTGAGGGTAACTTTATAATTCACACAAAAGAAAACTAAACTAAACTAAACTAACACATAAAAAAAAAGAATAACAAAAATCTGAACTAAACTAAAGAAAACGTCAAACACTAGAAAAGAAAAAAGAAAGATGGAGGGTCAGAAGGGGATAGAAAGGGGCTCTGCAATCCTAAGCAAGAACAATATTTTGGGGTTTTTGGTTTTTAACGAAAATAAAAGAGAAAACAAAAGGAAAATGAATTTGATTTTAGGGTTTGAGAAAATAAGATGGAGAACATGTTAGAGACTTGGAAATCCACCACCAATTACTTTCGAACAATGTTAAGTTAACCTAGTTTCAATTACTAAGGTGTGAAACAGAAACCAACCAAGAAACAAGTCGGAGCAGATCATGTCCCTTATTAATGTTTCCCTAATTACTTAGTCTATGTGAACGCACAATAGCTAAGCCTATCAAACATGCAATCAAGGTATAGAACGCTATCCTATCAACAACACATATAATGTCAACATATTTGAAGCATTAAGATCTCATGGAAACGATTGATTATAGAGTTGCAGTCTAGTGTGGAACGCCTACCTAGCATGCTCTTCTAGTTGTTTAAAACATCAGCTTTTGTTCAAAGCCTTGCATACTTGTGGATTAGAAAACAAGACGATTAGGTGAATTATTTTCTAAACCTAGCTCCAATTACATGCATAAATCCTATGTTGGCCACCATAAAACAAACACATGCAAAAGTCTTCAATCAATCAGAGATAAACAACCAGACCACACCAAAGATCAAGAAACTAAATTTAAACAAACATATGTTCTACATAATTGGGGCTTCAAACCTCGCCCCTAACAAAAAGTAACTAGCCACACATCGTCTTAAATTCAACAAATAAAATCATGAGTATTAGATTACAAGATGATAAAAACCGTAAAAGGGAGAGTATGAGAGCCACGAATTCACTTTTAGGCAGCCTTGGACGCAGGCACTTCTTCAAGATGGTTCACGGCGAAGCTTGATGGAAGGTGGAAGATGGATTGCACGGTTTTTCTTCTTGAAGACTTGGGAATTTTAGACTTTGTGTGCTAGGGTTTGGGAGCAGAAGATGGTGCTGTAGGGTGGTTGTTTTCAACGTGTTCTGCTGCTCTATATATGTGGAATACACAGCCCAAGTTTCCTTTTCCAATTCTGCTTTGAAAGCCTCCCCTAGTTGCTTGAGGATTACTCTGATTGGTGCACAACTAAATGATTTTCAAGGCTTAATAATCTTCCCAAAATCTTGAGGAATCATTCTAGGACTCTCCTTGTAATTTTCAGCATCAATAAACTTCCAAAAAATGCACCCAAAATTCGTCTATAGAAGATTTCTGCCAAACAGTCCTGTTTTGACTAGGATTCGATTTCTGACTCTGAAGCTTCCTTCTTGGACAAGAAACGACTTTGTCTTGACAAGTTTCTGGATGTTTCTTGACTCCCACGTTCTCTATGACATCATATATTCTAGATTGATCAATAAACTTCTGGAAAAAATCCAAGAAAATCGCCGGAAAAGATCTCCCAAAAAGCTTCGTGACAAGCTGACAGTTTCTGCCTTATCGGGAAGCCTTCTTTGCATTTTGTTTCCTACTGCCTCGTTGACGTTTCTGACCCTTTCTTTGGCTCTTATTGAATTATAACATCATGTCTTCAAGGTTCGCTGGCCCTTTCTGCAAAGGTGCAGCCGGAAGAATGCAAGAATTGCTCCTCAAAACAGTTCCCAGAAAGCTGATTCTGAAACTGCAGTTTTCTGCTTTGCAGTGACACGCTAAAAGTAAGCGCGCAATTTAACCCTGAAATATCGTTAGTAGTATAAGCAAATAGGGATCGTTCTATTCCGGGGATTGAGGGTACACCTGTCATTGTCAAACAATTAAACAATTAAATTTAAAACAAAGTATAATATTCACAAAGATATTCACAACTATAAACATTTTACACAAAAAAGGGGGGATTTTGTATTTGGTTTTCCGAAAATAAAACTAAGTTAACAAAACAATTAAAAACATAAAAATACAAATGGAATGAGAGAACAAAGATCAAAACCGAAACTTATGATTAAAATCGATTCAAACCCTAATATTGTTCATCTAAGTCATGAGAAAGGAGTTGATCATGTGAAACATTCGAAAGCAAATGAATTCCCATTTTTTACTTTTCAATGCTAATTAACCTAAGCGAAAGCACCTAGATTAATCCTATCAAACATGCAATCAAACCCTAGAAAGCTAGTCAATCATGTCATGTTTAACGCATTACACATAGAGAAAGGCTATCAACTCAAGTGTACAACTTAGTATGGAAAAGTCCACCTAATTGCAATTCTCTTTAATTAAATTCGATCTTTGTACAAAACCTTTACTACTTTGATTCAAGTTTACACAAAACGAAAAGTCGATTTCATGTTCTTAAACCTAGCACCAATTATATCGAAACCCTAAGTGTTTGCAACCACATAAGATTAAAATACAAAAGTTATCTATAACGCAAATTTAATTAAACAAACCCACATAAGCAACTCTCGAAGAACAATAATATGAATCTGAAAATTTCATTCAATCATATAAAATTCCAGAAATTAATATTCATTCAAACATATATGTCAACTAAAACAAACCAACGAAATTCAAACAAAGGTTACAAAGTAGAGGTCGAATTACACCGTGGATGGAAGATGAGGATGAATGATTTTTGTTGTGATCCTTGAAGCTTGAAAGCAAGTCTTCAATGGTGGATGGTGGAGGAAGAGTCACGGCTCCTTCTTCTCCCTTCGGCCTTGCTTGAACTCCGTGGCTTGCTTTAGAGGATGGAGAGAAAATGGGAGAAGCTCACGGCAACAATATAATTTTTCTGAATTTTTCTAAGGGATGTGGAACTCCCTTTTCAACGTCAAAGAGGTGGGTATATATAGGAGCACGGCTAGGGTTCACAAAGCAATCACAAATTTCCACATAGCTTCCACCAATGAGAATTCGCCAAGTAAGCTTTGTGATGTAGTCCAACCAATCATAGAATGCCAAGTAATCCGTGTGATGTGTTCCAACCAATCAAAATTCTCTAAAATACCTCCCTAATATTTAATTGCCGAATTTCCTTGAAATTATTCTGATTTTCTTCATGAATTTCGGCTAATATTCCTTTAGGGAATTTAGGGATGCACCTAGACACGTTTTCAGCTTTTCTTGGTCTCCACCTTTTTCTCTTTCCTTTTATTTCTCCCTTGAATCTCTCTTGGCGTCATCTCCTTGATTATTTCTGATTTTCACGTTGGCAATCACACCAAATTATTCCTCCAACAATATTTCCTTCCCATAAAAGTCTCCCAAGAAAATCTCTCCTTGAAATCCTCAATCAATCATCTTTAATTCCCATGTTGTCACCTTGTTTTTCTTCTTAAGTATTACACGGCAAATTTAATCCCCAAGGAAAATATATTTTCCTTTTTAAAAACTCTTCCTTGATTTCCTCTTGGCATTATATTTTCTGATTTTCCACGTCATTTCCTTGCCATGTCATCTTCATGAAGCTTCTCTTTCCATTTATGAACTCAATTCAGCTTATTTATTCCAAAGACCTGAAAATAGAAGCTTTCTAAAATAAGAAATGGAAACTTTCCTAAACTAAAATGGAAACTTTCTAAAAATGGAAAATAGAAACTACAAAACGGAAACTTTCTACAATTAGGAACTTTCCCAATCAAAGAATGGAAACTTTCCTAAACAGAGTTTTATTAAGGAAATAACGCAGGAAATGTAGGGAAATAGCAGTTAAAACGTAGCATTAAAATGCTCCTATCATGCAGCAACTGTTTTGCACAATGATTTCCGTGGACTTCCCTTGTAATTTCTTGCCAAATGGTTGATCAAACTTAGTCCTCTGCATAAGTACTTCATGTTCCACGGCTTCGTTGCTCCCTTTAAGTTCTTATTTCTCTTGAATCACTCCACGAACTACCTAAAAATAAAACAAAGTTAAAACTGACTTTTTAAAGGAAATAGCTAAGAAAAGTGTAAAGTATTGCACATTATATTTGTAGCATTTTATGCTCCTATCATTACCACCAGATTCGAATCAAGCCAGGGGATGAGTGGAAGACAGCTTTTAAGAGCAAGGGTGGCTTATACGAGTGGATGGTTATGCCATTCGGATTGTCTAATGCACCCAGCACCTTTATGAGGCTTATGAACCAGGTTCTTCGTCCTTTTATGGGTTCCTTTGTCGTGGTGTATTTTGATGATATATTGATCTATAGCAGGACCAAAGAAGAACATCTGGTACAGTTGAGGCAGGTTTTGAGAGCTTTACAGGAAAATAAATTGTACATTAACCTGAAGAAGTGTACTTTCTGTACCAACAAGCTGTTATTTCTGGGATTTGTGGTTGGAGAAGAAGGCATTCAGGTTGATGAAGAGAAGGTACGAGCTATAAGAGAATGGCCAGCTCCAAAAACAGTTTCTGAGGTGCGGAGCTTTCATGGTTTAGCTACTTTCTACAGGAGATTTGTGAAGAATTTCAGTACCATTACTGCTTCTATTACTGAATGTTTGAAGAAAGGCAAATTCCAGTGGGGAGAGGAACAAGAGAAGAGCTTTGCCTTCATCAAGGAGAAACTTTGTACCGCACCAGTTCTTGCTCTTCCCAATTTTGACAAGGTATTTGAGGTTGAATATGATGCTAGTGGGGTGGGAGTAGGTGCTGTGTTGTCATAAGAGAAGAAACCAGTAGCATTCTTTAGTGAAAAGTTGAGTGAAGCTCGTCAGAAGTGGAGTACTTATGATCAAGAATTTTATGCAGTGTTCCGGGCATTGAGGCAATGGGAGCACTACATGATTCAGAGAGAATTTGTATTGTTCACTGATCATCAGGCCTTGAAGTACCTTAATAGTCAGAAAACTGTGAATAAGATGCATGCAAGGTGGGTGAGTTTTCTGCAGATATTCCCTTTTGTGATTCAACATAAATCTGGTACTCTTAATAGGGTGGCAGATGCTTTGAGTAGGAGGGCTTCCTTGCTGGTCACTTTAGCTCAAGAGATTGTGGGGTTTGATCTCTTGAAGGAGTTGTATGTGGGAGTTGTATGCGGAAGATGTTGATTTCAAGGAGATTTGGGCCAAGTACAGTAACAATAATGCAGTTGCAGATTTTTATGAGAATGACGGATATTTATTCAAGGGAAACCGGCTATGTATCCCTAGTTCTTCATTGAGGGAGAAACTGATCAGAGATCTGCATGGAGGGGGATTGAGTGGACACTTGGGCCGAGACAAAACTATTGCTAGCCTTGAGGAGAGGTATTTCTGGCCACAGTTGAAGAAGGATGGAGGAACTATTGTGAGGAAGTGCTACACCTGTCAAGTTTCTAAGGGTCAGTCCCAAAACACAGGTCTTTATCTACCTTTACCTGTTCCTGACGATATTTGGCAGGATCTTGCTATGGATTTTGTGTTGGGATTACCCCGTACCCAAAGGGGTGTGGATTCTGTGTTTGTGGTAGTTGACAGGTTCTCCAAGATGGCGCATTTCATAACGTGTAAGAATACTGTTGATGCTTTTAATATAGCCAAACTGTTCTTCAGGGAGGTGATTCGTCTGCATGGAGTACCCAAGTCCATTACTTCTGATAGAGATACGAAGTTCCTTAGTCACTTCTGGATTACTTTGTGGAGGATGTTTGGAACAGCTTTGAACCGTAGCAGCACAGCTCATCCTCAAACTGATGGGCAGACAGAGGTTACTAACAGAACTTTGGGTAACATGGTCCGGAGTGTTTGTGGAGATCGACCCAAACAGTGGGATTATGCTTTGCCACAAGTGGAGTTTGCTTATAACAGTGTTGTGCATAGTGCAACAGGGAAGTCACCATTCTCCTTAGTTTATACTGCTGTTCCTCGACATGTGGTTGACTTGGTGAAGCTTCCTAAGGTTCCTGGTGTTAGTGTTGCTGCTGAGGGCATGGCTAGAGATGTGCAGGCTGTTCGAGACGTAGTTAAGGCCAAGCTGGAAGGAACTAATGCTAAGTATAAAGCTGCAGCTGATAAACATCGCAGAGTTAAAGTGTTCCAAGAGGGTGATGACATGATGGTGTTTCTGAGGAATGAGAGATTTCCTGTTGGTACCTACAACAAGCTGAAGCCCAGAAAATATGGTCCTTTTAAGGTGCTGATGAAGATCAACGACAATGCTTATGTTGTTGCCCTTCCTTATTCCATGGGCATTTCTAACACCTTTAATGTGGCTGATCTGCATGAGTTTCGTGAAGATGAGGTTCTTTATCCTGAAGAGAACTCGGGGTCGAGTTCTTCGGAGGTGGAGGAGACTGATGCAGAACGAATGGCAGTCTAATTCGAAAAGCATCTTGATCGAGCAAAAGGAGGAAAACGAAAAGTTACTAGTAGCCACGCCATAGCTCGGTGTCCGATTGGAACGTGCCATAGCTTTCCGGAAAGGGAATCGCACCAGGAACAAAACTCGTCGCTATGCCACGACGTGTGGGCTTTTTCGGGCTTTCGGGGTCGTTTAGGGCCTCAAAACGCAGTTTTTCTAATTTTCCATAGTTTGGTTTTTCTAGTTTATTTTGGATTGTTTTCGTTTTTACCCATGGGCTTTAGGGTTTCATTGTTAGTCGCCCTAGGGTTTCATTTCTCTTATTTAAGCAACCTTAAATGGCTGCAGAACCTATATTTCATCTTATTATCAATCAAGTAGAGAATTTTCTCTTTTATCTCTGGTGGACTCCAAAATCTTTTGTTTAGGTTTATCGCTTGTAAACCTAGTTTATCATTCCGACTGCGTCAGGAATGATGCGGGAAGCGTGTACACGATAGTAAGAGGCTCCGTCACGCGTCGAAAGCCATATGAGTTGAGCTAGAATCCACTAGCAATTACAGGCATAGCCGTAAGAAACATAGAGAAACTTATCTAATATTTGGTTTTTTTTTATTGATAACTTGAATGAAAATTACAATCTAAGAGGTGCTTTATATAGAGCACATAGCATAAACCTAATACAACTAGAAAACAAAAAGAACAATTTATTATAGACTAAAACTAGGAAACCTAATTAAATAAAAATCAGAAATAGAATCCTAGATACTAAAGAATATTACGCAAATATGTAATTGGAATCTCAACCAAGATTTTGCTCGAGAATCCCGATATATCCAAAAGAGTAATTTATGATTAATTCCATTATTAAGAAGCCTATTTGAATACCAATTTCCAATATTCAAATTATTCTTCTTAATGTGAAGACGCTTCTTTCTTTTCGAGATTTTTGGTTGAAATTGGCTAAAATCTCGTCCTACATCACCATCGTTAACTAAAATGATGACCATTCAATTCTGGCATTTTATATGATCAAAATCTGATATTCTGTAAGTGTTTAATGGTTTCAATCATTCACCAATGTCTAGATTGGAGATCAAGCAGAGATATCGAATAACGGACGTGTGTTTGATGTTGGACGGCTAATTTAGTGGGGTGTGCAGCGGTCACCCGTCAATATAGTACACTCGCAAGAGATAGACTGGGTGTCCGGCCTCTGCTCCTTCAATTAGGGCTGTCAATGAGTTGTGTCAAGTTGGGTTGGTGTCGGTTCAAGGTATTTGTCATTTCGCAAGAGACAAACTCAAACCCAACTCATTTAATAATCGTGTCAAAAATTTAAACTCAAACGCAACCTATTTATTAAACGGGTTACCCATTTCCAACCCGCTTAAACCCATTTAATAAATAGGTTGTGTAGTGTTAGACAAAATGACTCATTTAAAGGTTAACAATACAACCCATTTAACTAAAAAAATGCATAAATTGATTAAAATTCGCTAAAAACTCCACAAGACAAAGAATATAAATAATTATATATAATTCATAAATAATTAAATCCAATAATTATAAAGAAAAATATTTCAAATTGTTTAATCCTATGATCAAATACTCCCAACGTCCAAAATTTCAATAAGAAGTACAACATAATTAGATTATACGGGTTCACTTCGTGTTGGCGGGTTGACCCGTGGCCGACCCATTTATTAAATGGGTCATGGCGGGTTGACCCACGACCAACCCGCTTTTTAATCGTGCGGGTTCAACCCGCTTAATTTCGTGCGGGTTTCGAGTCGTGTTGGAATTGACAGCCCTACCTTCAATGCATGTGTAAGTCAATTGATGTATTAATGTTGATAGAGTAACAATATCGATATAATAAATACTTACCATAAAATGGTATGAGGAGTCAGCTTTTATAGAGACGCTTAGCCTCGCTTGCTTGTCTGATTTCTGATGTGGGATTGATGTGCATCAATAGCTTGCTGACCCTTATTGAGAAAGGGTTTTGTGTGAGTATGTGGGGGTGTCCCGACATGGCCGGGGTTGAGCTTGCTCGGAATTGGAAGTTTTGTTCTCGGCAACCGTGGATTACTCCGGTGGGACTGTGGCGTGGTCAAATTAGTCACCAGCTGAAATATGTTGTTTGTGCTTGGCGGTATGACGTAGGTACATACTTAGCTAAGTGTTGATATGTACCTGATTTCCAAAAAAAAAAAGTGTTAGATATGTACTTTCGTTTAGCGAACATAAGTGTTGATATGTACTTTCGTTAAGCGCACATAAGTTTTCACATTTAAGAGGGTACGTGTGCATGTACAAAGATGATAAAAAAAACAAATGCGCAAGATGCAGACTTCGTCAAAATAGTCAGATTTTTCGAAGAAAGTTAATCATATTGCGACATTCTCTTTACATAGATCTGGTCATTTTGATTATATTTTCCTCTTTCTTTCTTTTTTTTTTTCTAATTGTTTAAAGTACTACTTTAAGGAAAGGAGATAATTAGGTATGTACTCTACTTTCCACAATCGTTCACATCATCAGGAGCTGGTTTATAAAATCTTATAAAGAAAAAGTGGACACATTTCATTTTCCAGAATATCTATTTGCAGTATATTTGATTATTTGTAGACAAGAATTGTCAAATGACAAAAAGCAAAAAGAAATTCAAATCAAGAAAAGAAAAATGCTACTTGATCCTCTCTGATGTGACAAAATATTATAAATAATAATAATAATATGGTTCCAAACCCCATTATTTCAACAAAAAAAAAAAAAGGCTACTTGATCTCTCTATATAATTCCAGATGCACCACCTACCACTAAACCGTGTTGCTAATTAGGCTGGCATTTGAATAAGTACGAAATTAATTTAATTAATTTCATCATCTTTATCAACTTTATTAGTTGATTTGTTCTTAGTTTAACTCGTTAATTGTCCCGTTTTGTGATCTTTTGGTTGTCTGGAAGTGGTTTGAATTTTTCAGCTAATTCAATTCATTTCATATAAAAAAAAAGGGTTTTGTCCATTTACCCCATTTCTAGAAATTTTTTTCCCACTTACCCCATTAAGTTTTTTTAATTCCCTCTTACACAAAACACTCTAATGAGGTCTTCCCCAATACCCCATTAAGATTCTTTTTTTGTTTTTAAATTTTTTTTAATACCATTTTACCCTTACCCCTTTGTTACTTAGAGAGAGAGATAATGGAAGAGAGAGAAACCATAGGAGACTTCGCCGGAGCCCGGTCACCAGCCACTGGAATCCGGTCACCGGTCGCCGGAATCCGACCAACTTTCCCCGGAATCCGGTTGTCGGATTCCGGTCACCGGCCACCGCCCATCAGATTTTTCAGAAAACCTCACCGGAAAGATTTATTGCCCCCTAATAGACGTCTATTGCCCCCCAATAGACGTCTATCAGCCATATATTGCCCCTCAATAGACGTCTATTGCCCCCCAATAGACGTCTATCAGCCATGTATTGCCCCTCAGTAGACGTCTGTTGCCCCCCAGTAGACGTCTGTTGTCCCTCAATAGAACTTTCGATTGCCAGAATATGAACTAATCTCCCAAAATTTAGACAACTAAAACTTTGTTTAAAGAAAAAAACGAAGAGATTATATCAATTTAAAAACGTCTATTGCCCTCCAATAGACACCTATTGCTCCCCAATAGACATTTAATTTTTTTTCTTTCCTTATGTCTGTTCCATTACTTAAAAAAAAAAAAAATATATATATATATATATATATATTATTTGGGCACCCAGAAACTGCTCTGGGCACCCATTCTTCTTTCTTCTCCCTTCTTCCACGGTTGCAGACCGGAATCCTAACTTCTTCCTTTGCATCAAGGCCCGAGTTCGCCTCCGGAGAGGTAGCTCGGACCAGAGCTTCTTTGCCTTCTTCATGGAGTTCAACTCGTGACCTGAACGACGACAACGCCGCCGATCTTCTCAATCTCGGCATTCGTCTGCAGGCTGGAATCGGAGGCGTTGGACTGCGATTCGGGGAGTCTCCGATTCGTTGGAATCTGTCTGGGAGCCTCGGATGTGGAGCTGGCTGGAATCCGAATCGAGTTCGCAATCGAGGCGGGGATAGTGACAGTGGTCCACGTCACACAGCAACTGGAGTGAGCTAAGCTTCGGCGATGTCACGAAAGCCGATCCGGCATAGATTTGGAGCCGCCGGTGGAAGGGTTTGGGCAGACCGAAGATGGTCGCGGAGGTGAGGTGGTGGCCATGGATTTTCCGGCTTCGTCCACCGTCGACGGCGTGACCAACGATCCGGAATTGTCTTAAGGCGATTTGAGAGAGAGAGAGAGAGAGTTTTTCAGATCAGAGGAGAGAGAATGCACGATCTGGACTGTTGAGGAGTTGCATTTGTGTAATTATTTAATTAGACTGAGGGTAGATTGGTCATTTTCTCCTAAATTGTGTTAGTGGGAATAACAATATGTTGCTGAGGTAAGTGAGATAATTTTTGCTCATTTTGGGGCTTTGGGTAAAGGACCCTAAAAAAAACTATAAGAAAATTATGCTGAGGCACACAAACATAAAATTAGGGTTAGTTTTCATGATTAGCAAGCAGGTCAGCAAGTTTTTAGGGTACTAAGTTTTGACTTTTTCTCAAATTTTCCTTGTTTCTTTGTACTAATTCATTTGATATTTTTAGTTTATGGATTCATTTGCTTGTTGCATGTGTGGGTTGTGATTGCACTTGTTCCATCTCATGCATCCATATATATAACATACAAATCTTCAAACTTATAGTGAAATTCTAGTGCATGTTTTAAGTCTTCATCGAGATACTAGGCAAAAAACCCGCGCAATGCTGCGGGTATACTATTGATATTGGTGAATTTACATCGAAACTACGTTATAGATATATTACATACAATAAAACTACATTATACAATGTTGTACTTAGCCAGATTTCGAAATTATACATTAAAACTTCATTATACATTGTTTTACTTGTCCCAAAAATCCGGATGCTTTCTCAATTTCCTTTCACCTTCTAGCTCATCCCCTGACCAACTGAACATCAGTTTTGAGTCGGCTTTGGTCTAAGACTTGACGAACCCTGACCAACTGACCATCAAACTTGCTTCGTCAAGTCGTCCATTTCTTGCCTATCCCATTGCTTTTCATGCACCAACTCTTGAATTATAGCCTTAGAATGATCCGTTTCAGTGCTTTTACCAATGATATATTAGATGCATGCTGTTCTTCAAGATTCCAGATACGATTGAGTACTTGTAATTCTCTAGATGTGTTAAGACCCCAATTTGACTCACCCTTCCTTCCCTTATATGGTGCGACCTACAAAGATCAAAGGTTATCTGAGATTTCAATCTACCAAAAGGAGATATTGGGTAAATTAGCTTCTGAGTCTATGCAAGTCAATTTTGCACCGCCTTCTCAATCGTCAACTCTTGGTATGAACACGATTAAAAAGTCACATTCAATAGACTACAAAAAGAAAGAGAAAAAAAAAAAAGGAAAAAAAAGAAAAAAGAATACCTGCAGCTCAATCAATGTTTCACGCTTAAGATCTTGCCGTTTAGCTGGATCGATAGAATCAATGATCTCGCAGCAAACGTTCAACTTACTGATAAACAGATTCTGCTTCTGTGGATTTGAAACCTCTTTGAAAGACAGATGAGGCTCCACTACCTCTGCTCCAGCTGAAATGCTTGCTGGGCAAACAACTGAAGACACCCGTTTGACAACATTTAATTTGCTTGCAAGAGAACTCCCACCAATTGTTCATTGGAAACCACTGCCCAAATTAGGACTATTGTTGCCAGAATCACTTCCAGTGGAATCTAGTGACAGATTTTGGCTTGCGAGGTGAATTTGCTCAGAATTTGCTTAAGCATGGTGGAGTCCTACACAATCAGCGAACATTTAAAACGGATCAATTTTACAGGCGCAATCAAGTCAATACATTAATGAGAAGAAGAGAAAATGGTCAGCTTAAAAATTGCTAAT
The DNA here is from genome assembly GCF_958449725.1 of Rosa rugosa. NCBI lineage: Eukaryota > Viridiplantae > Streptophyta > Magnoliopsida > Rosales > Rosaceae > Rosa > Rosa rugosa. The sequence goes on along the minus strand of NC_084820.1, from coordinate 8,819,915 downwards.
TACAACAGGATTTCAGGATTCTACTTTATCTACAACTTTCCATAACATTGACCTCTAATATCCCTTAGGCATATCAGCTAGGAAATAATCCATATATGTGGAGTGGACTCCAAACACAGTAGCTACCATGTCCAACAAAACGATCTAAACTAAGATAGTTAAAACCAATCTAAAGAATTTAACTGCAGAAGCTTGAGGGGGACTCCAAACACAGTAGCTACCATGTCCAACAAAACGATCTAAACTAAGATAGTTAAAACCAAACTAAGATAGTTAAATCCATATATGTGGAGTGGACTCCAAACACAGTAGCTACCATGTCCAACAAAACGATCTAAACTAAGATAGTTAAAACCAATCTAAAGAATTTAACTGCAGAAGCAGTCAAGGAGCAAGAAGAACGCTACTTAGCAAATTCATCCTTTCCGCTTGTATAAAGGAAGAGTACTACACCCACAAAGTGTTGGTCCATTCATTCTAATATAAACAACATGCCACTCTATATCAGAAAGAACATACTCATATAAACAAACCTGGCAGGCAGCAAGAGTACTACACTCACAAAGGTGTTGGTCCATTCATTCTATGAACAAAATTGGCCAGCATCTTCAAATTCCAAGATCAAACCCTAAAAAATAACACACTAATCAGAATTCCCAGAAATAACACAAAAAGCAAATCAACAATTACTCGAATATCAATGCCATAAAGAAAATGAATGCAAAAATTTCTTCAATTTAGGTGTGGCATCCAAAACCACCTGGAGAATTGAACCCCAAGGTGCCACACCTGGAGAATTGAACCCCAAGGGAACTCAAACAATCAATCAAAAAACTTCAAATTCCAATTCTAGGGTTTTCTGAATATGTCCTAGAAAGCAAATAATATCGCACACAAATTTGGGACAGAAGTAAAGTTTTCTAGGAGTTAAAGGAAGTTTCTGATTCAGTCCACTCAACTCCAGTATTACCTGGGAGCAGGAACTTACTGCTAAGTCACTTCTTCTTCCTCTAGTCCCTTCGCTCTCTCTCTCTCTCTTTGTGCAGAGGAAAGAAGTAGACCCTGTATCTCACCATAATGTCTACCTCTATATTTCTGCAGAGCAAGGCCACGCCAACAGTAATCGGTGGCAGGAGAAGCAAACTGGTGGTGGCTCCGTAGATCAACAGGTGGACTGTGTAATTTCGTTGAACATAATCGGTGCCACAAAAATTGAACAGCTGGAGGGACAGTTTACCAGGCAAGAGAGGGGTAGAATGGTCGCGTCACTATTCATTTTGTTTGTCGTTTTGCCTTTTGCGTTTTAGTATAGTTATAATTACTTTTTTTTTTTTTTTTGGCTAAAGCAGCTAGGTGAGGGAAGAATCAAGACCTCCCTCACATCCTAAATTTTATTAGAAAAAGGAAAAATTACAAGGAATAGGAACTAAGATAAAACCTCCACAAAACAATAAAATAATAATAATAATAATAAATAAATAAACAACAACAACAACACACCAACTCATCTCATTAATGAACTAATACACAGTGATACATAAATTAGGTCCAATCATTTGACGGTTCCATGCTCATAAAGGGAGCCTATAGACTATTAACTAACACATAGTAAATAGGTAGAGTAAACTAGACTCGATGACGCTCACTAAATCCTAGAAGCATAACTCCCTAACAAAGTGGGGAATTATTGTAATAAAAATGACTAAACTAAAATACTAAAGGCCCAGGGAAACAACTTCCCAGCCCAAATTTCCAGCCCCAAAGAGACAAAATGCCCAACTCCAGGCCCAGTAGGATTGGCATGTCCCGAACCCAGGCTCCATCTCTTGCACCTACCAGACGCTTGTACAGCTTCGGTGTACCGCCGACCACGCCGCCACAACCTCCGCGACCCGTACTGCCACAACCCCCTTCGCCTCAACCCAAGCAGACCGGGCTCACGCTGTTGCGAAGTCAGCGCTGCCCCGATGCAGCTCACGACGGTCCTCCCCACAATCCAAGCATTACTCCAATCGTACCACCGTGATCTAAAAAAAACGTCGCCAAGATCCCGCCGAGCCACCCTGCCAATACCTCGAGCAAAACATAGTCTCCCATGAACTCTCTCGAGCAATAGTATCAGTCACCCATCCGGCAGCAGACTGCAAACATTAGTGAGGCCAGAGACCAGCCAAGATGTCATGGCGCCGCCGAACATGTCAGATATCACGGAAAACGAAAAGATTCGGCCTTAAGGTTTCGTTTATGAAGTTTGTAGTAAATATCAATTTTTAGGATAAGTTGAACTGAATTTACTCAAACTATTTATTTCTTAATTACGTACAATTTTTGAGATTGTAACTTTTTATTCTACTGTATGTGGTGCTTAAATATAACTACAGAAATAAAATCAGAAAACATAAAACATGCCCGATCGACACAAACACAACACAAGTTTATGAATTGGCCGGCGTGGCCAAAGTATCTAACTGGTCCCATTAATTTGTACGGCTTAACATTATAAAACATTAAAGGATTGAACACAAAATGGTCCCAACTATCATTTTAGTTATTAATTTTTTTTTTGGACGAGTAATAGTTATTAATAAGTCGAGGCAAAACATGATCTCATTGTGCAAAGTGGTCACAACTGTGTTTTTAGACCACGCATCCTATATCCCCTGATTATAAATTTAAATACTATCTGTCCTCACCAAACTGCACTACAGTCTAGACCAACCTGGTCCTTTTTAAATCCTCGATCGTCAAATTTACGGTATTTTGTAGTTAAATATTTTAATCATTACAAGACATGTGTATACAATATTTTCAGAGTCTACCAAATTTATATTATTACCGAGCTAATTTATTATTTTTCGAGTTGGTCCACTGTTAAACAAAACATATTATTCTCTCTCAAAAGTCTCAAATAAGAATGTAAATCAGTTGAGTTGGGACGACTGCCAATATGATCAAGCTCAGCTTAGTGTGTTTATTAACAAGCTAGAGTTCAGCTCAAGCTCCGCTCAGCTTAATTCATTTTTTTCCAAGCAAAATCTCAGCTCAATTGTGAAGCAAGTTCAAGCTTCTGTACAAGCTTATCTTGTTTTTTTTCGAAGACAAATCAAATTTGTAAAAAACGATTATGAATTCAAACTATATGGAGCCGATTTTCGGTTAACTCAACAAAACTGTAAAATATACTATTCTATTGTCACTTAGATAATAATTTCAATTTTGTCTTTGTAACGTACTATATCTATATGTTAGTTTTGTTTCATATACTATGAAATCATAATTTCCTCCACGGTAAATATATTTCGGACATTAGTTTATCACGTGGCAAGATGGGAGGGAAAGAAACCTGATCGGATCCGGTCAGACAAACCCGACACGCGTAGCACGTGGACCCTCTGATCCAGCGCGCCAACCCCTTTCTTCTCCCTCCTCACTCTCCTCCTCCTCCCAGCTCCCTCCTCGTCTATAAAACAACGCGTCCAAAACCCTCGCTTTTCCATCGAAGCCACTTTAACAAACCCCCCGAATTATGTACACATATTCACTCTCAACCTAACCCCTTCACCCTTTCCCTTTGTTTTCTCATCCCATTTCTCTATCTTCATGGACGTTCGCCGGCGACCCCCACTACCTCCCCGCGCCTTCGGCGGCGAACCCATGAAGCAGCACCAGAGAAATCACCCCAAGGCCTCCGACGCGCTACCGTTGCCGCTGTACTTGACCAACGGCTTGTTCTTCACGCTCTTCTTCACCGTCGCTTACTTCCTCCTCCACCGCTGGCGCGAGAAGATCCGCACCTCCATTCCCCTCCACGTCGTCACGCTCTCCGAGATCGCCGCCCTCTTCTCCCTCTTCGCCTCCGTCATCTACCTCCTCGGCTTCTTCGGCATTGACTTCGTCCAGTCCTTCGTCGCCCCCCGCGCTCCCCACGACCCCTGGAACGACGTCGTCAAGGCGCGGCGCCCCCGAAACGATGTCGTAAGGCGGCCACGCCCCAGAAACGACGTCGTAAAGAGGTCGCAGTTAGTGCCGCAGCGCTGCGACACTAACTCTCCTCCTCCTTCTTTTTCGGTACGGCCCGAGCAGGTGGACGAGGAGATAATTAATTCCGTAGTGTCCGGAGAGACGCTGTCGCACACTCTGGAGTCGAATCTCGGGGACTGCCGGAGAGCCGCCGCCATACGGCGGGAGGCCCTGCAGCGAAGGACGAGTCGTTCGCTGGAGGGACTCCCCTTGGAAGGCTTCGATTACGACTCTATACTCGGACAGTGCTGCGAGATGCCGATTGGGTATGTGCAGATTCCGGTGGGAGTCGCCGGACCTCTGCTGCTCGACGGCGAGGAGCTCACTATCCCAATGGCGACCACCGAGGGCTGCCTCGTCGCCAGCACCAACCGAGGCTGCAAGGCCATTTACGCTTCCGGTGGGGCCCACAGCGTCATTCTCAAGGACGGCATGACCAGAGCTCCGGTCGTGAGGTTCAACTCCGCCTTCAGAGCCGCCGAGCTCAAGTTCTTCCTGGAGGACCCGGAAAACTTCGATTCTGTTGCCATCGTTTTCAACAGGTTTTTTTTTTTTTCCTAACACAACCGGTGTCTTTCCATATTTTACTATTAATCCATGTGAATTATGGGTTTTTGACGGTAGAAATGTTAATATTTTTTTTACAGATCTAGTAGATTTGCAAAGCTTCAGGAGATCAAATGCGCGGTTGCAGGCAAGAATCTGTTCATGAGGTTCACATGCAGCACTGGAGATGCGATGGGGATGAACATGGTCTCCAAAGGGGTCCAAAATGTGTTGGATTTTCTCCAGAGTGACTTCCCCGACATGGATGTTATCGGCATCTCCGGTAAGAGTTAGATTTCTTTGTTTTAATCACCCGAAATTAATCGTATACGGCTTTCGCTGTTCCGCCATGAGTTATATATATGAACAAAAGGCATACAAGAATTGAAATACCTTGTTAATGACGTAGGAGCTAGTAGTAGTAGTAGTAAGAATTCAACTTCATTCCCTGCTCTAAAGTCTACTCCAAGGAATGATTTAGTAGGAAAATTCTATGTTGGATTTGACGGGTTCCCTTTTTAACTACTAGGATATAGATTCTAATTTACAATAGATTCTGCTACTTGTACAGAATGAAATCTTTGGATTTCCGTATACGACAGTCAATGGTATTTAGTTGTTTCCGGTTCACATCACTCTCTCTTAAGTTACATGCCACTTCTGTCGTAAGTATCATTTTCCCAATATGCTTTGGCTTGATGATCTGATGTGCGACTTATATACCAACTATCAATTTTGCCGGGTTTAGTAATTAGTACAGCCGATAGGTTTGTTGATTTAGTAAACTATCTCCGTGTTGCAGGGAATTTCTGCTCAGACAAGAAACCGGCAGCGGTGAATTGGATAGAAGGGCGAGGCAAATCAGTAGTGTGCGAGACTGTGATCAATGAAGAAGTGGTGAGGAAGGTACTGAAGACCAATGTAGCTGCCTTGGTGGAGCTCAACATGCTTAAAAACCTTACCGGGTCTGCAATGGCCGGTGCTCTTGGCGGGTTCAATGCCCACGCCAGCAACATTGTCAGCGCAGTGTACATAGCTACCGGCCAGGACCCTGCTCAGAATGTGGAGAGCTCTCACTGCATTACCATGATGGAGGCCATAAACGATGGAAAGGACCTACATGTCTCGGTCACCATGCCTTCCATTGAGGTACAAAACAAAACAACTAACTAAAGCTAATTCTTACCGCTTTCTTTTGGGGGTATATATATTTGCACAGTGAATTTGTCATTTTCTCCCTCTAATGATTCATAGTAGTAGCTGGAATGTGGACAAAAAGGGTTGGTCACCATATGCAATAAACATGACTCATTTCACAGATTTTGTTGTTTTGTGAAAACACTGGTGCCATTTTTTCACTTTGAGATCCTCACTCAGTCAAATATATGCTTTTAAAAACTTTCAGGTGGGAACGGTTGGAGGTGGAACACAACTAGCATCACAGTCAGCCTGCCTGAACTTACTGGGAGTTAAGGGTGCCAGCAAGGACTCTCCTGGTTCAAACTCAAGGAAACTAGCCACCATTGTTGCAGGTTCTGTTCTAGCAGGAGAGCTCTCTCTCATGTCAGCCCTTGCAGCAGGTCAGCTAGTTAACAGTCACTTGAAATACAACAGGTCTAGTAAGGATGTGTCAAAACTTGCCTGCTAAAGATGGAAAGAAGAATAAAGTAAAAACCCCCAAAGGAAAGAAAAAAATAAATAATAAAAGATTGAGATGTAGAAAGACTTCAATAACATCACAAACGGACACTGTGATGGGGTATGTCACATGTGTTGGGGAGGAAGCTTTACCAGAGAGTGCACATGGCTGGGAAGGAAAGTCAAAAGAAAGAAAGATGTACGTTAGAAAGGGCAATGAGGGCCTCTATGGAATAGTGTCAGTAGTCTTTTGCCAAGATGTATTGAAAAGATTGCAAATTGAGAAGTGGAGTAGGTGGAGGAACAAGGGGCTTTACCCAAGTATCTAATCTTTGATCTGTCTGGTGTTAATTTGTTGTCTTCTAGTTTGTAATTTTAGGGATTTAAAATTAAAGCATTTATCAGAAAGGGGTTTTTGTCCTTCGGCGTTGTACATTATTTTTATTTTTATCTCACTATCAGGTTGGATTCTTGTTTTTCTTGCTGCTTAAGTGGGACTACTTACTTGCCTTTGTTATAACCCAACCTGGAAACTGTTCTTTGATCTGTGATATTTTGAGTACCGGTCCCCTATGAACAACAACCTCTCTAGTCTCTATGATTTGGGGTTTTCAACTACAGGAATAGGCAGGCAAGGCACTCATTGTGAGACAAACCAATTCTCGTGTGAAATTGACAGTTTCAATTGTAAACCACTCGAATCCAAAGTCCGATGTTTGAGTTTACAGTTACCCCCTATGTAGTAGCAAAATTGAAGGCCGCTGCCTCTATGAGACTAATGATGACATTTGGCGAATTGTCTCAAAGAAATTAATGCTGGGTGACACAACCAACCAACCAACGTGCATCTTCATCTGCCTTCGAACCTGCATCACGAGTCGAGTTGGTATCCAAGACAATCAAGTCTCTTCTAGGACATGGGGTCATTTACTTCAACTGGATTTGGACGATGGGAGCTTCCACGTCTACGTCTTATAATTAAGTTTCACAATAAATACTCCCCCATGGCAAATGATGGGTTCTGGCAGCTTAGATTCAGCCATACGTAAACATATATATAACATAGTCGACATAGACCTACAAAGCAGATCAAACATTCTTAATTCGTGTTAAGCAAATTAAGGCATGCAATTACAACACGAATCCAGCTACAAGAGTTGGGTTGGGTGGAGAACTAACTTTATCGACGCATCGAGATAGGGACAGTTTTCACAGGATTTGAGTCGACCTCTTGCCCAAAAACAAAAGCAAGAACATAACCAACAGCAAATAGGGCAGATTCAAGGGTCCACGGTGGATTGAACAAATCGACCCGTAAAAGTATATATATATATATATGTCAAAATGGGGGACAGCTCGATTTCGCAGGCCACAACAACAAAGAGAGAGAAAATATCTGATGCTTTTGTGGCGATGGAGATTGACAGCTTCTTCAGCGTAGTGAGTATATATGTAGTTGATGAAAATGACGGGAAATAAGAAAAAGACAAAAAATAACAAAAGAAATGATACGCCGTCTGTGGGAATCGAACCCACGACCACGTGGTTAAAAGCCACGCGCTCTACCAGCTGAGCTAAGACGGCTGATCGATCATTTTACACTTCTTTTCATTCATAACTGAGACTTGGTATGGAAGTATAATGTCGGTAGTAACAGTTCAAATTATGATGGTCCATGACAGCAACGGAGGCCCATATCATACATGGAAATACGAGAACCTGCTAAATTGGGTCCATCCTTCTTCAGTGAATAATGCCTTTTTGGACTTCATTTGGGTCCATTATTGCTTCTTCAATGAATAATCCATCTAACCTACAAAATTAGACAATTTTTTTTAATTTTTTAAAATGAGGTTTAGAACTCAACCTAACTGGGAAGCTCAGCCCCACCTCCGATAATATTATTATTAACTGAAGGATGATTGTACAATAAGGGGGACATATTACCTAAATCTCAAGTACTAGTATAAGAATCCTCATAGAGTGCATTATGGATAATTACAGGACTACAAGAGCTTCATTCAGGCACGGACACAAGGGTGTGCTAAGGTATGCTGCAGCACACCCCAAGATTTTGGGGGAAAAAGTTGTATACCGAAGTAGCTCCAGACTTTCGCTTCTGGACGTCCACAGAGCTAGTTTGGGGGGAAGAAAAGTCAACATATACATAATTAATATATGTATAATTAACACTCTTGAAAGAACCTTCTTGTTCCCACTGTTGTTCATCACCCATAGTTTTGGTTCTTCTATAATTAATATATCATTTTCTCTCTTTCTCTATCCTCTCTGTGCTCTCGTCCTCACAACCTTTTCACCCTTTCTCTGTTCTGCGTTTCTCAAGCTCAGAGCCTCAGACTCTCACCTCTCTCTACCAAGTCACTCTTATCTCCTCTCCTCAATAATCTGCTCTCATCTCTCAACCTTATTCAGGTATTAGTATTACACTTTAACTTCTCTTCTATAATGAAATTTTTTTACGAAATTAGAATGTAATTTAGGTTAGAATTTGAGTATTTCTAGATTTCTTGATGTAAGCAATCAAATCTATTGATTTCTAGAAAAAGATATTGAATTTGTATTATTAATACCCAAATACCCAATTGCTCATGATAGTGGCAATTTCTTTATTGTGTTGATTGTTTGAGAGTTAAGTTGATTATACTTTTGATTGGGTGTTTTTTAGCTTTTGAGTAAGTTAAATTTGTTTTCCCTTGTGGTGGGGAGGGATGTGGTTGCCTGGTGGGGTGCCCGGGTGTGCTCCTTGTATATTTGAGTTTGACTTAAGTTTGTAATTTATACATGGCCAGCAACTTAAGATGGGTTGTTTTCATGTTTTCTTTTTTCTAGGTTTTGTTTTTAATGACAGATCAACCTCAAAATCCTAAGCCACGAAAAGTTCAGAAGAAAGTAAATTCATATTTTCTGAAAAATGATGTTGTTATGGGTGATATTCCAAGTTCGGTTGTGGAAGAACCTTCTTGTTCTGTACGAGTTGAGTCTCATGAAATTGATGTTAATCACATTGAACGTGATCCGGGAAAACGCCCTGCAATCTCGTCATATCCTATTAATGAGCGTGATGAAGTTCAAAGAAAATATATGAGTTTTATGCTTCAAGTAACCGAAGAGCACAACTTAAGTAGTTGAATTTGTATTGACATTGAATATTTAACTTTGAATTGCTTCAATTTTCTATTGTTAGATTTGGGTGACAAAATGCATCTTGTGGATCATATTTTGACAAGTGTTATGCAATTGAGATATTCTATCAAAACAAAGTAAACTCTGCCAAATTTTTTAGAATAATTTTTCTTGCCAGCATAAGGTAAATTTAGCACACCTCAAATTTAATTCCTGGTTCCGTGCCTGGCTTCATTAAACTTTGCTTCTAATAAAGGGCAAGGCAATATCTGTTTGTTTTGATGCAATTGCAGGAATAAACTATTTACTTACACAATATGTTGATTTTTTGTAGAAATAATCTTTGAAATTGATTTAAAAGTCAAATAGTTCAAATTTTAGATCTACATTGCCAACAATATACAAATGAAAGAGAGTTCGGTGATAGAGACTGATTAGACCTGAGTTTTTTCTAGAGTCTACTTCAGTTGGGAAGTCTTTGTAAAAGTTCAAATGTATGCAAGCAAAAGTTCTTGAGAAGTTTTAGGGCAACATTGAAATATTTGGAATATTCCTTGCTTCCAGATGGGGCGGATGACTAAGTGTTGGCTGTTTGCAGTTAAGTGTCAGCATTGATGTTCCTGGGAAAGATACGTATCATTTTCAGCCTCGCCAGAGAGAAGAATGGAATTGTCCTAGGCATATTCAGAAGGGAGACATTGGATTAATGTAGCAAGAGTTTTAGGGTTCTTATTTTGATTATAAATTTTGGATTGATTGATTGTAAATAAGAAATTGGGGAATTTTTGGTGAAATATGATATGGTGTTTGGTATATTTGCATAGAGGTGTTGATGAATGGTTCATGTTTGTGATGGGATGATTATGTTTTTACTAAATCATGAACCTAATGATCAACAAAACAATTAAGGCAAAATAATCTCTCATGTCCAATTTGGTCATTCCACAAACAAAAAGCACAAACCAGTTTGAGTTTAGCAAACACTTTGCCACTGCTTTTACCACTGACATCACTTATAAAAGCCAATTTACCAAACACTCAGCTGTTTTGCTTTTCAGCCACTTATTATCAGAAATAAGCAGAAGCCAGCTTTTCTGATAAGTACAGCCATACCAAACATAGCCTAAATGTTTAAATGCAGAAACAGGAAAGAAGGTAATGCCAAGTGAATGGCCAAAATGGTACACACCATTATCATTATGAAAAGTTGAAAACAAGAATCTGATATACCATGCACAAAGCACAAATGCTGAAAGTAGTGAAAACTCAAGGCATTCAAACAAACATATGCGGATGTATAAGGTGGCAAATGTCATAACATGAGTTTAGTCATCTGCGAACTTATGAACGAGTTCAACAATTGGATTGTCAAGCTAAATGCAATAATGATGACTGCAAATATCCCTAAATCTTTCCTATCCTTTTCTTGCAACCAAATGACGGATAGTTAATGGCTCCTTCCACATAAGAGTTTTTCTTCACCCTGACACTCATTAAACTTTGCTTCTAATCGAACAGCTGCTCTTATATCCTTCGCCAATCTCAGGTAGTCAATCGGTCTTACCCTCCTGTGATCCAATCTCTTGCAAGTAATGTTCTGCTTCCAGAGCTGCCATGCACCCTGCATCATTATAGAACGAAAGAAATTAAGTCATACAGGTTATAAAGACTAGAACATCCGACAATGGAGTTAAAACACAATTTTGAATTTACAAAAAAAAATACATCTAGCGTCATATGGTTGCTCATCTATCAGAGTGAAATATAATGAAAGTCATGAACAATATAATAAAAGGTCAGTTGGATCAAATTATGCAGAACATATGTAGCAGGCAGGCAGCCACTGAAATCCGACTTCAAGTGTAACTATAAGAGTTCATCTTTTACTGTGGACTTGCAGCACAAACAACTCAGGTATATGAACAACCATGAGGCTAACTTGACCCCATGCACTTGAGCCTAGCTCAAACTCAAGCTTAATCTGATAAGGAATTAAATTCATTTACAAGATGGCTTCAAAAATGGGTAGGGTGAATTCAATTTCATGGTATTCAAATCTGGAGACAGTGGAGAGTTCACCTCATTTATAAACCTACTTTAGATAAATTCATATACAAGATGGCTTCAAAAATGGGTAGGGTGAATTCAATTTCATGGTATTCAAATCTGGAGACAGTGAAGAGTTCACCTCATTTATAAACCTACTTTAGATAAATTCATATACAAGATGGCTCCAAAAATGGGTAGGGTGAATTCAATTTATAAACCTACTTTAGACAGGCATCATGCGTGGTTCAGTTCAAGTTCAAGGAGAGTGTTGAGTTTAAAGTCAGCTAGTCTGCATAGCCTAGACTGCTACTTACTATATGGTTCAGCTTAAGGAGAGGAGGGGGTGGCTTGAGTCAGAGCTTGAAGTCAGCTACTGTCCTCGACTTTGTTATTCAGTCAATGCATATTGATCATGAATAGCGAAGCCCTTCTACGCTCCTAGATTGCGGCATTATCTAGTATGAGTAAGAAACTAAACAACAATGCCCTTGCAGATACAATTGATCTTTTAATAACCTTTGGGTCAAAAACATAACTTATATGTACACCATGTCAGAAAGGTACCCACATGACCTTAGCAATCATATATACATAAGCAATATGTACCAAACAGCCTCCAGTCCATCATGGAAAGGAAGGAATGAAGTGCCCCCTAAGTTATCTTAATCAAAAGGATAGAATAAGAACAATGCAGGAATATGTTATCTTGTGAAACAACCTTACAAGAAGACTATCTAAATTATTAATCATACAAAAATATTGTTTGAATGTGTGTAACAGTTTGGCAACACCAACATATCCCAGTGGACAGTGGTAAGTGAACATTTTGTTACGAAAGCACATTTATGCTGATTTGAGTTATAGCTCTAAGCCACCAAGCAATCCAAACAGGGCATCATAAAGTATACATTTCTAATCTTAAGCAGCAGTCTTCAGCAAAGTTAAGGATCAAGAGGAGGAGCTACTTACCAGTCCCGGCAGCAGTAACAGCCTGCCTATACTTCTTATCCTGCACATCTCCGGCAGCAAAAACTCCACGAACGCTAGTCTCCGTCGTGCCTGGCTTGGTCTTAACATACCCATCAGGATGAAGCTCCAATTGCCCATCCAAGAACTTAGTCGCAGGCTCGTGACCAATTGCAAAGAAGAGCCCCGAAACCTTCAAGTCAGACACTTCTCCGGTCACAACATTCTTGACCTTCAAACCTGCAAGAGGGCCCTTCTCTCCTTCCCCATAAGCCTCCACCACCTCCGAATTCCAAAGCACTTTGATCTTAGGGTTACTGAGAGCCCTGTTCTGCATAATCTTCGAAGCCCTAAAGGTGTCCCTCCTGTGGATTATGTTAACCTCAGACCCGTACTTTGTGAGAAACGTGGCCTCCTCCATAGCCGAGTCACCTCCTCCGATCACCGCCAAGGGTTTGTTCCTGAAAATCGGAGCAGCTCCGTCGCAGACAGCGCACGCCGAAATCCCTCGGTTCCAGAAGCCTCCCTTGCCCTCGCCGGAGCCAGGGAACACGAGCCGCTTCGCGACGGCGCCGGTCGCGACTATTACGGTGTCGGCCTGAACGGTTTTCGCATCAGTATAGACCTTAAACGGCGTCGTCGAGAAATCGACCTTGGAAACAGTCTCGGTGAAGATCTGAGTACCGAACCGGACCGACTGGCTCCGGCAGCGGTCCATGAGCTCCATGCCGAGAATCCCTTCCGGAAACCCCGGGAAGTTCTCGACGTCGGAGGTGGTGGTGAGCTGGCCGCCGGGAGCAATATCATTGGCCATCCATCCCTCAAAGAGAATCGGCTTCAGCTCGGCCCGGGCCGCGTATATCGCCGCCGTGTGCGCCGCCGGCCCGCTGCCGATGATGCAGACCTTGGTTTTCAGGGCTTGGAGTTCGTCCATGGCGGAAGCCACCTTGGGCGCGGTGGCGAAAGATTTTGAAGAAGAAGAAGAAGAAGAAGAATTGAACGAAGCGGCGGCGCTTCGAGCTTTTTTGAGTAGACTGCGCAACTTGTTTGGGCCTGAGAACCTCATTTTACTCTGAAATCTCGGGTATAAAAAGGCCCGAATTCTCGCCCCGGACGCGTTTTATGTGTTAAAAATCAAAACGGGTTTTTGCTGTCTGCTTGATAGGGATGGAAAAAACGCTAAGGCTATAAGAATACACGTTACTGTTGAGTTGACTATATATATTATATAGGGATTTGTTTTTTTATGCACCCAAGAGGGCAAGAGATGGGATGAACAATTACTTGCTAACCAAGACTGTGCTTGTCTTATGATCAAGGTAAGAAACCCTGTTCTTGTTTGGTAAAGAAGGTAACATTGTTCTTTGCTTTTGGTACTTAAACCAATTTGGGCTGAGAAGCCGCGAAGTATCCATTGAGGGTGGATATTTTAGCACCGAAAACCGCTTCAAATTATTGAAATTTTACTGTTGAAAGCCAACTCGAATCATTGAAACCGCACCGTTGATTTCGGTTTGGTTCGACTATGAGGGCTTTGGTTGTCTAAACTGAATTTAGCCTTAACTTTATTCTTGTTTGGTAAAGAAATAGCTTCGTTACTTAACCCAACCCTACATAAAGGCTTTATGGTCGCCTTGATTGTAAATGAAAGAATTTTTATTACTTATAAACTTATACATGTGTCAATTTTTTATTGGTTGATTGGACAAAATTGTCAATCTGACTCTCGATTGGAGAGTCTACATTAACTTAGGCCGAAAGCTAAAAGCTCAATACAACAACGTCCCCTTCAAAAATTAAATAAAAGTGAACAACAATGTTCACGGATTAATGTCTAAACAATTTTACGATTTTTGATATTGTCGATTGGCAAAAAGTTGCAAACGTTACTATTAGACTTATTAATTTATAAAGGGAAAACGATGCAACTCATGTCTACATCAATTTCTAATATCAATTTCAATGGGGCCTTCTTCCTCATGAATTTAACTTGTTGACAAATTCTATTTAAAGTTTTCAACGATCTTTTCAGCTCAGCGGTCTAAACTAATGACTTGTGGGTAGCTAATGCCACATTACCACTAGACTACCAAGGAGACAGCTCATCCTTAATATAAACGACTGCATGCTGATTGGGCCGCTGGCCTTGTCCAACCAGCAAGATCCTACAATTGGCCCAAAGAAAGTGATGTTCAGTTGACTATCTTTTAGTTTTTTCCATTTTCCAAAATCGAAAGTATAAAATAAAAAAATAATGAAAACAAAAAAGTCGTGAAATAGGCTAAATCAAACAACAACTAGCTCGCGGGAAAAGGGTACCATCAATTTATTTTATTTGTCAACCATTTTATTCAAATAAATGTTATCTAGGCTTTAGGCTCAAATGGTCATGCATTTGGTTTCTTGGACGTATAACGTCACCTCCTGTATCCATAGTTCAAACTTTTCCAAAATTTTAAAAGTGTGAAATATCTCTTTCCTCCATTTGGCGCGCTTAATGCAAAATGAACTCTAACACCATTTGAGTAGTTGGAATATTAGAGTCAAAGTTCTCGCACAAATAAGTTATTATCATTTAGAGAGCAGGGCCGGTCTTAAGTTTTTCAAGGCCTTGGGCGAAAAATATATATACATCAATAAAATGAAATGAAAAAAAGAAGTCTTCAATAATTGAGATCTCTAAAGAGAAGCCAAACACCAATTAATCTACTAAACTTTGAATGTAAATACTTGAGCATAGAACAATAAAACGTGGAATCAACTTTGCTTCTTTTTTTTTTTCCTTTTCTGCTCGAGATTGACTTAGAACTCCAACTTCCAATTGCACCTAATATTGAAAATTGAAAACGAATTAGCTATCAACAGAACCCAGAAATCAAGTAACCCAAAATCAAAATTGAAAAACACCTAATACGTATTTTGATTTGTACCTCAGCCTACATTGATGGAAACCCGAAGAATTCGTATGAACACCGTAGAAGAACATAAGCATAGAGAGGAGAAAGAGTGGTGATGATAAATGATGAGAAGAAATTGAAGGATTGAACAACCATTGAAACTAGGGCTGCCACTTGGTTTGGTAATTACCAAACTGACCGAATACCAACCGATGTTTTAGGTTTGGTACACCGACTTTTTGGTAACCGAGACCGATAAAATCGAAATCGAAAATTACCGAAAAAGTTGGTTTGGTTTTGGTAAATACTGAATCTACCGATTATCTAAATATTAGATTTATATACTGCAGTTTTCAATACACATACATGTATATTAAGAAATAAACATAAAAACTGTTATAATAGTATGAATATTACTACATATACTACATTAATAGTACATGTATTTTAAGTAACCTAGTCAAAGATGGTTAAATAACCTAGTTTTAGTGAAAATTGCTAAAACTTGATGTCATATATACAAAAGAAAGCTATAATTAGTAGATGAATACAACGTTTATGACTATAAAATTCAAAAACCTAGTTTTGTTCATTCTAATTTATATTATAAAGAATTAGTTGTTCTAAAGTTGGTAATACCGAAAACCGAAATACTGAATTTGGTAGATATAATTAAAAACCAAAAATTTTGGTTGGTAATTGGTAGCTCAGTTTTGAAACCAAAAGATTTGGTTTTAAAGTTGGTAATACCTATAACCGATTCGAACCGACCGAGTGACAACCCTAATTGAAACCAATTTAACGAGAATTTGCTTGATTTCAAGGTTTGGGAGAGAGTAAGAGACGCTGGAATAATGGCATCGTGCGTGCAATTGGAAAAAGAAAGAAGAAAAGATGCTGAAATAATTGCGTCTAAAAATCTGCAATTTTTTTTTAATGTTCCTTACTTATTTATATATATAATTATATATATATATATATATATATATATATATATATATTAAATCTTATTTTTAAAATCTTGTGCCCCCTCTTTGTTGTGCCCTGTGCGGTCGCCAATGCTGCCCAGCAGTAAGGCTGACCCTGTTAGAGAGTAACCTATATCATCATGCCTATAGCAAGTGGCGGATTCAGAAACTTTTCTCATAATGGACAAGGCTAAAATTGAACGGTCATTCAATATCAAAAGAATATTACTCTCATAGGTGAAGATCAATTAAAATTCATTGATCACAATATATATATATATATATAAAATTTACAAATAAATATTATTGATTAGAATTCAAAAAAAATCTCTAAAAAAGAAAAATTAATCAGTGAAACTCTATCGAAATGATGAACATCTATCAGCTTCAATTGATTCATTAATCAAAATAAGAAAATGAATTTGATTAAATGAATTGATGGAGGGTCCCTGCCCACTTGGAAGGAAGAAAAATAAAAATCAATAGCAAATCAGCAATAGGAGTGCAAAAAACACCAATAGTCAATGAGTTATGACCCGTTCGACACTTAACTCACTGACTTAAAAATATCACTTAACTCACTCACAATATTTACCATTATTTTATACTTAACTCACTGACGTTAAATCTCCTGTTAGAAACCGTTAAAGTTGAGGGTATATTTATCTAAACACTAAAATGTACATTTCCAACTTGAAAAATAATTTTTTTCTAAGGAAAAAAAATAGTCACTTTGGTATGACCAGCTCGGCACCATTGATAGACTTTTCAAAAATGTTACTTAATCACTCATATTTACCATTATCTTACACTTAACTCACTGTTGTTAATGTTACAGTCTACTCTCGTTTAACATCTATTGTGTCGTATGATCTAGCCGTCTTCTCTGCTAGGGTTTCTCATTGAAACTTTTCTTCGACAAAATACCCAAACTTTCAACCTAGATCTCATGTCAGATTCTACTGCTCTCATGGCCGCTCTCAACCCTTCGGACTCTGCTAGTGTAACGTTGGGCTCGGCTGGAATGGCGGTTTTGCAAGACAACCATTGGTATATGGTTTGCCACTTGCTTGGTCCAAAAGCTAGGTTTCCTGGCTTCAAAGGCACTATCCCCTCAATCTGGCGCATCAAATCTCTCATCTCTATCCAATCAGCGTCAAGGCTACCGAAGATCGTTTCTTGTTCCAGTTTGATAGGGAAGCCAATAGGAATCGGGCTCTCTATGGTGGGCCTTGGTTCTATAGGAATACAATGCTGGTGGTTGGTGCTTATGATGGTGTTGGCTCGGTGGAGGCTATTCCCTTGTGGAAAATGGAGACTTGGGTAGTGATTAAGGGGTTGCCTGTTGCGCTCAGAAACAAGGCAGCCTTAACGCTGATTGGATCTTCGATTGGTCAGGTGATTCACTTCGATTAGTCGGCGTTCCGGCGAAAGGAGGATCGAGGAGCAGCGGATTCGGTTAATTTTTGATACTCGAATATGCATGAGAACCTGGATGCTCTTCGAGTTCTTTGCTTCGATTGAACCTGAGATTACACTGATTTATGAGAAAGTGAAAGGCTTTTGCAGGGATTGTGGATTGTTTGAACACGATGCTACGGGCTGTGATGGCTTCCTGGTGAAAGAAAAGGAGGAACTGCTACGCATGGCGTCGGCGGTAGTGTTGGCTGGTTTGTCACTGGATGTCTGTAAACTGAAGTTGGATTCCACTACACCGGGCGGGCTAATGATGGTTGTGGACGAGACTAATGCAAGCATGGATATGGTTCTACCTCAGGGTGCAGTGTTGAATGGTGACGTGAATGGCTGTGTGGAAGGCCATGCGTCATTGGGAGGTGAAGGAACGTCTAATTCCTTTAAGGCTGGCTTGTCTATTTGTTATGAACAAGTTCTAGCCAATATTGGTGATACAAGCTTTTTCAAAAACTGGGCTTTTTTGGTGCCATCCAATCTGACCAAGATTGCACCTTTGCAAGTTCAGCCTGCCACAAGGAACGTGTTGAGAAAGACAAGACCGGTGATGGAGGCTTCTATTGCTATCCCAGTGGATTCTAAGCGTAAGGCTTCTCTTAAGCTCAGTAAGACTGGTAAGAAGTACTTGGCTCTACCAGCACCTGCACTAAAAGTTGATGAAAATATTACTCTGATGTTGCATCATAAGAATGGGAAAATAGTGGTTTCTTTGAGGAAGAAAAAGTTAGGGCGTCCTCAGGGAAGTAAAAATAAACCCAAAGCTGTCCGGGTTTTGGAGATGGAGGTGCAAGAGAAAAAACCTAGAAAATGGAAGAGCCATGTCGATGACTCTGGTGAATCTGGTGTTGTTGCTAGCTTGAATGACACTGACTTTGCTGAAGTTGAAGAACTTGAGAAGAAGGAAGGAATGGAGGGGGTGCCTGCCTTCACCTCCTCTGCCCAATGCTATTTAATCTTGTTAAAAGGTCGCAAAGATTGGATTCTCTAAGGATCATTTTACATTGAACTCACTATCATTAAATCTCTCGTTAAAAACCGTTAAAGTTGTGGGTATATTTGTCTAAACACTAAATTGTACATTTCCAACTTGAATTTTTTTTTTCTGAAAAAAAAAAAAAAAGATAGATTTTTTTGTTTTCAAATTAAAATTCAATTTAAAAAAAAAATCCTTTTATATTAGAAATTATCAGAAAGCTATAAAAAAATTTGAAAAAGAAATCTAATAACTTTCTTCAAAAAATTTATTTATTTAATTTTAATTTTTTAAAAATATTTATATGTAATTTAATGAAAATGACCATCTTCTTACAAATTTTTAACAACACAATAGATGTCAGTAGACGGAAGTGAGTTATGTGAAAAGCGGATATTAAAGTGAGTGAGTTAAGTGATATTTTTTAAAAGTCAGTAAGTTAAGTGTCGAACAGGTCATAACTCAGTGACTTTTGGTGATATTTTCCATTATGAGACAAACAAATTGTGCTTTTAAATTTATTCTTTCTTATAGTTTTGTTTTCAAACAGTCCAAAATGACCTTGTTTTGTTTAATGAAACTATTCCTAAATGGCATTGTTTGGAGGATCTCTTTTATAAAAAAAGAATCAGAGCATCTTCTTCTTCCTCAACGTTGTTCTTCCTTTTTGCCTCATTTCTACCATTTTTATAGACCCAGAGGTCTTTTTTGCCTTAAGCTTCTTAACCATCTCAAAAGATCGAGGTTGGGCGACTGTCAAATCTCGTCACCCCTGAATCCGCCCTTGCCTATAGCATCAGCGAACCACCAGCCTTGGGCTAACAACGACACTTCTTAACCCATGCTTCAACTTCCAAAAATTTTTAAGTGTCATATCCTTTTAAGAATTATGTGCTATAACTAAGTAGTATATCTTTTGTTAAAAAAAAAAAAGAAAAAAAAAAAAGACATGCAATACTCCATAAGCTAACTTTAAAAAACCTAACCTTTTTTGACCTGTAGTTTATTATTGTAAGAATTCTTTCCAGAAAATAAAGAGATAGAAGTTCAGAATCCAATTAATTAATCGAAAGGGGTGATGTATATATTAGGTGGTAAAAACAAACTACATAATCTGCATTTAAACCTACTACGAACCTTCCCAAGATAGCCGCCCAGGCCAAATCCCACTATCCTTTTAATCATGCAGAAAAATAAATAAAAGTTCTACCAATTCTCATACTCGATCATCAAATCTGTATACACAAAATTCTCCAAGAATAAAATCATTTTCTTGCGAAAGAAACATAGGAAATTAAAGACAAAAGCCTAGAAAATTAGACCCCATATTTGAATGACCACTACTGGGTTGTTTTACTTTTCTGATCCACAGAAATAGAAGACCTCTTGATGAACTCCAAGCAATCAGCAATGGCTTCTGCATAGAAAGAATTCGACCTTCCATATGATCTCAATCTTCCACAATCAACTCGACTACCCTTGTTTTGTAACTTCTTTCTGACCAAACCTCTTCTACTGCTGCTTCCATTAGAACTTGTAGTACTAGCTCTTCTCATGCATGAACATCTCCATCTGCTCAAGAACTTGAAGAAGCACAAGAACCTCGTGCGCAGTCTGGAGACCGAAAATCTTCTTGGGTTTAGCCTGAATCCTCTGTTTGCCCTAACATTCCCAACTCTGTTGTAGCTCATGTGACCCATGAAGAACCCAGTGAAACCCTGGAGGCAGAAACCAACTAGCTAGTATAAAAGCTCTGCTCGTTCTGGAGGGTGTATCATATAAATAGGGTTGAAGAAGGACTTTTTGGGTGGTGAGGCTATGATTGGTTTGGAATCAATGGAAGGAAGGGACTTGGAAATCGATCAATATATTTGTGGTGTTTGTTTAATGGAGTGATTGTAAGGTTAATAGACCGCATTGTCAATGACATAGGTGTGGACAGTGGAATTATATGTTTAGGTGTAGACTGGTTTATTTATACATTTGATTAAGCACGCAATTAGGGCAGGTATGATTTGGAATAATTGGCTTGGTGGGACTAAATTAGGGAAAAAGAAAAACCAAAGGGGTTTCTTTTCAAATTAGGTGACTAAAGCAGCTCAAAAGTATTGGACCAAAGTTGATTTGTATGAGTGTAAAGTTCAAAGTCCAGGTACGTTGGTGACTTGTGGGATGTCTTTTTTCTAGTAGACTGGCTAACTTCATCAATGGACTTGTTGGTGATCAACTTCTCAAAGTTTTCGGGAGGGAAAAATATATAACCCGTGTTTCAATGTTGAAACTACATTAATTCACATCCCAGCATAGCCAGACTAATCACTGCACCGCAGACGCACGAACCATTGGGTGTTTTAACTAACCCAGGTCCCTCAAATCTGCTGGCCACGGGATGGAGCTGGGATTCGAACTCTAGACCTGGGGGTTCCAGACTAGGCAGCTCGACCAACACACCACACCACGTGGTTAGCAATATATGTTATTCCCGACCACTTGATGTTAAAAATTAATATAACTTTCATGTAATCGATGGATGAGAAACATTTAAGATCATAACTGCATACCAAAAACCTAAAATTGTAAAACTCGAGCATATGAACCAACATTGCAACATGACTTAAAATATAGAGACCAAAAGTATCAATGTCCTTAATATATGGAAATTAGAGCATCTCCAACAGTGATATCTATCTTTATATATAGCTAAAATTAAGATATAACTAGTTAAATATTGAGTTATGCTCCAGTAGAGTACCTAAATTTTAAGTTAAATTTAAGTTTTAGTTAAATTCTCTCTCCTCTCTAGGGTTTTTTAGCTAAAGTTAAATTTAAGGGCTAAATACTGTTTAGTACCCTGTGGTTTGTGCCCAACATCAATTCAGTCCCTTGACTTTCAATTTCATCAAAAACACCCCTGCATTACTATATCTCGTTTAATAGGTCCTTCCGTTATCATTCCGTCAACAGCAACCGTTAACTCGCTGACATGGCATGCCACGTCAGCTCCTGTGGGCCCATCTCTAAGGCAAAATTCCCAAATTGTCCATGCCTCCATTCTAACCCATAAATCCTATTACAGCCCTCACTGTTCACCTCTCTCTCTCTCTCCATCACGATTTCATTCACAACTAGAAAAGGTCATGGATAACCTGGCCTCCAACGACGGCGACGGAAGGGAGAGCTTCCCAAAGGGACATGCCCTCGCCGCCATGATCGCTGAGGGAGGTGCAAGCGCGCTGGGTTCGGTTGACGAGGCCGATCAAGCTCTCCAATCTGGCCATGGTGGGATCGAATCGGAGTGATGGAGATCTGAGAGATTCACTCCCCGACCGCGGTCGAAGTAGCACTGGCGCCGGTAGCTTCCTCGCGGCGGCGTGAAGCGGAGCCCGGTTCTCCCTTCTCCAAACTAGCAGCGACGATGGCAGGACGAAGCCCAAAAACTTCTTGGATTTTCCGACATATTTTCCGACTCCGGCCACGGATGGACGCTAGACTGGTAGCGGTAGCTTCATCTTGGCGAGGTGAAGAAGCTTATGGTACCTGCTTGTCCATCTGTCAACTTGGGACAGAGAATCGAAGAGGAGAAGATGTTTGAGTTTTCCGGCGAATTTCCGGAGGTGGAACCAATTTGATCGAGCCCTCCTGCTTCTCCTTGAGGGCGGGGGTGTTCAGGCTCAAGTGTGGCTGGGAATGAGAGAGAGACATCCAAAGACTTGATCATTTTGGTATCCAAAGACTTGATCTCTTTGATTTAATTCTTGATTCCGGATTTTTGTTTCTTGTTTCTACTTTGTGGGTGTTTTGAATTGGAATACCCTTTTGGATTTTGCTGGGTTTTTTTGTTTGTTTGAACTTCTCTAATTCATGGTGTTAGTTTGGTGTTAATTGTGTTCTTTCATCTTACTCTATTGGAGCTTAATATTACTAGAATATGGTGAACTGAATTTGATGGGAATTTGGTGAGGATCATGTCCCCGTCGAACCAGGCTAACCAGGTTTGATGGAAAGATTCCAGAGTGTGGAGCGAGGAGAGGCCGACGGAGGAGACGGCGGAGTGGGGTAAGTTGCGGCGGTGTCCGGCGAGGTAGTTGCGGTGAGGAGGGTGAGAAGGCAGACGGTGGAGAGAGGGGTTAGAATGGAGGCATGGACAATTTGGAAATTTTGCCTTAGAGATGGGCCCACGGGAGTTGACGTGGCATGCCATGTCAGCGAGTTAACTGCTGCTGTTGACGGAGTGATAACGGAAGGACCTATTAAACGAGATATAGTAATGCAGGGGTGTTTTTGATGAAATTGAAAGTCGAGGGACTGAATTGATGTTGGGCACAAACCACGGGGTATTAAACAGTATTTAGCCCTAAATTTAACTAGTCTGTTGGAGATCAAACTTAGTCTAAAATTAGTTAAATTTTTTTTTTTTTTTTTTTTGAAATAATTATTCTGTTAGAGATGCCCTTAGGTAGGTAGGTCCGTACGTGGGTGGTCAAGAATATGTGGAGTGTGCATAGGAAAGCAGTTCATGTGGAAAGAGCAAGGCGTGTGGGATTGTATGCCTAATATTCCTCTAGTGCATAAGTTTAGTTAGTCTCTGATTAAGTGTGGTCTAGCCAGAAATGCAATTGACAAATATTGAATTCTCTTTTTGTTATATTAAATAGCATAAAAGTCACGATTTAGCTAAATTTTATGAAAGTACTTATGTTGAAGTTGACCGTCTATTTACTTGAAGCAATCGAATTCTAATGAGTATATAATGTTTGTTTGTGTTATTTTTTACAGAGATAATATTTAAATATTAATTTAACTTTTAAATGGTTAAATCCTGAATTTAAATTACTGATTGTATGCGAATAAGAGATAGTTTAGACACACAAGTCCAAACCGATTTGGATTTAAGTATTTTATTTAATATCTTAATCGGAGGTGAGGTAGCAAATCACCTCGGTTACGTTAGCAAATTAGTAATACACCTGCACAGTCAGTATTTGAACTCGGATCGAGGTCCACGAGGATATCTTGACAAAGTCATACTAATCCCCTGCCACAGGCGCACAAACTCGAATCCTCTTCAAACCTGATGGCTTCTAACTGGTGAGAATTGAGACTCGAACGCTAGACGGGGAGAGGGGGGGGGGGGTTACATGCAAGGTCGCTCGACTAACCTTAGTAAGTATTTTCCTTAATTTTAACTCAATTTCTCATTATTGTAATGATCGATCATATATATGTATATCAATTATTTTAGAAGAATCACAAGTCTCCTTTATATTTTGGATTCAATACATCATTATCACTATAAAAAAAAGGCTGATTTTTGAATGAAGATACGTCTAAGCTTTAGAATATGAATGAGCTAAATTTTTTTTTCTTCATAAAACCCCAAAAAATAGGAAAGGAAAATGCTTAAGATCCCAAAATGTTATACAAAAAACTTATACCAAATGAGGTGGCATGTGCCACATCATCATCTTAATCCTAATAATTTCCCACATGTCTTCCTATTTTATTCTTTTTCATTTAAAATAAAAATCAACAATTAAAATTTTTATTTTGATAGAACACCTTCAAAGTCTTCCACAGTGAAGATGACCCGCCATAGCCATAGTCATGAAATCATGAATATAAGCAAAGACAAGGACAAAATTATAGACAAGAATCCGATAAAGCTGTCAAAGAAGGGCAAATCATGCAAAGGCACTTTACTATTCCTCCAGCCTCCAATCCAAAGCCAAGAATTCTTGCTGCATTGGCATCTTCCGCACCCTTCCTCAAGTGCCTTAATCAATAGTTGAAGAATCGAAGGTTGATGCTTCTAATTTCTAAAGATGAGCGACATCTTAGTTAGATTATATGACTTGTTTCGGTTATGTTTAATTTTTTTTTCTCTTCTAAAATAAAAAAATGTTTAATTTTTCAGGGCTGGGTATCTATAATCATCCACCTCTTTCTATACATCTGTGAACTGTTAAATTTGCAGAGTTATAGATTGCTTTGTTTGATCATCACGTCGTCCTTTTAGATAAGGAAGTTATTTTAATTTTTTTTTTTTTTACATTTTTAGGTTAATTGAAAATGAATATTACTAGATAGATAATATGCTGCAAATTATTTAATTGAAGGTGATGACTGGACATATGCCATGTAGGATGCCACATCCTTTGGTATTACTTTTTGGATTCAAATTTGCTCACCACCAATACTTTGGTGGTGATACCACCAAATAAATTAATTCTACATGACGTGACAATTTTTAATTGGGTGGTGATATCACCACAAAATAAAAATGGTGAGCAAATTTGAATCCTTAGTTTTTTTGTATAATTTTTTTTGGTGTATGTAGCACTACTCAATAAGAAAATAGAAGTAATAATCATAAGGTCGGATCAAGAATTTAAAAATCATAAAGGTCTTCCATACTTTCATTTACCACCATTGATGGTGAGTGTCATCAACAAGTTTTTAATGTTATTTCCAAATCCGAATCATCTCCTCGACAATAGTCACTCATTAGACATTTACACGTCTTTGATTTTAAATGGACTTGTCACTTAAATCCAATTAAATTGAAGTTCAAGGACCATTTATTTTCTAATTTTACCGTCAAAAACACTTTTATTAAATTAAATCAAACATTAGCTACAAGAACTAAAATTCTAAAAGAATACTCTCTATTTTGGCTCATGTCACGCCCCGATTTTTAAACAACATTTAAAAATCAATATAATCCCAAAATTATACATGCGTGATAGTTAAGTCATCAAGACAAAATACCTGGAAAACATTTTTCTTTAAACAAAGTACATATTGATGCCCTGAACCCACAATGTCAATATATACTCGCTCCGCAGAGTCATATATTACACAAGTTTACGAATTAAATTGTCACAACAAAATAATAAGTAAATGCTCATCAAACCTTACTACATAGTGGAAGTCTTAACAACGGTAAAGTCATAAAATTGGCTTCCTACCGTCAAGCTGCAACTATCGGAACTCGGCTTCAGCCACGATTATCCTGACCTGCAGGATTAACCCCTACACCATCGAATAGTGCATTGGGTTGCCACACAACAAACCCGGTAAACTTATGAAAGCTCGTATGAGTAACTCAAATACAAAAACACACAACTCACACAAAACGAGGAAAACCTTTCAACTTGAGAAAAGGAACACATATCATGCTTCCCAAAAATAATATTATTTTCCCAAAAGAAACAACGAAAGTCACACCGTGACAAAATCATATAAATCGTTAACCTAACAATCCAAATATGATAAATCGATCCAACCTGGATAATAAAAGTCAACACACAACAAATCATATCTATCGTTAACCTAACAAATAGAATATGATACCTCGGTTCAACCTGGACAATAAAAGTCAACACACAACAAATCATATCTATCGTTAACCTAACAAATAGAATATGATACCTCGGTCCAACCTGGACAATAAAAGTCAACACAGTGACGAAATCATATAAATTGTTAACCTAACAAATAAAATATGATACTTTGGTCCAACCTGGACAAAATGTGTACCCAGGAGTCGTAAGTAACCTACTTAGATCCATGAGATACGATGGCAGACAGACTAGAGATTTAACTGATCATATCCATTCACCCGGTCAAAGGTGTGAAGTCCCGATATATTACCTGAGGTCACAACCTGCGACCTCGGATCCTTAGGCCAACTTGACTCTTAGATCAAAATATTTAAACGAGTCGCACTAGACCCAAAATGTTTCAAATCACCAAAAAGGATAAATCACAACCTGTGACTCCCAAATCCTCAGACCACCGGTCGTCAGATTAAAACATTTAAAATGATCATACCGGACCTGAAATGTTACTCAACTCAAAAAGGAGAAATCACAACCTGCGATTCCCAAATCTCAAACACTTTTCAAATCAATAGAAAATACCATTTCCCACAATAATTGTTTTCCGAAAAGCCACACCTCAAAACAATAAATGAACACAATCATGCATATTGTTTTCATCAACCAACAAAACCACCAACAAATATATTTCACGTAAATATATATATATAGTCATTCACTCAGGAATGCCACTAATACCAACTATAGTTTGCAGTTAAATAAATAACTCCCAAAACGATAAGATAACTTCGTTCGTAAATGAACATTGTGAGATTACTCACATCTGAATCCCATTGCGTCTTCTATACAGAACCGAGCTAACACAATCACAACAAACTGTCCATTACAACTTCGTCAAGTACCTAATCTCATACGGTCACATCTCAGTACTCGAAATACAAATCGATTAAAGTTCGAATCTCCAAATCGAACTACAACCCGAAAGTAACGCCAATCGAGGCAGAAATTCATCAAAGACCACACAAAGTCTCCGGAATACTTCTACGATCAATATGACAAAACTACTAGTCTATCGAAAGGTCGGATCCTCACGGATAAAAAACTGAGCGAAACGAAATCGCTAAAAACCCTAACAAATTCATACGATCTCCAATAATTACGAATTATATATCAAAATGTTCGTATCGATGAGTAGATGATATATAAAACCAGAAATTGTCCCTAACATGGCCGGAAACGCCGCTATGGGCTGCCACAGGCGGTGGTACACCGCCGCCGGCCAAACTCAAAACCACAACAATCCAACCGTCCAAAATGTCAAGAATACCAAGTAGAACAATTTTAATACATGGAGCTTGAACCAACTAGGCCTAGATCGCCGCCGCAAGCCAAATATCACTGTTCACCGTGAGTTGACTATACTCTAGTGAAAATAGTCCAAAACCACCACTAAGGGTCGAAGGAGGAAGCTTCCACGAACCTAACAAGACCGTTGGAGGAGGAAAATCCTGTCGGGTCTGCCTTCGCAGCAGTGATCCGCCTTGTACGCTTCAAATCGCTGCAAGCCAGCATCGTAGGGAGGACCGCATGGAGGGGGCGAGCCTGTCTGTGCCGGTCTCGTGGCCTGGGGTCGCCGGAGGTTGTCGAAAAAGTCGGGTCTTGAAACCGGGTTCAGGTCGGGTCAGACTCAAAATCTCCAGATCCCGATATATATATATATATAATTAAAAAAAAAAAAATTTATACTCGGCTTGATCGATCCTTATGCTCGGGCCAGACTGCTCAACCTCGGGTCAGACCCGGGGCAATGTATACAGGTCACCCTCTGCCGGCAAAATCTTTCCAAAAACGAAATAGATTCGTAGTAATAAGCCTGAGAAAAAAAAAAAAAAAAATCTCTGAACCACCCGTGTGTGTGTAATAGTAATATATACAATTACACAGCTTAATGCTTTGGCAGAATCATTGAGGGGCAGACATGTCATGCAACTGCGATATCGAAATTGCAGCTCTTCTTCCGCCTGAATCTGAATCTGAATCTGAATCTGACCCATCTCACTGTAATCCTCCGCTACCCACATCCCAACATCAAGAACAATCTTTATCTCCAAACCAAGTCCCGGAAGTTGCAGAGCCAGCGATCCTGGGATCATCGCCGCCGGAGGTAGACTTCCCAATCGAATGGCCCCCCGACGGGAAGCTCAGCCTGGACTGGGTCCAGAACCTCATGTCCGTCTTCGATTGGTCTTCAAGAAATCTAACACCAACCCAATTCCCGGAGGTTCTTCCCGTCCGGGTTTTCGATTCCTTGGTTCTTTGCGCCTCCAAGATTCTCCACAAAGAACCCAATTGCGTCAAGATCGACGACTGCGGCCCTGACTCCACCGTCGTCGTCGTCGGAGACGTCCACGGCCAGTTGCACGACGTTCTTTTTCTTCTCAAGGATGCTGGGTACCCTTCGGAGAATCGAGTCTTCGTCTTCAATGGGGATTATGTTGACAGAGGAGCTTGGGGTCTTGAGACTTTCTTGATTTTACTGGCTTGGAAAGTGTTGATGCCGAAAAGCGTGTATCTTTTGAGAGGTAACCATGAATCCAAGTACTGTACTTCTGTTTATGGGTTTGAGAAGGAAGTGCTAGTCAAGTATAGAGATGACGATGGTAAAGATAGAGTAGGTAAACATGTGTATAGAAAATGCCTGGGATGCTTTGAAGGGCTTCCTCTTGCGTCCATTATAAATGGCCATGTATATACTGCTCATGGGGGCCTGTTTAGGAGCATTGCAGTGACACCAGCTAAGAGGGGAAAGGGAAAGAAGAATCGAAAGATTGTTTTGAATTCGAATTCGGAGACTAGTACTTTGGTTCTGGGGTCTTTAGATGAGTTGTCTAAGGCTCGGAGATCCGTTCTTGATCCTCCCTGGGAAGGTTTGAACTTGATCCCGGGTGATGTGCTGTGGTCCGATCCCTCCATGAAACCTGGTCTTGCTCCCAATAAAGTCAGAGGCATTGGTCTGATTTGGGGTCCTGATTGCACTGAGGACTTTCTTAAGAAATTTCAGCTCAAGGTAAATGTCAAACTTGGAGTTTAGTATGCTTTTTGTAGTGTTTCTCATCACAGGCAATGGTTGTTGACTTGAAGGTTAATTGTTTTTGAAATGATATGTTAGGGTGGGCAATTATGTTGACAATAATGATTTTTAACTGTAGGTCTTCTGGTTTGTATTTTATCCTGTACACTTTAGATCTTGCATGCTATTGATAGTGCAATGTGACTGCCAATCAAGGCATGCGTTAAGGGGACTTTTGAACCCAAATTTGTCTCTCACTAAACCTTGTAAACCTTTTCGGTTACTACTATTTCAAGTGTGGTGATGGTTGCATAATAAATTAGCCATTATTGATCTTCCCATTATGACTTGAATTTAGGGAAACCCCTGGTCAAAGCTAACCTTTGGATACCCCTCCCAACCGTCTTCTTTCATTTAGTGGTCAGCTGGACAATGAATACGACAAATTGTTTTAACGACCGAGTCTTCTCATCTTTCGATGTTCTAGTTATATTTATGAGCACTAAAAGGTTATTTATGAAGGCTTGCATTGAGCATGGAGGTGGATATGGCTTTGCTTTTACTTTGCATTGAACTTCATCAGGTAGATGTTGAGTGGGGATCAGGAGTAAAAGAAATGTTCTGTTTCCATATCATCTTTATGTTTGGCTAGTAGCTGTAATGTTTCTAAACTGCATAAGGAATGCTCTTTACGTTTCTCTCACTCTGCACGTGAGATGATTTCTTTTTACTCTATTGTTGCTTTCACTTAAGTATCAAACAGAGATGCAATACTAAAATTGTGGTTATTCTACCTTGTTAAAACATCAGTTGATTATCAGATCGCATGAAGGACCTGATGCGCGTGAAAAGAGGCCAGGTCTTGGAGGCATGGATCAAGGGTACACCATAGATCACATCGTGGAGTCAGGGAAGCTCATTACTTTATTTAGTGCTCCAGATTACCCACAATTTCAGGTGTGCTCACAATCCCTTGATGATGGTTATTCTTCAAGTTCATTAATAGAGTTTTATGTGAAATCCTTGCATGTGTTTGGAAACTGTTATTGGCAGTTTGGCACTTTCTATCAGAGGTTGTGGGTGCATTAAAATTCTAGTAAGCAAAGTTTGAGCATGAAAAACTAAGACTTCCAATAACTTTAACCTAATTTGAAACAAATTTCTCTTTCACCTCCTTAAATTGTTCTTTTTGGGATGGAAATTTCTTGTCTTAACACCTCTCATATGTTATGCGTTAAATGCATCTTTCCTTCTGGGAATTTTGCTCATTATTTCAGCATGGGACTTCAGTGCATATCGTGGACCATGTGGAACCTGTCCATATATGTTGATGTTTCTAGCTATTAAGTGTCTGAAATTTTATATTCCTTGAGCTTCGATACTTATGCCAGATCATAGGCATTTTGGGGAAATCAGAACCTCGTCACATCTTTAGTAGGATGTGTTTGTGGACCGATCATTATGATAATATTCTCTTTTTGAGATAAGGTGGGGAATTGTTTGAAATACAACTCGAGAAACTTTAAATTATATGGAAGGTACAATAAATTAATACTTGAGAAAAAGATTCATGCATAACCGACCAGCAATATTTGATCTGACAGACGGATTTCAGTCATAAGTCTCACCAATCTGGTTTGAGCTGTGGTTTCTCTGATGTTGTAAGAGTACCCTTTTCACAGTCTGTAAAATGACATTTTATCTCTTAGTAGGTTAGTGTACAACTACAAAGATCATTTGTTTCATTACATTTTGATTATTTGATATCACTTTGTCTCCCCTACAGGGTACTGAGGAGAGGTATAGAAATAAAGGGGCTTACATCGTTCTGGAACCCCCTAATTTTGATCATCCTGTATTTCATAGTTTTGAAGCAATTACTCCAAGACCACAGGTATTGGTCATTACGGATCATAATTTTGGAAAAACGTTAATGAGCTTTCGGTTTTGTGTCACAGCTAAATGGTTCTGATAATTTTTTATAATGCTTCCATTGCAGGTAAAAGCATATTATGATTATGAAGAAGCAATTGATTCTGATGAAGAGTTGGACATGGCATCAATGGCAACTAGCCCGTGAAGGTCCATCATCAGTCGGTGTTCATTGCAAATTTTACATTTTCTTGATTTTATTGTGATCATATCTTTCTTTGTGAGAAATTCTGGATCTAAGAAATACAAATAGTTGCTCATATGCGGATACTATTTTTGGTAGTGCAACACAATTCTTGTAACTACTCTTGCTGTCTTCAATTCTTTAGTACATTGTTCTTTACACCATCAAGTAAAAGCTAGATCATTTGAAAGTTAACGAGTTTGAAATAAGCCTAATTCCTATTCAAATTGTTATATTTCTTAATCTAACCATTGGTAAAACATGATATTTAGAATGTGTTTCAATTAACGGAATATCAAAACAAGACTTTTTTCTATTTTATCTTTTTATTTGTTTTAAACTTTCTTAATTTATTACACATTTCAAATCCTAAATAGATGCAACTAAACAAAAGAAATATCAATTAATGAAATTTTAGATTGATGGAGTTAAAGATTTCATCGTTTATAAATTCCTACGGATTTTATAATTTTCTCATTCAAACGCACCGTAATAGATTTTTATTTTTGATGATTTTTTAAAGTTATAAAGCAAGAAACTTATATGTTCCGCTAGTTCAGACTTTCATGCTCTATGAATACTAAGTTCATGATATAAGAAAGCAACTTTGTTGCACGTCCAAACATGTCAAACTATGTCAATTATTATTTTTATTCATATTCCTTCATACCATGAACTCACTTTAAGAACGAAAAAGAAAAAAAATTCTACTCTTCTAGTGTCTAAAAAGTTCTAA
Organism: Rosa rugosa; assembly: GCF_958449725.1. Lineage (NCBI taxonomy): Eukaryota > Viridiplantae > Streptophyta > Magnoliopsida > Rosales > Rosaceae > Rosa > Rosa rugosa. The sequence goes on along the minus strand of NC_084820.1, from coordinate 8,787,979 downwards.
ATTTTTTTCATATAAGAGATTTAGACTTTTATTAGTGTTCATGCAAATAACCAAATATTTACCAAGTAATGACTATTTTCTTATTACCCCTCAAGTAACAATTTAACATTCATATGTTGAACAATCATCATTTATATTTCATAATTTAAATATGTAATTTATTTAACTATTCAAATTATAACGAGTTGCATCTTTACAAAAAACCATTATTAGTAAGTGAACTGGGTGTATTAAGAGGTTTGTCGCGTTTAACTGATTCAATTAGCAGCTCGTGATCAAGCCTCATGGCTGCAATATCAACCAGAATGTACCAGGAAATGAATGAATAAAAGGTTCCTTGCTAATAATCACTAAAAGAATGTTGGTATAAGTACACAAATGGTTAGGCTAACTCCTGTACTAATCTAGTCCCCACCAAGTTCTGAGACATCAGATTGAGCAACTGGTACTAACCAAGTAAACTGACTAGGCCTAATTAAGGTTGAGAAGAGCCTGGTTTCTACACAAAAGATGGTTAATTTATAGTAAGATAGAATAAGGATGGACATCCTAAACTGTTACTGTTCTGACTGCTCAAACGGGACACGAACAAACAACTGTCCATGCAGGGTGACCACGGCCGATGTATGGTGAGGATCAATTCTGGATGGTAAGGAGACAGCCTGTTCACATAAAGCCAAATACAGTATAAGTCACTAGTTCAAAGTATAGACATGTAACATCATTTGAAACAATCAAGTAAAGCTAAAAATGTGAAACAAATGATAATGATAATAATTAATTGAAGACAGATGCAATAACCAAGCTTTAACACTTCTCAGATTACAATGTTCCTTACAGGAAATCTAAACTGTGCATTAGTATGTCTAGTTGCCAAATTAGAGTAGCAATGAACCAAGGAACCACAGTGCCAAGGTGCCAAACTTTTGAAGAAAGTAAAGGCTCATGGTTTTAGAGATTTTTTTTTTTTTTTTCAGGTAATAAGTCTAACATAATTCTCAGACAACCCCTAGTTCATCTTTCTTGTAAACTTTTCATATCATTTCATCATGCACTAACTCCATCAAGCATGCCATTCCTTGTTACACCTCTCAATTTGCAGCCCAAAGAAAAGGAGAGAAAAAATATCTCACCTTTTTGAAAGGTGTGACACCCCATGGATTATCAGGATGCTCAGGTTCACCACTTATAACCAGTCGCCCAGCTGGATCTGTCTGAACACGCACCTAAGATTGATTGCCGAAAGAACATGTTGAGAGATATACTTGCTGAACTAAAAACCTTAATGGATGTACTTTAAAAGGTGGTAAACTATAGAAGGCAAGATTTAATGGCAAGTAAAAAAAAAAAAAAAAAAAGCGGCCTAATGGAGTTATCAGCAAGCTGATTGGCAGATTCTTCATTCTTAAATTTCATAAAATGAATAGTTCAAGCTAAGCAGTTCATTTTTAAACAATTAGGTTATATTTTTTTTTACAACAAACAGTTAGTTGAGTACAGCACAAATATCCCCACGGTTACTTATCCCAAAGGGGTCAGAAATTTGATCTGATCATCTTTCAACCGTGGAGCTATTCCCACAAATTTGTATCCACTATTACAAGCAAATTCTAGACTATCAAAAGGCAACATGACCATCTGCCAATATAATTGACAACATTTGTCTACATGGCTTCTAAAACAATAAAGTTGATGCCCAAGAATGTAAAATATTAAAAGGAAGCAGAGTACAACGAAGAAAAAGAACCAAGATTCTGGAATATGTATAGTTACCTCCTCACGTAGAAGTCCTGGTACTAAAGCATAGACCTCAAAACAATCTTTCTGCACACATGACATTTCACATTGTATTGAATAGGTCCTCAAAAATTCTGCAAATGCATAATTCCTTGAGTTACAAAATGTGTTGCATAAACTTACAGTCTTTTGCACATTGACCTTCACCCAATCTGCTGGAGGTCCGAGATCAGAAACATCTACATCCAATCTATCCAAACAGACACAAAACAAAAGCGAGCAATCCAATCAATCCAATTTAATTCTGATTGTGAACAGTCAACTCAGCAGCTTCATGATATATATAGACAAGTATAACAAATATTTGACATAGATCTTAACTGTAACTTTGTTGGTTTAGTACGTGCAGCCTGTACCACAGGATCCACATTGGGTGGCTTCTTTCTTTTATGTGAACCTGAAGTGAAGAGACAACACTCTGAAGTGAGAAATTATATACAACGTTACCGAAAATAAGAGTACGCGAGTTCCACTGAAGGACGTTACCACTGGTTTTAAGCTGCTTTTCTTGCTTTTGCAAAGCATTAGCATTTTTATCCTAAAGAGACAGAAAATTGGCATTTATTCAGAATCAGACATCTAAACAGAAAAGAATGAAGAATGAAAACCACAGAACAAATGAGAGCAAAATGTCTTAATATACAGCAGACCTTTATGATCGGTTCACTGACTTCACCATTACCAAGGAGACGTTGTGAGTGCCAACCTTGCATGGCACGTGCTGCAGCATCCCTTCTTGTTCTACCTGATCCGGAAGCCTAATTAACATTATCATGCATCAAGTGTGGGGAATAGTGAGAGAAAAAGAGACAGAAATAGAGAGAGCATGGCCTAAAAAAGCTATTGCACTAAGAGAGAAACCAAAAGTAGCCGAGGTTGAGCATCTTTGTACCATAAAATATTTGAATAAAGTCAACTGCAACTTAGTCACTTTGTAAAATGTTGACAATCATACCATTTAAAATTTTATACTTTCAGAAAAAGCAGACTCTATCACCACTGGAAAGGCAATTCTACTCAACATGGTTATATACTGAATCAATGATCTACTATCCTTCATTGCAGATCCCAGAAACTAAACTTTTCTGCTAGCACTTGGACTTACCTCAAGGTCATCAAATATAAAGCGTGATTAGTATCATATAAAGTATCTGTATTTACCATCTTAGAACCAACGTAAAGTAACAGACGTCATCTTAGTAATATAAAACAGGTTCATCTCAGGTTAACTAAGCATGAGGTGCTACGAGCCCACCCAAAAAACCCCCCAGTTAGCCACTTTAAAGAAACTCACTGGTTAGCAACTCTGATCCATTAACTAACAATTTTCAAGTTTGACATGTGATAGCTCATTTTTGTTTCCAGCAGTAAAAGAAATAAACTACCAAAAGTTCTGAGTCAAAGATCAACTCTTACCCGATTATCAATATTAATACGCTTTGGCTGGGAAGGGATAGGTATACTGAGCTCACCACCATGCATTTCATGCTTTTCATAATCAAGGAGTGCCTGAAGTATTCAATGAACAATAAGTAATAAGAAACAAAATCAAATATTGAAGAAGTTTAATAAAGTTTAATAAACAAAATCAAATATAGAATAATACTGAAGAAGTTTAACAAACTATTATAGAACCTTAAACAGACAGTTGAAACAATGGACTTGTGGTAAATTCCAGCAAGCTCTAGGGAAATAAAAGAAGCCATAACGAAAGCTTCTTCAACTCAGGGCATTCACACACGTATACTCATGGTCAACCACCAACCAGATGGGCAGACCAAGTTTGGACCTTCAGGCCAAATCTGCCCAATTATAGGAGGTAAATCAGTCCCATTCAATTGATTCAATCGCATGTTTCTTGATCCAGTAGTGTGCAATGACACACACATATTGACATGCTAAAGCTAATAGTTTATGAAGAAAACATAAGATTTTTTCTTGCACAAGCTCACACACATACCTTCTCGTAGAAACCTCTGAATGACCATGAAATTGTAGTGCATGTCCTGCAGTAGAGATAAGAAAAAGTAATCTATTAACACATAGTAAACAATGTTAGACATTCTAAAACCATACTTCCCACCACCCACCAACCCACTTTCTCCTTTTCACTTCCCAAAACAACAAATCAGGGTGAGGTAAAATGGGAACAGAAGATGCTAGACCCAGAAATCCCAACTCACTTTGCAGACTCGAAACTGGGGCCACCTGCCAAACTTACAATTTCAAGTAAAAAGGAAACTCTAGTAAATAGCTAGTTACGTAATGTGAGGGGGTTCGAGCCCCAGACCACATCAGAGAAAACCACAGGCCTCACAATTCCTACAAACCCCTTGTTGGTGGGACAGAGGAAACTTAGTAACAGAGTGACATCTCCAACAACATTTATATGTTCCCTATAACTACATTTTGCTTTATTTTATATTTCTGACACAGTAGTTTTGTTGCAAAACAGCATGCTAAAAAGATCAGACCGTGTGACCCTCAAAATACCATAGACCAATCACTAATAACATATTGCCAATGAAAAGAATCTCCCAATTTCAGTACTCACGGATTAGCAGTATCTATTATAGAATTATGACAAACTATCAGTTTTTCTAAAATTTTAAATATCACAACAAAACTAATCTGCAGTAAACTGAAAAGTAGTTGTGGAATACAAAACATAGCTATTCATCCATGTCTCCATATAACAGAGTTTGCATTGTAACAAAAGAATGGAGTGGTATATGAAACATATGTTGTTCCTTACCTTGGAGGTTTAAAGGACGCTCCCACTTGCTTCCACAGCTTAGCTGAGGTCACCTATCCATAAGTACAAGCGAATCATATATGTGCTGGTAGCAAGAAAAGGATGGTTCTAAAAATTGAAAACTCACAACAATATATACATAATTTGAAGTAGTAGGTTTCTTATTTTCTTATAATAGTTATATGTCGTTTGCCATATACTAGGACCGTTCAAATGGTAAAGGTCGGGGCTTACCTTATCATAGCCTCCCAGTCTAGTCACAATTTTATACAGCCTTTGTCCCAATAAGAAGGGAAAATACATTAGTACAAAGTAAAAACATTACACTATTTGTAAACAAAATGAGACAGAGAGGTGACAAGCATGAGCTTACTTAAGGCAATTCACACAGTCTCCATAGAACTTAGGAGGTTTAAATTCCATGCTCCTCTCCTTGAAGAAATTTTCAATCTCCTTCATGAAATCCAATTGTTCCTCTTCTGTTCCCGAGTCATTACCATCATACGTGTGGCTGTCATCGGAAAGAAACATGTACTTCGAGCTTGACTTTCCATTGTTCATGGGTGTAGTAACTTCTTTTCCATTCACCTTATTCTCCAACTCTTTCCCATTCTTATTTTCAGCTTTTATATCAGAAAATCCAGCATGAGGCGTAGCAGGTTCATTATTGCTCGCAGTTATGATATCTCCAGCAGCACCACTATTTGGCTCAGCATTCTCCTCACAGCCATTATCACTATTTTGAGGCAAATCCCGCATCTCAGTCTTTACATCTGACGGGGGCTCATCACCTGGCTTGTCCAACTCTTGATCATCATCATTCAAGGTATCACCACCCTGCTTAACTAACTCTCCATCATCTCCCTTTTCTGGGACCAAGGGAGGAGGAGGAGGAGGCTCTTGACCGGATTGGCCCGAAGTGGACTGTGGTCCTACATTAGCTTCATCAGCTGCTGTCATCTCAATATCCGTGTTTTCGCGTAGAGTTTCTCCATTGTCAGTTGGTTTTGGGGTTTCCTGGCCTTTTCCAGATTCTACTACATTATCTTCATCAGCTGCTGTCATCTCAATATCCGTCTTTTCGGGTACAGTTTCTCCATTGTCAATTGTTTCCCGGACAGAATGAAAAGAATCTTCCTGCTCACTATTCTCGGTTTTTCGGGCACTATCTGAACCATCAACTGCTATATCCTCTCCAGTATCCTCCTTTTCCTTGGTTTCACTCATTTCCTAATTACAACACTAGTAAATTCTCCATTCCCCCCCAAAAAAAAAAAAAAACAGAAAGAAAAAAAAAAGTAGGGCATTTGAAGCAGGAGCAGAGAAAATGAAAATCACAGAGAGTGAAGCTAAAAGCAAACCACATTACTCAGAACTAGAATTTGACCACTGTTTTGTCCTCTAAAGCTTTAATCTTTATCGCATAAATTCGAAGAAACACAGAACTGATAGAATTGGGGACGAAAATCAGGGGATTGGGAAAGAGCTGCATACCTGGTTTGGAATCGGAGAAGACGAAGGCTTGAAATCGTGGCCTGATGATCGTATACGTACCATATAAAAAAAAAAAAAAAAAACCCTAATTCCTCTCTATCCTCTGCCGAATTTTTGTTTTCCCGGTTTGAATTTGATCGCCTTTTTCTTTTCTGTTCGGAAATTCTATGCATACATTATGACGAATTGCCAGCAGCGAAACGGCGTCGTCTGTGAAGAGAGGTGAGGTTTAGATATTTCTTAAACCTCGCGGCTCGCGCTCGCGGGGGTTATGACACAGGAAATACGCGCAACACGGACCCCAGTTTTTGGTAAAACCCGATCCGACCGGTTGGTGTCCGTAGTCAATTTTTTTCTTTATTGAAATATATGCCGAATTCACTCCTCAACTACTATTGAATTTTAGATTTAATGGTTAAAATAATATATATATATATATAGGCCGAATTCAGTCTCGCTCAACTACTATTGAATTTAAATTTAATGGTGAAAATAATAAGGCTGTTAGAATGGTAATTATGCTCCAGTCTTGAATTTAAATCTAATGACAATTGAGCACGATTAGTTTTTCAAATGACATTCCACAATGTTAGTTTTACAAATAACCGACGTACCATAGCTCTCAGCTGGTGTCTAAGATCTTCACAAACACAAGTATATAAGTACACAAGTACACAACACTTTGTTGTTTGGAAACTTTTCACTTTATATTTATATTTTTTTTTCGCTTGATGAAAAAGTAAAAGGAATATTTGAGTATTCGAGCAGGCTTGTTCTTAACATTTGCATTAAAAGAGTCGATGACCCTAGTATGGTTGGGAGAAATAAAAGTATTTTAGTTTTATATTTTAAGAGAATTAACACGATCTATGTTGGTTAAGAGATATACCGTTGGACCTACTTGATCTCGGTAGAAAAATATTTCTTTAATTTTTATCTTAATTTTTTTATTTTGATCAGAAATATGAATTTATTAACACAGTTGAATGTTACATCTAAAGATTAAAATATGACTTCGTTAAAAATTTCACCCGATCAAAGCAAATAAAAAGGTTGTGCACTAGAATAAGGGATTGAAGCCGGGAGATCCAGCCTGTTTCCAAAATCTAAAACCATCTCCTAAACATAGCTTCTCGAGCCAAATTGTGTGCCACTGTTTTTTTTTGGTTCAAAAATTGTGTGCCACTTTATTGTTACTATTCATTTGATTGCCAAAAAGAATCTATTTTCATTTTTCCCTGAGAAGAGAAAAATAAATTCAAAGAATGATGATGAAATGGATCCGACGGCGCTAAACTTGGTAGTCCTCGAAGCTCTGCAATTACCAAATCATTAGCCCTAAAACCCTCAATTGAACCCCATTTCTCCCTCCTTCTCACTCCCCTCCACATCTCTCTTGGCTCTCCACACTCTCACTCTGTGCCTGCATCAGTTCTGTGAGCTCTTCACTCCTGCTTAACCTCTCCAAGTCAGGATCTTTAGCCCGTCTGGAGGGCTGTCCTGCCTTTTGCTCAAAAGGGTACCCTTCAAGGTTCTACCTTTCCTTCTCAAAATTGATATTTTCATCAAAAGGTTTCTACTTTATGAGTTATGATTGAGTAGTTTAGATTAAGTTGGTGATTTATTGTATATATGTATACATGTAATTTTTGGATCAAAAGGATGAGTAAACTATGCCCATTTGGTAAAATGGAGTTTGAGCCATTGAGCTTGGGGAATGAGGTTGTTGAATTTGACCTGATGGGTCTTGGTGACATTGACCACCCTGTTGTTGACATTGACATTTTTGACGATTCTCTTGCTGTTGTTGGTTCCAATCCCATTGCCCTACCTTACATTATCGAAGGAGAGACTAATCTCGAGCCGTATGAGGGGATGGAGTTTGAGTCAGAAGAGGCTGCCAAGGCCTTTTACAACTCCTATGCTCGCCGCACTGGCTTCAGCACTCGGGTCAGCATGTCTCGCCGCTCCAGGCGGGATGGTGCCATCATCCAGAGGTCTTTTGTTTGTGCCAAGGAGGGTTTTCGTATGGATAAGCATGAAAAGCGTGGTCCTGAGTGTGATGGCAGGGTAAAGCGCCCGCGTGCTGAGACTAGAGTTGGTTGTAAGGCAATGTTGGTGGTCAAGATTCAAGACTCTGGGGGATGGGTTGTGTCATGTTTTGTTAAGGAACATAACCATGAGCTGGTTCCCCCGGATAAGGTGCATTGCCTCCGCTCTCATCGTCACGTCTCTGGTTCTGCAAAGTCTTTGATTGATACCTTGCAGGGTGCTGGGATTGGGCCTAGTGGAATTATGTCCGCCCTCATCAAAGAATATGGTGATATTAGCAAAGTTGGCTTCACGGAGCGTGACTGCAGGAATTACATGAGGAGTAGTCGGCAAAGGACCCTAGGAGGTGACACTCGGGTGCTCTTGGATTACTTGAAGAACAGGCAAGCCAACAACCCAGCATTTTTCTATTCTGTGCAGGGTGATCAAGACCAGTGCATGAGCAATATCTTCTGGGCTGATCCTAAGGCAAGGAGTGATTACACTTACTTTGGTGATACTGTAACCTTTGACACAACTTACAGGTCAAACCGGTATAGATTACCTTTTGCACCTTTCACCGGGGTTAACCATCATGGACAGCCTGTGTTGTTTGGGTGTGCCCTCTTGGTAAATGAATCTGAGGCATCGTTTCTATGGCTTTTTAAAACATGGCTTATGGCAATGTCTGGCCGACCTCCAGTCTCAATCACTACTGATCATGATAGGGTGATCCGCATGGCTATCACCCAGGTTTTTCCTGAGACTCGACACCGCTTCTGCAAGTGGCATATTTTTAAAGAGTGCCAAGAGAAACTGTCCCATGTACTTTCTGAGCATTCCAACTTTGAAGCAGAGCTTCACAAATGTGTCGACCTGACTGAATCTATTGAAGAGTTTGAGTCTAGTTGGTTGTCTCTAATTGAAAAATATGATCTCAGAGATCATGAATGGCTTCAAGGGATATATGCTGATCGAAGGCAGTGGGTACCTATATACTTGAGGGACACCTTCTTTGCAGAAATGTCTATAACACAACGTAGCGATATCATGAACTCATATTTTGATGGATATGTCAATGCGTCAACATCTCTACAGCTGTTCGTTAAGCAGTATGAGAAAGCTCTTGAAAGTCGGTATGAGAAAGAAGTGAAGGCAGATTATGATACTATAAACACTGCCCCTCTTCTCAAGACCCCTTCACCGATGGAGAAACAGACTGGTGAGCTTTACACGAGGAAATTGTTTATGAAGTTCCAAGAGGAGCTGGTTGAGACATTAACTTTCTTGGCAACCAAAGTTGAGGATGAGGAGGCAGGATCCATATATCAAGTTGCTAAATTTGGAGAAAGTCACAGAGCTTATTTTGTCAGATACGATGTTCATGAGATGAAAGCATTTTGTAGTTGCCAGATGTTTGAGTTCTCTGGCCTTCTTTGTGGACACATCTTGACAGTTTTTCGGGTGACAAATGTTCTTACTCTGCCATCTCATTATATTTTGAAGCGGTGGACGAGGAATGCCAAGAGTGATGTCATATTGGAGGAACGTGCCAGCAATTTGTTGAATAGGTCGCAAGAATATCTCACGGCACGATACAATAATCTTCGTCATGAGGCACTCAAGTATGTTGATGAAGGTGTTGGAACTGTTGAAATTTATAATGTGGCTATTGCTGCCCTTCAAGAAGCTGCAAAAAAAGTTGCTCTTGAAAACAAGAGTGGCAGGAGGTTGGTAAGTGTTAACAAAACTGGCAGAGATGACGATTTGCACTGGGGATGTCAAGCAAATACATTTGGTGATCATAAATGGGGCTTGGAAACTCTGTCTCCGGTGAGTTTTTTCTCTTTAATTGAGTGATTGAGTCAGTTACTTAGTTTCTTGTTTCTCAAGGATATTCTTTAACTTGCTTGTTAGTCATCTTGTTTCAATGCTTCCTTGGAGTTCTTCTTCGTTTCTGACATCAGAGAAATATGGTTTTAACAGATGCCAGCAAATCCATAATATGATTTCCTTCCATTTGAAAGTGCTTATAGGATAGTTGGGACTTGAGAAGAGATAAGAAGAGTACTGGACAGCTAACTTCATTTGGAAAATTTGGTCCATATACTACATATAGGAACGAGGAGTTAAACATGTATTTCTTGCGAGACAGATCCATAGGCGTAGGAAACTAGGGATGTGAAGGGTCTTACCCAACCCTCAATGTTGTGCAAATGCTATATTATTTTCTGTTCCTTAATCCTAGTAGACTTTTAATTCAAGTTGTTATAGTTACTGAATATTATTTGTGCAATTTTGTAGGATGACCAGGACAAGAAAATCCAGAAACTATCGCGTCAACTTGAGCGTGCACGACGAAAATGTGAAGTGTATCGAACGCATTTGTTTTCAGTTTTGAAAGACATTGAGGAGCAAAAATTACAACTCTCCGTGAAAGTTCAAAACATTAGAATAGAAATGGAAGAGTGTAATTGATAGAATCAGCTCCCTCCTTTTCTCTGAGAAAATACCTGTGTTTTCTATGATGAGTTTAAGCACCAAGAGAAAAATGTAATATGAGGCGCATACTGTATATAAATCATCGTTTTTATTTAGATGGATGTATTTACAGAGATTACAAACTATGCCACTTCTACAGCTTCAGATGAACGTATCAAGTTTTTGTAAGCAAAGCCCGTTGTGTATAAACAGCTTGACCACTAGCTAAACATCAAAAGCAAGTTTCCGATTGCCATTCATTTCCACTATTTTTTTTTTTTTTTGAAAGGTCATTTCCACTATTTAACTACGTACAAATTGTTATCACTAAATTGTCCACAAGTAAACAGAAAAATAAATGACAATGCACGGAGGAACATAGAATATCATCTGATCAAAGAATTTCCAATTGAAGATCAGGAAAACCAGCCCGTGCCTTGTGCTTTTCAAAAAGATCCTTTAGTGCTTCAACATACTGACCATGTACTTCAATGACCTGGAAAATAAATTACCATCCATTGAGACATCTGATAAATTTACTTCCGCTTCAAGTACAAAATATCAACAATCACATGCTACGGCTATGTAGAAGATATGTAGTTCCATGAAGTGAAGTCTCAATGGCCAAAGAAAAAAATGACGGATGAATTTTGGCATTAGGGATACCCTTTGGTCATTACATCATGAATGTTTGATAGCATTACCCATTTTCAGGCATCTTAAAAATTTGTTATCCTAAGTGTCTTTTCCACCAGTGCTATTTACAGCTTTAATTCAAAGTTGATGTATGTAGAAGATGAACGCTAGGGAAACAAAGACACAGTGCAAAACAGTAATTTAAAGACAGTCCAAGTAATTTCAAAAGTGATCAAACACATACATTACATTCAGGTTTTCCATCGGAATCCTTACCTCTTCCATGGTGGGTTCTGGATTTTGCTTGAGAGCTATTGGTTTACCTACTACCACGTGCATTGGATGTCTGTAGGGTAAAGGGGACCTGCAAGAGAGAACCATGATATCAGGCCTTAATAATTTCTGAAATCTGTGGCGCTGCTAATGCTTGATATCATAGAGATGCAACAGCAGGTAGTGGGAAAATTTGTCAGACTACATAAGGACACCAATTCCTTGACTCAGAAATAGCCCTTTTTTTTTTGTACCAAACAAACGATATTCTAGTTTCTTCTCATTCTGATCCAAGATCTTAGACAATATTTTTCTTTTATCCAGTTTCTAGACATATATGCCTGAGAACTAATTGCAAAGACACAAATTCTACTCAGATAATGCCTGAACATTGAAATCTTTACCATAGTAATACTGATTATTTGATTGTAAGAAGTAAGTACAGAAATCTGGCAATGTCTATTGAAATACACACTGACAAGTGAGTGACAACATGTCTGAGGCAGGAAAACCAATTTTTGCAGTTAAAAGCTTTAAGCAAGAACATAATGTATATAGCTCCATTTGGACAAAAGAAAACATCTGAGTTCATGTACAGAGAAGAGGATATTGTTGAGAATGAAAGCGACTTTTTTGGAGAACTGTTCATTGGGGGAGTTGAAGTCTGGCTTTGGAAATACCATGCTACTACAGCTTCATTTTCTAATTTTTAATGTGGTTTTTGGGTTTGACCCCGGAAACAATTTTGTGACTGGATTGGCTAACACTCCAAAATGGTTTCGAGCTTCCCCTCGATAAAGTAGCAAAAAAAAGAAGAAGAAAAAAAAGATTAAAAGAAAATAATACAATATCAAACAACTAAATACATACCCGAACATTCCCCAGAAGACAATAGGGGTGAATCTGATAGCTCTAGCAAACTTCAGGAATAACTCCCCACTTGGCTTCCACCACTTATAAACATTTGACTGCAGCACAGATCATAAGATTAAAAGGAGAACATCATCTTGTTGTGAGGTGAAACACATGCTAGATAGACAAGGAAAGTATTACTCAACCACTGAAGAAGTAATAAACATTATGGCACCCCTTTAATGAACACAAGTGGCCAAGCAGAAAATGCAACAAACTGCTCTTAACAATTAGGTAACTATTGACATCCATACACGTTTAGACCAGTAAAGCAAAAGGCAGAAATGCAAAACAGCTATAATACAACTGCAGCAAGAATTGAAACTAATAACTCTCTAGGTATACCATGAAAAACCAGATCATAAGAAGGTGATACCTGACCAAAGCAGAAAACTGGAACCAGGGGATAGCCATTCTCCATGGCTATGCGAACAAATCCTCTTCTTGTACTAAGGAATACTTTCTGCAAAGTACACAAGCGATTACTACTGAAATTACAACAATGAAAACAGAACAGATATGTGTCATAGGCCTGCCTAGTTATAAATAAGGGAAAAATACAATATGGACCATATGCTTCCCTAACTAATCAGAAGAAATCTAGTTCATCAACTCGAGCTGTTTGAAAGTGTGTACCTCTTTACCATGTTCCATAAGAAATGTCTCCTGCACTCCACCAGGCACAATGACACAACTATAACCAGCGGCCAAGTTGGAGATAAAATTACTCTTTGTGGCTGGTGTAAGACCCAACCATGTCCATATATGCCTTAGGAATGGTGTATAGAACACCTAAACATGATTTCCCACACAGAATGAGCAAAACTAAACAGACTAAATGAACTGAACAAAGAATCTGAGCAAACAAAGAAAAGACTTACAGCGGTACTCGCAAGGACCTTCATCTTAGGGAGACCCAAGAACCCAGTCATGTCAGCCAGTGCAACTACACCAATTGGCAAAACTGAATGTGGTTCATACCCAAAGACTACATAAACCAAACAGATCCAAGATGTTACTTATTTGACATCATAATATGCCAATAACGGATTAATTCACTAAAGAAGACGACGGTGTATACCATAAGAGCAATTAGGATCAAAGACGTGTTTTTCCTCTACATACAAAGTCACTGGAAAATAGCCACAGGCATACTTACATATGTACCTACAAAACACAATCCAACCCACACAAATTTGAAAATAAATCACAATATGCTTCACTCTGATAAACTTGAATGAACTTAAATTCCAGATTCCAAAGAGAAGTATACCTGGCCACTTTTCTTCCTATTTTGCTCTTATCATCAACTGGGATTATCATAAACAACACAAGCAACCCAAATACCCTGAAATACAGATTTTGCAGCAGACCATAAAAACCCAAAATAATGCAATTTACTTGACAACAAAAATGGAGGATTGGGAAATAGTACTGACAATATGGCCTTGGAAATAGGAAGGAAGCAAACAGTGAAGAGAATCAAAGCCACGTTGAAATGAATAGCTCCAAGCCACAAACCCATCGCCACAAACATGTTCACGATTCTCAATCCGATAGCTTCTTTTCCTTTGATTATCGTCATTCCCTCCTTGTCTTCTTCCTGCTTCATCTCCACCATTTTCTGGGTTCTGGGTTTCTCCGCTAGCTTTTGGTCTAAAAAATCAAAACTTTATTGCTAAAGTTGAAAACTTTTGGTCTAAAAATCAAAACTATGCTCGAAAAAATAAAACCTTGTCTGCATTAATAAGCATTGGTGTCACCGTTCGGGCATCTTCTGGGTGCTTCTGGGTTAAACACGAATCACCCACATTGGCGTCATTAAATAATAGGTGAGATGATTGATAGAGACTACTACATGATAGAATTTTCCAAGAAATAAGCATAGAGCCGCAGACCCATTAGAACAAGAAACTAAGAGAGACCCAATATTTTATGCAATTTTGGTAAAAGACATGACATAGATTTCACTTTCACTTTCACTTTGTTGTTTTTTACTTAGACACGAGAGTTCATGGCCTCAACGACAAACCAACTAACTGTGATCAGCTTTCTCTTTTTGGCTAATTATTGATCATGGTGGTTGCTTCGTAGCCGTCACATGGTAATATACACGTTACTAATTAAAAGAATCGATATAGTTATACATACAACTATCATATTAATTTAAGTAACCAATGAGCCTTTAGTCCTGAATTGTTGGTTAATTGTCATATTAACATTGTGAAATCACGAATTTCTTAAAGAGTAAATGCTGATATGAAATTATATAATTTTTTTTGAAAGGGATATGAAATTATATTAAAGTCAGATGGAGTGTAATATTTAAAAATGTACTAAATTTCCGAAGATGTTGGTGTGATTTGCTCGGAAGAAAAAATAAGAACAAGATTTTTTTAGACTTTCAGATCTACTTTTCTATTTTTTTATTTTACACGAGGTAACCTCCCTTTGGTATCACATGTGGTGGTGTTGTTTTCTTTCTTTGGGTATCACACTTGGTGTGTTCTTTCACAAAACCAGCCATTTCTTTTGGAAAATGTTATGGTGTTGCTTGTAACAACATCTATAATAATAGTATATTAATTATCTATATTTTTTTTTTATTAGATGAATAACTCAAATGCCAAAGTGCATCAAATATCTAAATCGTAAATATAATAGATAATATATACGAACAATATATTTTATCTGCAGTTGTTTCATTGAAGGCAAGCATGCATCTTCTAGTTAGTTAATGATGACAAGAAGATGATTTGCCGTTTGGCTACATAATCAATCTTAGCTTGATCCCTTTTAGTTTCCTTTGTTGTAACTTGATGAAGAAAACATAAACCATTATTTTGATGTTATTGAGACAATGCTTAAACAGGTCCCATCTAGACTACAACAATTAATTAATTATTGCAGAAAATTATTTTTGGTTGATGATTGATTAGCATCCCATTCTTGGCCATCTAAGCCATTCTCTCAGCTGAATGATGGAGACAATGCTTGTTTTTCTTGTTCTTCTTCTCCCAGCTTTCCTCCAACCCTTTGGCTTTCTTACACACTCTTTTGGAGACTTATACCCCTGCAAGTATCATCACAATATATACTTTTAATTTCTTTCAGTGAAGTTTCATACATGCTTTCCCTTAATTTGGTTAAACCAGCTAACACAATATGAACAAAATACAAAACCGATTTAGCATGTGTTACTTTCCATTGTTTACTTACCCCATTTATTAGAGAATCTTGCTTGTCTTGCTCAAATTTCTGATCAGATACCAGAATCGTGGAACAGCTAGAACTTGATGCATTTTCTAAATCCATCTCATGGCTTAACTAATAATTGTCAGGAGGAAAATTAGTTAGTGGCTAGGTGCAGACAGAGAGAAGTTGTATTAAGAGCTATGCTTTCCCTTAATTTGGTTAAACCAGCTAATTAACATTATCGGGCTGCTAGCTAGATAATGTTACCTGTAAAACCCGGCTCTCAAGCATAGCTACTCGCTCCATCAGCGTGCCTTTACAATGTACTTCTTCAATTGCAGATGACAGTGTTTTGTAGGACACACGATCTTGGGCAGGTTCACTGCTTTCGCAGGAGGGAGCAGTACTAGAACTCAAAGAACACTTGGATGACAAGCAATGCTTCTCTTCCAGAAACTGCAGCTGCATCATCAACATAATGAACACATATATGCCTAGCTAGGATTCCTAGCAACCAGTACTTGAAAACTGAGCAGCATATATAAAAGAGTACTTAAACAAAAGACATTGTTACCAAACGATCGAGACGGTCCATTCTTTGGAGAATAGGCATGGATGAAGTCATTTCCTGCTTTTCTTGAGCATGCAAAATTTTTTGCAGCTAATTAAATTGCAATCACTACACTGAGGAACCAGAATTGGACCTTATAACTCATCAGAATATGGACAATGAAGCTTCTGATCGAAGTGAATCACTTCAATAATGGAAGAAAGCTTTTAATGGCAACCACCTTCCCATACTTCTATTCTGACTACTGCAATTATATTTTTCCACTAGACAACGCTTATCTTATATATTCTTATCTCATCATATCTTATCTATGCGAGCACACACACCTCATATTGACTTCAAGTGACATCTTGTGGCACCATTTTTAATTCAAGATTGATAGGGCTGTGATTCAGAACTCAATAAGCTATTTCTTCTGTCAGTGCATTCTGCGAAAATTGCTGTCGTAGTCCTAACTTATAGGTGGTCTTGCTCCATTTATAATTTGATGATTGTCTACTTTGTTAAGCTCCATTTGGCGGTTCTGAAACTGGCAGTGACATTTTATTGCCTTAATCATATCAATTGGAAACACGTCTTCCACCATTGAAATCATTTGTTGTCAGATTAACACGCGAATATGCTTATAGCTAGAATGATCGGGATTAGAAACACGGGAAATTCTAGTGTAGTGGTGGGTATCTCATACCCACATTTACAAAACATTTACAAAAGTGAGAACAAATTTTGTTGTCAAAGTTGTAATTTGAGTCCTACTTTGTGTAATTTTAGTTCTAATAATGGTAATTACACCTCTTACGACATTTTACAAGTTTTTGAATAAATTCGTTGTCAATGTTGTAATCTTAGTTCTAATAATGGTAATTACACCTCTTACGACATTTTTACAAGCTTTTGAACAAGTTCGTTGTCAATGTTGTAATTTTTGTTTAACTATATGTAAATAATGTAAATGAATATGGTAACTTTTGTTCTCAATGTTGTAATTTTGGTTCAAATACTTGTAAATTTTTATTATTCAAATAGTTGTAAATGAGGGTATCTCATACCCACCGGTACACTAGCTTGTCTCTAGAAACACATACCAAGTCAAAATGAGGAAGAGCTTGAGCAGAAATGTATATGTTCCTTTATTTAATGATTGAAAACAGATAATTTGCTCCATTTCATCCATGGTATTTCATTTCAGATATAAGGGGGTCAAAAACCGCAGTGGAAAACATGATTTTCACTCTATAAACCTATTTGTAATTTTGCACCATACGATATGGTTTACAGTGTGGAGAGTAAGCGATGATATATACATCTACCATTACTCATCATATTTCCTTCATGTTGTTATATCAGTTCTTGTCCATCAAACCTTTTGAATGATCTCTATCGAAAGGTCTAAGCAAACCATAGGTAACCGCCATGGAGATCCAGCCTCCAACAAGAACTCGAATTGCAGATGCCCGAACAGGTGAGCCACCCATACGAGCTCCAATAGCCCCAAAGAAAGCTAGAGCTATTGATGTCACCACCACAACCACCACCATTCTCATCAAGTTTTGAGAAATAAACATGACTGACAGTAAAGGCACAAGTGAACCACACAGAAATGCCAACGCTGAGGCTGAAGCTGCCTTATGAGGGCTTGGCAGCGACTCCTCTTCATCAGTTTCTTTTATTTCAAACGTGTTGATCTTACTTGGCATCTTCTCGGTTGGCTCATCAGTTGGTTTTTCAGATGAGCTTGGTCTTCTTGAAGGTGTCAGTTCAACTGATATGGTGAAACTTGATTCAGGGATATTAAGCTTAACCACCTTACCATTACCATCTCTCTCCCTCAACACACTATTTAAAGTACTGCTGTTTTGGCTTAGAGACACCTTTTCGATATCTCTTTGAGTTGAAACAGAAACAAACTCCCCCACGGCCATGCTACAAGCTCCTGCAACAGCTCCAGCTACTCCAGAAAGGATCATCGACCAACGATCATCCTTCACTGCACCGACACCAAGCATTAGCGATGTAGTGGATAGAAGGCCATCACTTGCGCCGAGTATAGCAGCTCGAAGCCACTGAGCTCGTTGCACTTGCTCACTCTTTGTTTTATAGTCTTTACCAGTGCTTACAGGAAGCTCGTGCTCAACACAGGTTTCAACAGAAGCCATGGAAAGAGATAGAGGGACTTATGCAGAAATCAGACAGGGGGAGTGTGGTTTCTGCAAATTGGCACAAGCTTAATGATCGAGAACACGTGAGCTTTTAAGAAACAACCAAGACAAAGACTGAGGTATAAGTTCCCGTCTTCGATGATTGATAGGGACAAATTTCCTTGGTGGTACCGTCGAAAATTACAAAGAGGGCTAACCGTTGACGTTTAAACCAATGATCTATTCATGTTTCTAATGCCCCTAGAAAGCTAAATGATTCTTCTAGTACATGACTACCTGTTCGTGTGTATGACTACATGTTCGTGTGTTTTACTTTGCTGGCTCAACATAAGTGGGAACTAGGGAATGCAAGATTCTTTCTCGTCTTTTTTGAGGTTATTCCTCATTGCTTTCTAAGGCAAGATTCTTACCTAGTTTGCTAAGCTTCTTCTTAATCCTATATGATTGTGTCTTTTTCCTTTTTCCCATCCAAAAACCAATTACTTTATTGGTTTTGTGTCTTGCAGAGGACATTCCCTGCAGATGAATTCAACCAATTGGTTCTCTTTTTTGTCAAACAGCAGCAATTAAATTCTCATCAATATTCTTTTGCCTACCAGTCTGTGGCTTTGTTTTAGAATGATTGGGTTTGATTATACAGGGACATCAAACATCTTCCATAATATGAGATTCATTTGTTTGCAGGTAGTTACAACACATTATAACGATTTGTATTTCTGATTCCTTCACGTAAAAGGAAAGAAAACAAACATATATGTTGCAGAGATCAAGTCTAGATGGCTGTTAATGCCCTACTGGCGTGATTTTGAACCTATCGATAGCCATCCCTCTTGTCTTGCTCCTCGGCTTCCTTGTTAGCGGCCTGAACAGATCTGAACCACAGGAATGCCTGCATTTAACATTCATGTTAAGAACCCAAGAAAGTGATTAAGTTGTGTCATTATCAATTATGTTCATGGTTCATCCGTAGCCTGTAGTGTTGATATGTTGACATTTATAATATTCATATTATGACAACTATGCAGAATATGTTCATCTACAGATTGCGATAACTAAAAAAGATTATGATAACTATGCAGATAGTCAACTTCTTCTGTGGCTACAAACGTAATAAGAATTGAAAATAATATTCAAATTGATAGATTCTATGTACAGGAACTTAGTATAAAAATGAAGAAAAAAGCCTTGAAACCAGAAAAAGTGATCTAAAGAAATAGAATGACTTACAGAAGTGGGAATGCCAGTAAATGCGAAAAATCCAAGCACTGGAGCATAAAATATGCTGTCTGAGTTCAAAACTCCAAAGACAGGCTTATCGTTCACATACTCAAAAACAGAACCTATCTGCAATGCAGCATTAATTTTACTGTTATAGGACATCAGAGGAGCATATGCAGTTTTGAAAGGACCAACTTTATCAAAAGGATTAGAAGGACCTTACTGCAGCAATTGCAGTCACAGCCGAGGCAAGTAGATAAACATAAAACGGAACCTCAAATCCTTCTTTTGAATCGTCTTTCTTTCCTTCGCTCTGGGCCCAAGGAGGGGGCTCCTCAGAATCTGGTCTAGCCCAAAGAGGGATTTTCTCGTCGGACTTGCTTGATTTTGCAGAACCTTTGGTGACAGCAGAAACGGAAAACTGATGAGACGACCTCTTGGTTTGAGAGCTATAATGCCCTTGGTTTACACTTGCTCTAGTTGGATCCAGGATTTTGTGTCCAACACCCATGAAAGATTTGGGTAATGGCGGATTATCATTTCTACATGCATGGTTTACATTCGGATTGCATGAAACCAACAATGTTGCAGCCATACTTTCTTCCTCGTCCTATTCTTCTCTTTCTACTACAAAGAAAGGTAAAAGTTCAAGTCACTAATTTAGAGGTAGCTGCCAGAAAGAAAGATTGCAAAACTCTTATGCACCATTCTATTTTGGATAATCAATAGCATGATCAGCACTTCTGCAGCACAACTTTGTGT
Source organism: Rosa rugosa (assembly GCF_958449725.1). NCBI lineage: Eukaryota > Viridiplantae > Streptophyta > Magnoliopsida > Rosales > Rosaceae > Rosa > Rosa rugosa. The sequence continues at coordinate 8,767,695 of NC_084820.1, read as the reverse complement.
ATGACATGAGTAAACTTCAAGTAATACATTCCACTATGGTGGGAGTCTAATAAGCTCTTTGCAACACAAACTCTATTATATCTTTCTTAACTTACAAAAACTCCAAAAACCTTTGATGAAAGTTCCACTTAGAACACTATGTACAACAGACTTACATGCATCAACACATGGTTATGCAAAATATCTACAAATACATCATGAGCCCAAAACCAAATGAGATAAAACGCACATAAATAATTTTCTACTAACTGACATATTTCAGCCTTGTGCTTCTGCAACGTTGAAGACACAAGGCTTCTCCTTTACATAGGCTTTGGTTATCTACATATTTGTGAGACCAATCTTGCATTACGTTGTCCATACATACCAATTTACCATTCGTTTTGGTTAATGAAATAAAAGCAGCAGCATTCTTTACATTTACCAACAAGGGTTGAGAGAAAAGGACAGAGCTTTAGTCCAATCTATGCAATTGAAAGATTGATTCTTTTTTGGCCATGGAAACTAAAGAAAGCTTTTTTCACAAGGAAAATTCAGTTTCCAGAGCAACCCAGGAGACTGAAATCTGACCAATAGTCCCATAAACAATAATTTCAGTGTTTCACATGACTTGGGCAGATGAATTTCATGGATTATGTGAACAATTAAGCTATGAACTGAATCTGTGCAGCCAGAGCAGGTTGAGGGAAGAAGATACAATCTTGACCCAATTGAAAATTTAGCACCCAACTATAGCAATGAAATGATGATTTACGAGAAACAGAATGATTACTGAAAATATTGCAAGACAAAGAAGAAGATACGAGAGGTGCGGAGAGGAGAGCTTACCTGAAGTGTTGTTGTTGTGTTGTGTTTTGTTTTGTTTGCTTTTGCCAAATGACACGGAGGGACTCACTCTCTATCTTTATTTTTATTTTCTCTTTTTTTCTTTTTTTTCTTCTTTAATTTCAGAGAGAAAATCTCAGTGTATATTGGTTCATGTGTCTTCCACTCTTCCTCACCTTCATCTAGTGAATTTCAATTATTTTCCTTTTTTTCTTACTATTTTCTTGTTTTCCTCCTTCCACTGATTTGGTTGGCCATATCATTTTCATAGTGATGGGGACTAAGAGCTAAAGCACATGAAATTAGGGATCCATCCTCTCATTTTCTAATTCTTACCCATTTCTCATCACTTGGGCCTTTCCTCAAAGGGAAATGGAGAAGCATACTTTTCAAATTTCTTTTCGTACACAATTGTGACTAAAGTAGTCTCTTTAAATCGATTCCTTAAAATACTAACTTTAACTTTTTTATTTTTTGGTACATCTTATTTTACTTAAATATTACTGACTTTTATACATGATAACCTTTATCGTACACAACATAACACATCATAGAAGTCATGTGTTCGAGTCACCATGAGAGCAGGAGTGAAACTCTTTGATCCTCTTTTAAGAAAGAAAGAAAAAAAAAAACACATCATAGAAGTCGACATTAAAAATGAGAATTATTAAATAATTACCGCTCAAAAAAGAATGTTATCAAATACAATCTACATGTTTTCTTGCCTTAATAGCCAACCCTCCTATGTCCTCTCATTGATCAATTGTGAGACCAAGGGCCTTCCAAGAATCCAAGCCTTGTTGAGTGGAAAATATCTTTAAGCAATGATTCTGTTTAACGATACCCACAATCATGCTTGCTTTAAGTAAATTACATTATCATTTAAAGATTCTAAAATTCATGGTAATCATAAGTTCATAACAATGATCAATACTCACCATCATTGTCAAACTAACCTGCATGATGTTGCAATGTGCTAAAGCGTTTTTTTTTCCCGTTGGAGAAAGAAATAGTTAGCTTAATGACGATAGTACCAATAACCATTGTACTTCTTTTTTGATCAACCATGATAGATTTTATCTAATCCAATGAAAGGCAACATACTTGGTGATCGAATGTGCAACCTCACTACAAGAACGAAATATATAAACAAGAAGATACTCATATTTGTTTAAGACTTTAAGTAATAGACGTTATTATATAATGTAAGGCATCGACAATCGTGATTTTTGTAAAAATTTTAAATAACACTTCATGATAATAAAAGAAAAAGTTGTAGTGACATGAGTACATATTTTGTTTTGTTTGTAGAAGCCATGTTATCTAAATTCATCATATTGTACTATGACTCTTAACCTAAATGATAAACTAGTACGCCATTAGATATGGGTCACATGGATAAGCACCTATTGTTTGGATTGTGATATCACGTGATTCCAACAAAGCAAAGTGATATCACAATAGCATGGTACCACTAGTTTTTCTATATGAACAATAGAAGGTGATGTGAATGTGATATGTTGTTTAATGGTTTGAGCATGATTCTTGGAAGAATTTGGACCTATATACAATTCACAGCTAATTGCCTACTCATTCCAAATACTTTTGTCTTCTACAAAACTAGGCTCTAAATATATTTGGGGAAATCTAATGCATTTTTCCCTTTTTTTTTTGAGGTACTCGGTCTCTGTTTTTGTAGCAAGAAATGACACGTTTACTTACTTGGAATGGAAATAATCATGAATCGGAGACAACTGGAATGGGAGAAGAAAGGAATCGGTATTGATTCCGGAGGAGTTGATTCCTAAACCCATCTCCCCCCTTCGTAATCAAATTCCTGAGTATTCAGGAATCGATTCCTTATAAGGAGGTGAGACCTACACTCATTCCGATTCCTTCATGTGTTAGTAAATGCATGAATACTTTTACCTGGAATCATTCTAATTCCTTTATGTGTTAGTAAACGCAAGAATAAAATTACCCCGTAATCATTCACTCCCATTTCAAGTAAGTAAACACGCCCTTCATACAATGAGCATTGCATAATATGCACATTGTGCAATTTTGAAGTATCATTTCGTTGTCAAATTGATAGTAATTAAGGTCCATATGGATTTGCATTCATAACTACAGAGAAGAAATTGCCAAACAAATCCTATGTGGGGTGAATAATTCATTATTGCAGAGCAGCTGTATAAACATAAACTCACGGATGGCAAAATTGTAGAGAGGAAATCATTATGAATGCGGTGGTGATTAAGAAGTTGGTAATGGGTTATGATGATGACGAGGTAGAGCTCACTATCATGACTTGTCAGATTTGATACTTTGATGGAATGCCATTATTTCCATTTTCATCTGTTGGATCATGTTGAGATAGTAAGAAAAAGAATCACGTTTGCTATCATTCTCTCCAGGGTTTGTTGGGTTTTGCCGTCATCCCATGAAATAAGAATGAGAAACCCAGTAAGGCTCATGAATTATTAGAGTATGTGTCAGATTCTAATGTACAACCTAACATATCTTTAAAATACTAAAATTGATATTCAAACTTTACGTTTATTCTCAACCCCTTGCGAAATAAAATTGAATTGAGTATCAAGCAAGTATCAAAACTCAACCATTTATTCATCCGAATATGATTGCTTTGTATCTCCCTAATTTGGATTAGGTTACTACATTGCTGATATTGAACCCAACAAAGAAAGGGGACTTCTTTGCTAATCAAATGATAGACATAATATTAGGTGAGTGTCCGGTAGCTAACTAGCTATGATTAACTACATGAAAGTAAATGCAACTATAGTCACTTGGTAAAGTTAAACTGATCATGATAATAAGGTGCTTTGTTGCTTCAGTGCTGCACTCTCACTGTTCTATAGCTGTTGAAACCCAAAGATCACTTTTTTAACGGTCTCAAGGCTCAGGCTTTACTTTTAAGCCTGGTTTCTTTGGGTGAGAGTAGTGGAGAGACACGTTGGGTTTGGTTTGCTCCAAAAGCAAATAAAAATCTCTCTCTCTCTCTCAGTCTCCCACCCCTTCACCCACTCACCATTCTTGTCTTCACGTTTCATCATATCATCGGCGTCAGTGTCTCTTTTTTGGCTTTGTGTCACATTTTCTCCCTGAGCCATTTTACCTATACACATTACACACACACACCTCAAGTAACAAAAGCACAGACCTTTCCTCTCTCTATATATAAAAAACCCCATCTCCTACCTCTTTTATCCAAACTGTTTTGGTCCAATACATATTATACTTATCGCTTTTGAGAAAGGTTGGGACACTTGAAAAAAATGGCTTCTTTTTGTTCTGCTTGGAGAAGAAGCAGTCTTCTTTTCATGTTGCTTTGTGTTCTTGTTGCTCAGATTAGCACTTGTTTTTCATCCAAGGTAATTATTATGATTCTGGACTTGGTTGTTTTCTGGGTTTTTTTTTTGGTTCTGTTCTGGTGGTTTCTGGGTTTAAGTTCTTGTGCTGGGGTTTTAGGTGTATGTGGTTTATATGGGAAGCAAAAATGGTGAAGACCCAGATGAGATTCTGGCGCAAAACCATCAAATACTTGCTTCTGTTCACACAGGAAGGTCAGTCTTTGCTATAGTTCTTCATTCAAAAGCAAAGGTGCTTAACTTTTTCTCTCTTGGCTTTTCTGGTCCATCTCTGATTGTATTGGGAATTGTCATTAATGGTGTTGAACAGCATAGAGGAAGCTCAAGCATCTCACATTCATAGTTACCGACATGGTTTTAAAGGCTTTGCTGCCAGGTTGACTGATCAGCAAGCTTTCCAAATTTCAAGTAAGTTCCTCAATCCATTTCCGGGAATTATAATTTAAACAGGTCCATGGATTTGTGAATAACCATTGAACTTTGACAGAGATGCCTGGAGTTGTTTCGGTTTTTCCCAACTCGAAAAGGAGTTTGCACACCACTCATTCTTGGGATTTCATGGGTCTTTTGGGTGAACAGACCTTGGAGGTTTCCGGCTTTAACATCAAGAATCAAGTAAATGTCATTGTCGGTTTCATTGATACTGGTAAGCACTAATCACTCAAACTGTACTTTGCTCTTTCTTTGGGGGATTTGTATTATACTATTAAGGTATAAAACATGCCACGAGTTGTTGTTATCTGTATTCACATGAACATGCCATAATTTGTTGCTTTATGTATGCTTGAACATGTGCTTGCCTCTGGTGTTTTGTTATGGACTGTTTATTACATTAATGATTAAAGGGAAAAAGATATTGCTTTCTCAATTGTGTTGACCGCCTAATCAATGCAGGAATTTGGCCTGAATCTCCAAGTTTTAATGATGACAAAATGCCTCCAGTGCCAGCTAGATGGAAGGGGGTTTGTCAATCAGGAGAGGCATTCAATGCTTCAACTTGCAACAGGTTCCCATCATGGCTTTGTATTGAGTGTTTAGATTGTTTGAACAAAAATTATTGACTGGTAATCTCAAACTGATTATAACTTTTTTCAATAGAAAAGTGATTGGGGCTAGATACTATAAGTCCGGTTATGAAGCCGAGGAAGATTCAGCGGACACAGTGGCATTCAGTTCTCCAAGGGACAGTGCCGGTCATGGCAGCCACACAGCCTCTATAGCTGCTGGTCGTTATGTGTCAAACATGACTTATAAGGGATTGGCATCTGGAGGAGCTAGAGGAGGTGCACCAATGGCTAGGATTGCAGTATACAAAACTTGTTGGGACACTGGTTGTTATGACGTAGACTTACTAGCAGCTTTTGATGATGCAATTAGAGATGGGGTTCACATTCTGTCTCTGTCTCTCGGGCCTGATGCTCCTCAGGGAGACTATTTTATTGATGCCATTTCTGTGGGGTCATTCCATGCTGCTAGGCATGGAATTTTAGTGGTTGCTTCTGCTGGAAATGAAGGAAACCCGGGTTCTGTAACAAATCTCGCCCCATGGATGATTACTGTTGCTGCAAGTTCAACGGATAGGGATTTCACTTCTGATATCGTTCTTGGAAATGGTGTTAATGTCACGGTAATGCTCTCTACTTCTTTCTGTTGGAGAGATTGGTTCATGATTTTGTGACTTTTGCCGAGCCTTATAAGTTCTCAATAATTGATTAGGGTGAAAGCCTCAGTGTCTTTGGAATGAAAGCCTCAGCAAGCATCATTTCCGCCTCTGAAGCCTTTGCAGGGTACTTCACTCCATATCAATCCAGGTGAATCAAAAGGTACTTGGAACTGAGTCCTATTTAGATGTCATTACATAGAGAAACCTTAATTAACTCTACTCCCTTTTTACCTGCAGTTATTGTTTAGAAAGTTCCTTGAACAAGACCAAGGCCAGAGGGAAGGTTCTGGTCTGTCGTCATGCTGAGAGTTCAACAGAGTCGAAGCTTGCAAAAAGTGTTGTAGTTAAAGAAGCTGGTGGTGTCGGGATGGTTCTTATCGATGAGGCAGATATGGATGTTGCCGTCCCATTTGTTATCCCTTCAGCAATCATTAGACGGAGGATAGGAAAACATCTTCTATCTTACATTAATCGCACACGGTTAGTTTTGAAAATTAAGCATGACATCCGAGTTTGCAGTGTTTTAGTTTTTGTGTTTAACTGATTTGGACCACTGTGCACAGCCAACCAATGTCGAGAATTCTCCCTGCAAAGACTACACTGGGATTGAAACCTGCACCTCATGTTACAGCATTTTCTGCAAAAGGTCCCAATGCTTTGACCCCAGAAATTTTGAAGGTAAACTTTATCTAATGATCAGATGCCACAATGTGCTTTCTGGGTTTTCTAATTTGTTAGTTCCACATTTTTATGCTCCACCTTTATAATTGATATAAAAAAACTTTTGTGTTATTCTGCTGTTGTAGCCTGATATCACAGCTCCTGGACTGAACATTCTTGCATCTTGGTCTCCAGCAGTAGCTGGTAAGCAGTTCAACATTTTTTCTGGTACATCCATGGCTTGCCCGCATGTAACAGGAATTGCCGCCTTGATAAAAGCCGTTCATCCTTCATGGTCCCCAGCAGCTATTAGATCGGCAATCATGACTACTGGTAAAATTACCAAGTCTAAAGGCTAAAGTTAACATAAAAAAATTTATTCTGGTTTCTCAAACATGTTTAGTTCTCGTGAGTTCTAGAAGATTTTTTGGTCACTTGTATATATTATTCCTGATCTGATGAAGTTTTCGAATCAGTAGTTTTTCGCCCTATCTTGTATTTAAGTCTGACAACAAATGAACATACAGCTACTCTTCTGGACAAGAAGCACAAGCCAATTACAGTGGACCCTGAAGGCAAAAAGGGTAATGCATTTGATTATGGCTCAGGCTTCCTGAACCCAACAAGAGCACTTGATCCAGGTCTTATCTTTGACGCACAGCCAGCAGATTATGTATCATTCCTTTGTTCAGTTGGATATGATGAGAAGTCATTGCATCAAATCACACTAGACAACAGTACATGTGCTCAGTCATTCAGAACAGCATCTGACCTTAACTATCCATCTATCACTGTACCAAATCTCGAAGGGAACATCTCAGTAACTAGAACAGTGACCAACGTCGGGAAGCCAAAGAATATCTATAAAGCTGCTGTGTCCTCACCCAAAGGAATCAATGTTACTGTTATCCCAAATCGACTAGTCTTCACCAGCCTCGGTCAGAAGCTAAGCTTTACTGTGAATTTCAAGGTGGTTGCTCCATCGAAGGGATATACATTTGGGTTCTTGTCATGGATGAGTGGAAGATCGAGGGTTACCAGTCCTCTCGTTGTCCAAGTTGCGCATTCAAACTCAGGGCTGATGAGATAACAGCCCATGGAAAAGTTCAGTTAGCTTTAGGACATTGATATCCTAGTCCTTACAGATACTAAAACCTTACACAGTAAGATGCCAATGCAGAACCAAGTGAAGATTAGTATTCCAAGTTGCCTATAGTTTAAAAGCTTGGAGATTGATTTATTACCAGATTATTTGTTTTTTCTTTGGCCGATATGAGCAAAATTAAAGAAAGTTTATTTTTGTTAGTTTCCTGCTTAAGTGGCAAGTGGTTTAAGTTTTATGTATATCACTAAACTTTGATAAGTTATAAAGTTTGATGAACCTGTGTAGTTTGTGCCTTGCTTGTTTCTTCCTTCTCATTTTTCTTTGCTTTGCTTTTTGAAGCATATAGCTCCATATGTGTATGCTTGTGAATAAATCCAATCTGACAGAAAAAAAAAAAAAAAAAAATTAACATTTGGCACCAATGGGCAACAACCAAATATTGAATCAAACATTAGACCTGAAAAACTAATGAAGCAGTCAAATACATATACCGAGTTACTAAAGGAACTGGATACAATCTTTTTGAAGTTTTAACAATAATCATTCCCTAATCTTTGAGACCTTATATCATATTATACAATTGTGCAGATTAATCAAACAAACTGGTACAAAGAAATAAACTAGGATGAATGCAACCCCTGGGGGTGCAACTCTGAAGGATCAACGAGGCCTTCTAACACAACAAGCTCATCCAAGAGTGCAAACTTCTCCTCCTCAAGGGTCTTAACCTCATCTTCAACCTCTCGTAGATCTTTCCCCACTGCAAAGCTCTCTTCCTCCATCATCAAGTACTTAAGCCTTAGCTCACGGTAGTTGCTTCCAGACGAAGATGAATCAGGCAGCGAATTTGAGTTTGACCTCTCTGGTTGCTGGACCATTGGGGAAACTTCCCTCTTCAAGTTCCTTTTGGATGGTTTGTTCCCACCAGCTTTTAGAGGAAGAGAAGGAGCCCCATTCACATCATTCCCTTGTACCTGAAACAAGGGGCCTTTCTGGGCAGAGACTTTCTTCTTCCGTGACTTGGGAATCGAAAATTCATCCGAAAGGGGAATCTTTGAATCCTGCATTTTCACCGGATGCTGCAATGCAGAGCACAGGCATTAGAAATCACAGCAAACTTTACCATTGGTTCCCAAAAACCACCTTACCATAGTTCAGTTCAATGCATAGTTCATCTATAACTGAAATTTGGAGTGCCAAAGTTTTCAACTTTCGAGTCAAATAGCTAATAAAATAATAATGGGCTCTGAGAAATTCCAAAATTTGATACATGTATCAAAACCCAAATACCAAATACCAGTTGTGCACAAACCCAATGCTATTAAGACATTAATCTTCATGCAACAAGAAACTTCATACATAAAAGCCTCAATCTTTCCTCCGGAAGCAAAAATCCCACAAAATTGAATCATGAAAGAAGGTAGATTAGCCATGTAATGAACCCTAGACATCCAATTTCACCAACTATTTACCGTAAATTGGGAATTCAAATTCAAATTGGTTTATAGCAGCACAAAAGTGATTGATGGAAGAACTGAAAATTTGGGGGTGAAGGAGGCAAGTACATACCTGAAGCTGAACCGCTGAAGATTGGGGCTTTTGGGCAGAGCTTCGCTGTTTTTGATGCGCTTGCGTTTGGGTTTCTTCTGTTTATATGTGTTTTTGTTTTAATGCTATCAAAGACAGACGTTTGGTGGTCACCATGATTATGGAAAAGTTTTCCAACTTGATTTGAAACTAACGAGTCCAGTCACTGCCCCATCAATTTTTCATTCAACTCCTCTTTTATAACTTCATTGCCTATGATAATTTCATTCTCTGAAAATTGATTATTCTTTGGTTATTTCAATATAAATTTTACCAAAAAATAAAAATAAAACAATAATTAAAGACTACGATTTTCCAACAGAAACAAAAAAAGCACTTGTACAATTTGATCCAATGATATAAGTCTTCTTTTTGTAATTAAGTGGGAAGTAAACAATAATCGAAAAATATATAATATGAACAAATTTCATATATGTGTTTGGTACTGGGTCATGTAATTAGTAGAAGATTTTGATAATGATTATTTGAGTGATTGAGTCATTTAACATGAGACATGTATTATTTCAAAAAAAAAAAAAAAAACATGAGACATATTTTTTAATTTTTTTCTAGAATGGTTCTATTCAAACCTCCTATATAGTATTTGGACCTCCAACCATATTTTTACCACCAAACTTTTCATTTTGTCCATTATTTTTCTATTTAAACCTCCTATTCTTCGAACCTTTGTAACTCCACACCATGTGCCTTTCTCTAGCAACATTAATCGTCCTCTCTATTGATTATCCATTTGACAAACTGTTCTTTAATTGGATCAATTTAGATGTTGCTCCTTGATGGAACGAAGAATATAGAGGAAACAATGAGGTTGAGTTTAATTAATTTATAGATTTGTTAGCGGCCAGAAGTAATGGAGGAATGATAGAAACTGATGGAGTGGTAAAAACTCGCACTTACCGAGTATAGGAGGAATTCAGTATAAACTTGATTGATTAAGAATAAAACAGAAACATATACCATACATAGACGCATATATATATACAACCAAATTGACACTTTTTAGGCAACACGACCATTGGAGATCGAGGTTTAAGAAATTGAGGACTGAAAGTTAGAAAACATGGAAAATTACAAGAGTTGGAGAGAGGATTATAGAGGAATTAGGGAAGAGAATAAAAAATGGAGATGGAAAGGAAGAGGAGAGACAATAAAACGGAACCACAAAGAGGAATTAGGACGATGACAGCGACATACAAGCGACAACAAGTTTTTTTCTTTTTTTTTCTTTTCAGTTTAAAAGAGGGGCAATATTGGATTTTAAAATGTCCAAAAATGAGAGGATGTATACATACCAATAAAAGAGGTATGAATAGAAGCACTCTTTTTTTTATGGTGAAGTCATCCAAATATAACTATATAAGTTACTAAAGATTGACGAGTAGAATGCTTTTAAAATACTTTTATGCTGTGGGGGTGGTCAATAAATTTGACCCTGCAATCAAGGCAATTAAAGATAAGTAATGGCAACAGTAAATGCAACGGTTAATGTAGCTGTAAATGCGACGATAAATGCGACATTCAGTATGGCAATCATGGCCGCCAATAAGTGACGGTTATTGCAGGAGTAAATACGGCCTTAATGGTGGCGTGCCGCTCAAGTCACTACGGCTTGCTGTGCAAGTTTACTTGCAGCCCACGCCGAGGTACACCTATAAATAGGCTGCTCGACGTCAAGGTAATGCATCGAATTCCAATTCTCTCTACTTCACTACTAAGAAACGTACTGACTTAGGCATCGGAGGGTTTTCTGCAGGTACCCCCTCCTCGAACCGACGGTCAAACTTTGAGTCAACGCTCCAAGGAAGCTTCTCGATTGTTCCCGGTCAGCTCCCGCTCCAGTCCGCATTCATTGGTGAGTCAAACTCCTCTACGGAATTTTTCGACACTAAAGAGAAGTAATGGCAACAGTAAATGCAACGGTTAATGTAGCTGTAAATGCGACGATAAATGCGACATTCAGTATGGCAATCATGGCCGCCAATAAGTGACGGTTATTGCAGGAGTAAATACGGCCTTAATGGTGGCGTGCCGCTCAAGTCACTACGGCTTGCTGTGCAAGTTTACTTGCAGCCCACGCCGAGGTACACCTATAAATAGGCTGCTCGACGTCAAGGTAATGCATCGAATTCCAATTCTCTCTACTTCACTACTAAGAAACGTATTGACTTAGGCATCGGAGGGTTTTCTGCAGGTACCCCCCTCCTCGAACCGACGGTCAAACTTTGAGTCAACGCTCCAAGGAAGCTTCTCGATTGTTCTCGGTCAGCTCCCGCTCCAGTCCGCATTCATTGGTGAGTCAAACTCCTCTACGGAATTTTTCGACACTAAAGAGAAGTAATGGCAACAGTAAATGCAACGGTTAATGTAGTTGTAAATGCGATGATAAATGCGACATTCAGTATGGCAATCATGGCCGCCAATAAGTGACGGTTATTGCAGGAGTAAATACGGCCTTAATGGTGGCGTGCCGCTCAAGTCACTACGGCTTGCTGTGCAAGTTTACTTGCAGCCCACGCCGAGGTACACCTATAAATAGGCTGCTCGACGTCAAGGTAATGCATCGAATTCCAATTCTCTCTACTTCACTACTAAGAAACGTACTGACTTAGGCATCGGAGGGTTTTCTGCAGGTACCCCCTCCTCGAACCGACGGTCAAACTTTGAGTCAACGCTCCAAGGAAGTTTCTCGATTGTTCTCGGTCAGCTCCCGCTCCAGTCCTCATTCATTGGTGAGTCAAACTCCTCTACGGAATTTTTCGACACCAACATATGCTAAATCACATTGTACCTAAGAATTACAGTACGTTGTTATGTATAATCTCAACCGCATTATATCATTGTGAAACTAGATGCGAAGTTTGGATGAAAAATAATTATATCATGCCTAATACCACATTAGTATTCTATTGTAATATTCTTGGATGCTATGATGCCTATGAATATAAGAATTCAAGTATGAAGTATGTAACTATTGCTTGTTTATTGAATAAGATATTGGAGGAAACTAAAAGGAGATAATAGATTCAAGATTCTTACAAATTTCTCTTTCGAAATCTATCATTCAAGATTTTCAAATATGAAAATCAAAGATTGACAAGCAATGATCAAGATCAGTAACAAAAAAGAGTATTGTACAAAGAGTTAGATATGAGTTGCTCAGTGGTGTTATCGTACCTCGGGGATTAAGGTCCAAAAAAGAGTATTGTACGAAGTGGTGTTAGCTCAGTGGTTAGAGCACCCACTATCTATGTACGAAGTCATTGGTTCGAGTCACCATAGGGGCAGGAGTGAAACCCTTTGATCCTCTTTAAAAAAAAAAAAAAAAAAAAAAATATGAGTTGCTATTTTGCGTGCGTCGAGTTCCAATCTATTGCGTGATGGATTTAAGATTCTCTTTAAATGAGGCTCTTACACATCGCAGATGGTGAAACAAATAAAATTCTTTTTATTTTCCTTATTTTTCTGTGTGTTTAGAACAAAATAGTTAAAAAATATATATTTGTATATGCTATGGCTGGGACAAAAGTTTAGGTTTATTTTAACCATATTCACATCTTCCACAATAGATTGTATACGGATAATGATTTTTTTTTTAATTTCTTTATAACCGTTCGTATAATTAATCTGTTTTAAACTATTTTAACTGTTAATGAGCGTATCTTAATTATTTAGTACTTATGATCAACCTTTGATCGATGGTAAAAAAAAAATCTCAAAAAAGTATTTGATGTTGATGTAGAACTACCGGACATGATCACAGCTTCGCATCAATAGCTAGGTGAAATTGAAAACATTAGTAACATTTGAATTAGCCTAACAAAGAAGTGAAAGAACTGCTCCACTACCATACCATTTCACAGGAATGCCTCTCTTATATAGCAGAGGTGGAAGCTTCAACAAGAGCCTCGACTAGTACATATCCAAAGCTATAAATATCATCTTTCAACTTTCATTTGCCCCAAGCTGACTATATCCGTATGTCTATCCTGTTAAGCTGCAACTCTTCCCACAATCCCATCAACCTACAAAGGTTGGTGTAAACACGAAAATCCTGCAACGAATGAAAGAAGGACACGTGTACAAAATAATATATTTTTATTAATGAACTTGAGGGTTACAATCTCTGTAGATGCTCTTTCACAAGAATCTCCTCTGATTCGATCTCTGACGTTGATTTGATCCAAGGGTGGCGAGCACTTGATCTTGAATCGAATGGTTGTAGTGTGAACTTCTTGCTATGTTGATGATTTGAGGAAGACGATTGACCAAGGGCTGTAGAAGCTTGATCTTGATCAGATTTAGGCCACGAGTGGTGTCACGTGGTGGGCGTTCTTCGGCTTTCGTAGGGGATGAACCAGCACGTGTGTTTGGTGCTTGTTGATCTTCCGCGAGTTTGATGAAGAACTTGTCAGAAGCTTTGCTTTGTTGACGACTTGAAGACGACAAATGATCAAGGGCTGCAGAGGCTTGAACTTGATCAGATTTGAACCACGAGCGGTGTCACGTGGCGAGTATGGCTTTGATGGCGTATGAATCGGCACGTTTGCTTGGTGCTTGTTGATTTTCCGCGAGTTTGACAACTTATGAGCTTGCAGGTGATTTCCCTTGTTTGTCTGAAGTTGGCGAGGTGAAGAGACCGGCTATTTGGCAGCTTGATGGCTCTTCACGAGCTTGGGAGGCTTCTGAGCTTTGGAGAGGTTTCTTCCGTCTGCTTGCGTCCCTCTGTCTGTCGTCCTCCTCGATGGTGTACTTGACTCAAGGGCGATTGACGCTTGATCTTGAGTCGTATGATGGCCACGAGGGTTGACAATTGACGAGTGCTTTGGCTTGAGGTTGGTGATGAACCGGCTATTTGGCAGCTTGAAGGCTCTTCACGTGCTTGAAAACTTATGAACTTTGGGAGTGATTTTTCTCTCCTTCCGCTGAAGTCCTTCTCTTGTTTTGAGAAGGGGTATTTATAGTGTCGGCGTTTCTCTCGATTTGGAATGACTTGATGACACGTAATTAATTGCATTTCATTAATAGCATAATCAAATCAATCAGTTTTAATTAACCGATTTAATTACGACTATTAAGGAATTAGCCAATCAATTTGATGGCTGATTTTAATTGTATTTTATTAATAGCATAATCAAATCAATCAGCTTTAATTAACTGATTTAATTACGACTATTAAGGAATTAGCCAATTAATTTGATGGCTGATTTTCGTCTTGATTATCAATTTAAATAAATTGATATCTAATCAGCAGACGAGATTTAATGTTTGATTTTATTCGGAATCAATTGATTTGATTGATCCACTTTAATATCAATTGATTTAGCCGGAGCAAATTCATTTATTGCCGTCGAGCCTTTCATGTATCGCCAAGTGTCATTCTCTGAGTCTGCGTGATTTTGCTGACTCACAAGCCACGCGGACAATTTGCGGGACCCACATGCTGACTAAATTTGTTCGGTCATAATTTCAAGTGGTGACCTAATTATTTAATGAATTTTATTTTCATTAAATTTTTGGTGTCTACAGTTGGCCATCACTCTTTTTTTTATCACAAATTAGCTTGGCCAAATGAGAAAGCTGTCAAATGTTGAAGCTAATCTTTGCTCCTTGTTAGATTTGTTTTTCACTACTAATCAAGAACAGCAAGAATCAGTTACGATGGAAAGTAAATCCTTGGTAAACACTCACTAACAACTCAACTATCTTCCCATCTGTGTTAATCTTAACAACCTGATAAGCACTCATCAATCTTTGGCCACCACACCTCTATAAGCAGCCCAATTTGGGCAGAAAGAGTGCTTAATTTGCACTGAGAAAAATTTGTTTATGTTAGAGTTCAGTCCCGTACTGAAGAAAAAGGAATAAGAGCTACTGCTTATAAACATTAACACTTACTGGGTGGCCGCCGAGCTATGTAGCGCTAGCTTATGACTCAAGCGAGGGCAATAAACTGGTGGAACAACGGGTTGGCCCACTCTGCAGGGTTGGACTTGTGCGACCCACTGACTCGCCCGTTCCAAGTTGTGAGTTGGGCCTTGTGGTTTAGGCGAAGGCCTGTGCCAAGTGGCTCTTAGAGAGGAGGGCAAAGCGTGAGGCTGGTTTCACAGAGTAGCGAAAACCTCCTGCTCACAACAGTGGAAGGATAACGGGTTTGTGCACTGTCAACCTATATTGCTTGGTGGGCTGACCCGGTTGAACAACTTTTTTTTCCCTTCTTTCGATTTTCAGATCATGAAAAAGAAAGCAGGGTATCAAAAGAATTAGGGCTGGGCATTTAAGCCCGAAAACCCGGAAACCCGGACCAGCCTAGCAAGGCCCGACCCGTACGGTCCGGGCCCTATTTTTTTTCTTCATCAAAACGGTTCGGGCCCGGGCCTTGAGTTTTAGAAATGTAAAGGCCCGTCAGGCCCGTTGTACAAAAATAGACAGATGTTTATATATCATTGGTCATATGGTAAGGCTCAAAACCCTTATCATGGGGTCGAACTCACTGGATTAGTCAATTAGGGTCTTCATTCTGCAGCTCCAAAGGGTCCCCCATATTGCCTATTCACTCTTCAGCCGCCTCAGCCATATCTGACTACGACCGCCGAGATTGCAATGCTCTCTCTCCCCGGCTCGCCGAGACCGTGCTGCTCTCTCTCCCCAACTCACCGAGACTGCGATGCTCTCTCTCCCCAGCTCGCTGAGACTGCGCTGCTCTCTCTCTGATTGCCGAGACCAAATTGGAAGGAGGAAGAGGACAAGCTCTGCTTCTAGGAGGCATCATGTACGACCGTACGACATATGTGTTTATCACGCAAGTACCCAACAACCATTGATCCTACTTGGGAATGTTTTAGATTCCAACTTCGATTTAGATTCATGAATCATGACCTGGGGAGTCAAATTGATTGTTGTTCATTTATGATTGTTTGACACTTTGACTGATGAATCATTGGTTCATTCTTTATCAAGCTGGAATTGAAATTCATGATTATATATCAAACTGCATCTATACCATTAGCATTCATTTTAATTCCTATATAATTATAGCTTATTTGTGGTTTTCTGACACTCTCTCTTTGTTTATTTCTTGGAAGCTTCAAAAGTCTTTGCCTTCGAACTGGTGGCTCTAGAGGTGCCTGAGGAACGAAGTTGTGATTGTCTAGTGTTTTACAAAAGCTTGGTGTTCTTCTTGAAACGGAGTTGTGGTTGTCTGAGAAACAGGTTTTTGGGCCCGGAAGCCCGGAAGCCTGGAAACCCGGCCCGAAAGGAAACGGCCGGTCCCTGTTAGTGCCAAAACGGGCTTTGGGCCCGAACCGTAAAAAACGGGCCGGGCCCGAGCCCAATAAAATTTTTGTTGGACCCGGCCCGTGCCCAGCCCTAAAAAGAATAATCATTAATTTTGTAAGTCAAGTGATAGAAATTAGTACGGAATTTTGGAGAACATTTATTTATAGATATGATTACTTTAAGACTTCAAAAATTTCACTTGGTGATAGAATGCACTCAGAACACTAAAGAAGCGAAGCCTAGGGTTTCAAACTCACAGCGGCAGCGCCGTCCTCTGGTTGGATCCCGTCTTGCATAGCGATGCTTGACGTCGGGCTCCATGTCCTTCACCGTTTTCTTCCAAGTTACTGCGTTGGTTTTTGTTTTTGTTTTTTTTTTTTTTTTTTTTTTTTTTTTTTTTTTCGGGTTTGGATTTGGCAAATTGGCTTGCCGGATTGCTTACGGGCAGTATTCTTCTGGCTGGTACAACTAAACAAGGTCGAGGTCGCAGGTTGAGGGCTAGGCGTAGTCGCTTTGCTTCGGGCAGCTAGTTTGCATCAGACTGCTATTTGGCGACTGATTTGCGTGGCGTCGAGTAGGCACATAAGCGGGATCTTAAACCAGATTCCTCAAGTTTTGGTGCTTAGTTGATTGAACAATATGGTGTGGTGGAAAGGTCGGCCGCCGGAAGACCTGATGCTGGCGGCGACAGTGATAGCCTGGCAATGTGATTGGGCTTCTGTTTCCTTAACTCGGGTTCGAACTTGGGCCTTTGGGCTTGGGCTCCATTCGAGTCAACAGATTTCAAAGAAGAGCAAGAAGACCAACCTGTTACCGAGGTTGTTGGCTGCTGACGAGCCTGAGGCAAGTGCTAGTTCCGACCCCAAGGGGAAGGAAAAAGTACTTGCTTAAGGTTTCAAAGACATAGACATTCTAAACTCAAGCCTTTTAAAGTAGGAGTAATTTCTATAAGCTTATCTAAGATGTTTCTAGTTCATATTTGTACCACAAATGCGTGTTGGCAGGTTAGACTAGATGAATGATTTATTTCTTAGAAAGCGAGATTGTTCTTACTTAGCTTAGGCTTGCTGTTCAGCAAGCGTCCCTTTAGATTTTAATGAGTTTAGTTTGGCTTAGATAAGTTATATGGTTTTCCGGATTTTCTTATGTAAGTTCTGTTAGACTTTGGCCTGTTTTCATGGCTTGATTACTAATGAAATCAATTCCTATTAAAAGAAAAAAAAATGCACTCAGAACCAAGCGGATCTATAACCAAATTGATTACACCTAATTATTTAACATAATATTTCTTTTGTATAATATTCACCAAACTTTCATGGAGTTGAAAGATTCCTAGACCTTCCCTTTAAAAGTCTCTGCCTACATTGTCATCACTACCCCCATTATCCATTAAAATGAAAAAAATTACTCGACGTAACCATGATTGAAAAATGTCTTATGTAAGGATATGAGCGAGCACACGCATTCTCATTTTGGTTGTTTCACTTCTGTGCTTTAAGATCCAGGGCAGGTATACAATGAACACTAGTGACATGAGAAGTAGTATTCACTACCAAATCAAGCGTGTCCAACCATGATCATATACAAAATGCCGCATTCCCATTGTAAAAAGAACCATAGTTTTATATATATATATATATATATATATATATATATATATATATATTTATAAGTTTTGATAAATCCTTTTGAACCTAAAGAAGAATGTTCCTTACCTAGTTTGGATAGGGGGCATTTCGAGTTGAGGATTTTGATTTTTTTTTTTAATGAAAAGAGATCAGCTCATTATATATATTCAGCAAGCAGTTGAAAAATGAAACACTCATATGGGGTCGACAGAAAGAATCGTTCCTTAGGGAACCCTAAACACCTATTCTAGAACAAGAATAAGACCCAGGACACCCCCAGTACACCTACCTTTTAGGAAATTAACGCACCTTTATTCCAAACAAATATCAAAATTCTCCTAAGCAAATAGTAAAATGAATCCTTAGAGAATATGATATTTTTGACCTGATAAAAAACTAAAAACTAGGAATGGAAGATGACAGGTCACCTTCCATCCCTTCCAAAATTATGCAAGCCCAGCAGGCCCACCAGTAAGCATCAGCCCACCAAGCCCCAGCCCACATGGCAATTACGAAGGGCACCCCAAGAAGTACTAAGGGCACCCCACCACCACCTCCGACTTGCCTCACCGCCGCAAAACTCCGCCACATAGCCACTGCTAGGCCACCATGACCAGGCCAATTCGCACCCCAGCCACCAGCATCGCCAACGAAAACAGATCGAGCCAGATCACCATCCTTCACCATCAGCAAATTGCTGCCCTCATCTCCAAGGGGAATAGATCTCAACCAGAAGTCGCCGCCGCCTCCAAACGAAGCCACCTTCGAACCAGAAGACTGCATCGGATAGAGGTCAGCCCGAGACATACCGCCTCCACCATCGAAGACCACACTACCGTCATCGGAACGCCACCAGGCATCACCACCTCCAATAGCAACAATCTGGCCACCGCGCTGGTCGCTATCACCACCATCGATCAACGAATCAAGAGCAGATCCATCATCACTATCAACAGGACCACCAAACAAGATCTGGACTAGATAGCAAAAGTTGATGATTTCAAATAACTAGGGGATCCTACTTATTTCAAATAATCACATCTTCGATTCTCATTGAAAAACACAGATCGTGCCTCTCTCTTTCCTCTTTTCTCCTCTTTCTCTCTCTAAGGTTTCTCTCACATCATTCGATCTACTCACTCTCTCTCTCTCTCTCTACATTATGGTTCAGCTTCTGTTGCTTCTTCTGTGTACCGATGACTCCTTGACCCTGGCGGCGATGACCGAGCTCTCTGCCACCGACTCCATCCCGATCTTCTCTCTCTCTCCCTCTCTCTACGTTTCAGCTTAGCCTCTGCAGCTTCTTCTTCATCACCGACGATTCCTTGACTTCAACGATAGTGGCCGAGCTCTCCGCCGACTTCATCCCCTCCGAGTCAAGTTGCAGATTGCTTTGATGGTTGATTGGGCTGAGTTGGATGTTGTTATAATATATTAATATTGCAAATTGCAAAATCTAAGGGGGGTGTATTGTATTTGAATTTGTATAAACTTATTATAAAAGATAGCCTTTTTGAAAAGTTCATAGACTTCCATTGATTTCTTTAAACCATGTTAAAGGAAAAACACGTTATGTGCATTCGTCAAAGTAACTGACGAAGAGGGAATTAGGGAATTAATGGTTACAGCTCAATCATCCATTATTGTCATTATTGTAATTGCA
Organism: Rosa rugosa; assembly: GCF_958449725.1. NCBI lineage: Eukaryota > Viridiplantae > Streptophyta > Magnoliopsida > Rosales > Rosaceae > Rosa > Rosa rugosa. The sequence continues at coordinate 8,747,876 of NC_084820.1, read as the reverse complement.
ATTACCATTGTAATCCTCACCCTACATAAAGGGACTATCTAATGAAATGAGTAGATGAATTTTCCATTTTACTTTTACACGTTATCAGCACTCTCAGAGCCAATAGCCAAGAAAAAAAAAAAGAAAAAAAAACCTAGATTTTTTTTTTCTTCTTCAGGTCGAAACCAGAAGAAAACAAAACCAGCAAAAAAAAAAAAAAAAAAAACCCAGATCTGTCAAGCCGATCCGCGCCGCGTCTTTCCTTGTTAAGCCAAGCAACTCGCGCGTCAATCAGCCAACGACAGCCTTGGCCCACGTCTGTCCTCCTACCCACCTTTGTCACAAAGGTCCGCGGACCTCTTCCGTTTCATCGATTTTGTCCGGATCCTCCTTTTCTTCCGAAAAAAGGGAAGGGGAAGGAGAGAGGTCATGCGCAGCTTTGTCAGCCCAGCAAAAGCCCAAAACATCGCTACGCACGCCTGTATCAACACGCGCGTGCGCTAGGATAGTTTTGTTTTCTCGAAACCAAGTATATTCTCTTTTATTTATTTAATTTCATACTCCGGTAAATTTAATTATTTACAATTAGAACTTTTGAACCTGTTTGGTTAGATAATATTGATCATTTTAGCATGCCTTGTTATTTTATCTATGTTTTATTATTCGTAGAAATTTGAGCATGCTATATTATTGTTGTTATTATGTGTAGCAGATATTTTGTTATATATTATTTGTGAAATTTGAGCATGTCCTGTAATTTATGTTACTACCTTCTATAATGAAAATTCATGTGTATTATAAATACATAATTACCGTGATAAAGCATTTTCACATAGCATCGGAAAAAAATGTGACCATTACGAATCTTGATCTTGAAATCTAATTCATATTCTTGGAAAATAATTCACGTGGATGTCTTTATGACTGCGTAATTTATATGTCTTCTCTCTTGTTTATGTAGATGGTTGATCCAACTCGACTTGAATTTGACATTTTGGACTCAGAAGGACTTGAGTACCATCGTTGGGTTTCTAATGTGGAAACCGCCTTTGTGGCGAAAGACTACACTGCCACCATCGTAACTCCCACCGACCCCAAAGACAATGGACCGTCTAACAATGTGAAAGCAAGTGCCTTAATGTTTCTAAGGCAACATATTGATCCTAGCCTACGCTGGGAGTACCTTCAGTTGAAGACACCCAAAGAACTGTGGGATGCCCTTAAAGGACATTTTGGGAACATTCATGACACTTTGCTTCCAGAACTGACCGTTCAGTGGAATGAAATCTGCTTGCTTGACTACAAAAGGGTCAATGACTTCAACAAGGACATGTTGCGCCTAAAGACATGTCTCAATTTCTGTGGAAGGGAACTCACAGAAGATGATATGATCCAGACGACTCTTTCCACTTTTCTTACTTAAGCACTTATACTAGCGAACCAGTATAGGCTGGAGTATGACAACAAAAGAATCACAACCTTCAATAAGCTGATCAACCTACTGCAAGTGGCTAAGAGGCATAATGAGGTTCTTTTGAACAACAATGCCAGGCTCGTTGGGACAAAGAAAATTCCCGACGCTAATTATGGTAAAGTGAAAGGTGGAAAGAACCCTAATGCAAAGGGGGTTGGACGTGCTTATCCCTACCCACGTGGCAACAATGCACCACGTGGAAAGGGACGTGGAGGTCGTGGTATGGGCCGTGGAGGCCCTCCCAATGTATGGCGCAGAGATGGTGGTGCTGGCCTTAGTGGTCATGGAAACAAGGTACAAAAGGCACCTAAGAACCCTTCAGTCAAAAATGAAAGAGTTGGCAATAAACCATGTTATAGGTGTGGAGTTATTGGGCATTGGTACAAGAGCTGCCAAACAAGCAATAGAGTAGCAGCCACTTACAAGAGGTATAGGGAGTTTAAAGAACAAGAGGCTCACTATATGGAAGAAGAAGACTGTTAATGCTTGGATCCGGGGGGATCTAATTAACGATAAGTAAAGAGATAGAGAGAGAGACACAAGAAGTATAGTGGTTCGCCTCCGCATGAGCGGGAGACTACGTCCACTTGAAAGCTATACTAGTGTGTCGAGCCTTGCGGCCTAACAAGATTACAAGAGATGTAATGAATGTGTTGAGTTGTGGGAGGAGGCATTCCTTTTATAAGACAAGGAAGCCATCTCCTCTACTTATTCTTCGATGTGGGACAAGTTTCCACATATTTCTAGTCTATTTAACATGCAGAAAGCTATGTTGTGGTGGCATCTTGGCAAGGGCGGGAAAGTGGCTTCCCGGTGGCGGATTTGTGACTTCCGGATACCGCCGCGTAGCCTGAACATAGGGCTACACGATGCATGTCTCGGTTGGGCCTTGCCATGTCTTGTGGATGTCCCAAAGTGGGTGTTACTTATGCTTGGTGACGTAGTAAATACTCCATATTATTGGAGGTATGTACAAGTCCCCGAAGTCCCCAAGTAAGAGGAGCTTCTTGGTTGGGGAGTTCAAATCATGAAGTCATCAAGCATAAGTAACCGGGCGGTACGGAGCCCCTACAAGTCCCCGAACTCCGTAAGCAAGAAGGGACTCGGTAACCTGCACAACAAAAAACAAAAAGCAGGCATACGTAGAATGCTCGTTGCATTGATATGCGTTGGCATATATAAACGTATGAGGTGCGTGATACATGTTGATGTATACACGCGAATGGCGTCGAGGACGATCGATGACGACGTACAAAACTCGAGAGCGCGTATGGCCGTGTGAGCATATGGATTGCATATGAGAAATGTAAGTTGTATGAGCGCTGCGAAGGTAAGCGTTTGGTTGCCGCTCGTATTAATGGAACGCGAAAAGAATTCAATTTTTCGGGATCGACAAATGGTAGAAGAATTCCATGTTCCATTAACGTGTGGTGTGTCGAGTAGAATGCCGGGAAGGCGTGAGCGGGAAGCTCGTGAGCGGAAGCTCAAGGGGTGCCGGGAAGGCATGAGCGAGAAGCTCGTGAGCGGAAGCTCAAGGGGTGCCGGGAAGGCATGAGCGGGAAGCTCGTGAGCGGAAGCTCAAGGGGTGCCGGGAAGGCATGAGCGGGAAGCTCGTGAGCGGAAGCTCAAGGGGGTGCCGGGAAGGCATGAGCGGGAAGCTCGTGAGCGGAAGCTCAAGGGGTGCCGGGAAGGCATGAGCGGGAAGCTCGTGAGCGGAAGCTCAATGGGGCGGGGGGAGCTGCACGGAGCAGAGGGTGTTGGGAAGCGATCCCAATCTTTGGTACCCAAGCGTCGGGGTTAACTGCTGGATCAATGGCTGCCGTAGGCTGTGTTAACTAGTCCCTTGCTGCCGGATCAATGGCTATTATGAGGCGTTGCCTGACCGCTTGGCGGTTTTGGTCGTAGACCGTGGACTCGTACAGTGTATGTGGACGAAAAAATGACAAAACACACAGAGCAAGCATGTATAGACATGGCATGTGTGGTAGCTCAAATTTTGCAAGAGCGTAAGAGATAAGATGAAGCTACTTATCTTGTGCCAATTAGGGGGCTAGCGGAGTTTGGCCGAGCGTGATGCTCCATTGTATTGTGGCGGATAAAGTACTCCGATAATGTCCGTCAACTCGTAGCTGCGGTTGAATGCTCAATAGAAATAGTTGAATTTCCTCGAAACAAAATAGATGATTAATATGTAGATTTGTAAAATCAACATAAATAATTTGCATATGTACTTTGATAAAATTGTAAGCAAAGTGTATAAGCAAATGTGGTGGTTGATGACAAATAGCATGTATATATGTCTATTTTGTATTTGTGTTTGACCGAACGCATTATGTGCAATGATAATTGGAACACTGTAAGGACCACTAGCCAAATTGTACTAGTTATACATGTGCATGCGTCTATGAGATGATAGGAAGGAGCACATGCAGCCAATACATAATTAGATAGACTAAGATGAGCACAATTCACGAGGTATAAATGAAGATGTACTTAGCTGTATATAGTATTGAATATGGCCTTTCAGGAAGTAGCATATACATGAGGACACCATTATAAACCATATTATAATTAGTTCATGGCACGTGGTGCCTACTTAACAAGTTTGAATGTCTATGAATTGATTATGGGACACGCGGCCAGTGGACAAGAATTAAATATGCCTAGCGCTAAAAACAGAGGCCAAGAGATATGTGCGTGCCGGGATTTGATTGGTGCAACTGGTATAGCAGATAAACAATGAAAGAGCAGCAGCATGTGCTTGTATCAGTAAATAGGGAAAGTGAGATCGAGGGAGACTTAGCTTGCCGGTGTACAGAGCAAATTGCTCGGTGGCTGGGTGCGAAGAATATAACCCAGATACTGTTGACTAATTGCTTGAACGCTCGGAGGCCGCTACAATTGATATCCATTAAGCATCATGGTGGTGAGCAAGCGATGGGTCATCAGCGAAACTTGGTCATCAGCGGATCAAGGCGTCATGGGTAATGATTGAAGACCTCTCTCCTTGACACCGATCGAAGAAGAAGAGGGGAGTTGCCATGGGTGTCCAAATCAATTCTTGGACTGGGTGTCCGTGGATTGCGGCTGCCGCTAGTGGCAGCGCTGCTGGAGCAACCCACTGACGTTGGTGCAACAGCCTGGTAGTGGCGGAGGGGCGCCTAGCGGATGGGGGAGGGGTGCCCAGCGGTTGAGGCTAGCGGTGCTCTTCTTGGGCGGATGTGTTAAGAGTGAAGCATCATGTGGTGCACATGAAATGAGAACCGCTGCCGCTGACTGAGTTCGGCGGAGGAAGTAAGTCCGGCGGAGGAGAGTTCGTCAGCGGTGATTTGTAAGCGCGGAGAATCCCGGCGGAGGAGGCGCTGGGCATACCGGCGCTGGGCTGGGCTGGCGGTGAGCTGGTCCGAGCTGTCAACTGGGCAGAACTGGGCAGAACTCGGCGGAAGCGCAAAGTGCCGCTGATGAAGATGGACGGCAGAGCTCTTGACCGGCAGAGCGGAGCTCGTCCAAGCGAGAAGGCCGGCGGAGGAGAGTTCAGCGGTGGAGCAGCTCGGTGATAGCACAGTTGGTGTTCTGCGGAGCTTTGGCACCTAGCCAGCGGTGGCTCGTAGGGAAGCCTAGCGGAGCAGTTTCCCGCTGATGAAGCTTTAGCGGAGGAGGCTGTGCACGGTGGGAGGAGAGGTCAGCGGTGGAGCAGCTCGGCGGAGCGGGGCTAGTCCAGCTGAGAAGTCCGGCGGAGGAAGCTCCGGAGTTGCAGCTGGCGGAGCTACAAGTTGGGTGGAGCTGCAAGTTGGGCGGCGAAGTTGCAGGGGAGGCAGGAGGCAACGCAGCGACGAAGAAGAAGTTGCAAGGGTGTCCAGAAAAAATGTCTGGGTGCCCAGAGAAGTTTTTGCCGCCCGAAATTTTTTTTTTTTTTTTTTGGTGGTGCCAGCGTTGACCAAGCTTTGATGGGCGTTGACTGACCCCGCCGGGCGTTGACCAGCCCATACGTTGGTGTTTTGAGCAGTTTCTGCAAGTTTTCACCACTTCATGGGCGTTGACCAACTCCGCCGGGCGTTGACCACGTGTTGACCAGCCCATAAGGTGCAAATTTCTGCACACTCTGCTCTAGTTACCGCCAAGAAACATTAATTTCAAACATAAACTCAAAGAAGGAAGAAATTTCTTCAAGCTCCGCTAAGCAGACTTAGCTCACGGTAGGTGACGAAGCCATTGTGTTGGCTTCCCACAGACGGCGCCAATGTTAATGCTTGGATCCGGGGGGATCTAATTAACGATAAGTAAAGAGATAGAGAGAGAGACACAAGAAGTATAGTGGTTCGCCTCCGCATGAGCGGGAGACTACCTCCACTTGAAAGCTATACTAGTGTGTCGAGCCTTGCGGCCTAACAAGATTACAAGAGATGTAATGAATGTGTTGAGTTGTGGGAGGAGGCATTCCTTTTATAAGACAAGGAAGCCATCTCCTCTACTTATTCTTCGATGTGGGACAAGTTTCCACATATTTCTAGTCTATTTATCATGCAGAAAGCTATGTTGTGGTGGCATCTTGGCAAGGGCGGGAAAGTGGCTTCCCGGTGGCGGATTTGCGACTTCCGGATACCGCCACGTAGCCTGAACATAGGGCTACACGATGCATGTCTCGGTTGGGCCTTGCCATGTCTTGTGGATGTCCCAAAGTGGGTGTTACTTATGCTTGGTGACGTAGTAAATACTCCATATTATTGGAGGTATGTACAAGCCCCCGAAGTCCCCAAGTAAGAGGAGCTTCTTGGTTGGGGAGTTCAAATCATGAATTCATCAAGCATAAGTAACCGGGCGGTACGGAGCCCCTACAAAGACCATGATGAAATTCCCTATCTAAGTGCAATAGGCGCATTATTGTACTTAGCCCAGTGCACTCGACCAAACATTGCATTCTAAGCGAACTTGTTAGCTAGATTTAGCTCAGCGCCAACGCAGCGTCACCGGAATGGTATCAAGAACATTTTCCGATACCTAAAATGAACCATTGACTTGAGACTATTCTTTCCTTACAGAGAGACAAAAGGGATCGCAGATGGAACTGCAATCCCTAAAGGAAATATTAATGGCGAAAGCGCCACCCGCTACTTTGTTGGTTGCTTGGCAGTTCTTGTACCAATGCCCAATGACTCCACACCTATAGCATGGTTCATTGCCAACTATTTCCTTTTTGACTGAAGGGTTCTTAGGTTCCTTTTGCACCTTGTTTCCATGACCACTAAGGCCAACACCACCATCTCTGCGCCATACATTGGGAGGGCCTCCACGACCTCCACGTCCCTTTCCACGTGGTGCATTGTTGCCACGTGGGTATGGATAAGCACGTCCAACCCCCTTTGCATTAGGGTTTTTTCCACCTTTCACTTTACCATAATTAGCGTCGGGAATTTTCTTTGTCCCAACGGGCCTGGCATTGTTGTTCAAAAGAACCTCATTATGCCTCTCAGCCACTTACAGTAGGTTGATCAGCTTATTGAAGGTTGTGATTCTTTTGTTGTCATACTCCAGGTCTCCAGCCTATACTGGTTTGCTAGTATAAGTGCTGAAGTAGGAAAAGTGGAAAGAGTCTTCTGGATCATATCATCTTCTGTGAGTTCCATTCCACAGAAATTGAGACGTGCCTTTAGGCACAACATGTCCTTGTTGAAGTCATTCCACTAAACGGTCAGTTCTGGGAGTAAAGTGTCATGAATGTTCCCAAAACGTCCCTTAAGCGCATCCCACAGTTCTTTGGGTGTCTTCAACTGAAGGTACTCCCAGCGTAGGCTAGGTTTAATATGTCGCCTTAGAAACATTAAGGCATTTGCTTTCACCTTGTTAGACTGTCCATTGTCTTTGGGGTCGGTGGGAGTTACGATGGTGGCAGTGTAGTCCTTTGCTACAAAAGTGGTTTCCACATTAGAAACTCAACGATTAGGGCTGGATTCGGTACTAAACCGATCCATTTTTCCCCAAACCACTGCCGAACCGACCTCTGTCGGTATCAAGATTTTCAAACCGCCGCCGATCCGACATAGTCGGTATACCGATTGTCGGCAAGCCGAGATTTCGGTTGGCATAGTTCGGTTTTGAGTGGATTTGCAGCCGGAGATTCATGTTTGAAATCTGATGATTTTGAGACTTTTTTTCTTCCTCCTCCACCGGAGATTCATGATGTTGGAGATGAGGATGATCAGATGATGTTGATTTGATAATGGAAGATATGGTAATTACTAATTAGATGAGGATGATCTGATGATGAATCTGATGTTGATCTGATGATGATCTGATGTTGATCTAATTAGATGAGGATGATCTGATGATGAATCTGATGATGATCTGATGTTGATTTGATGGGGATTGTGGAGGAAAGAAAAAAAAATTGAGAAGATGAAGCATAACTTAAGCAAAGCCACAGGTCTGTGAAGAAGAAAAAGAACGAAGAACGTCGAAGGAGAAGATAGAAGAGACTAGAGAGAGAGAGAGAGAAATAAGAAAAGGAGTTTTGTTTTGTTTAATCTATTATTTAAGAAACTATAAATAGAAAGTATGTACATAATATATTAAAAGCAGCTTCTGCTCAAGTGGTCGGGAGTTGGGTTGGTGTATAAGAGGTGAGGGGTTCGAAGCTCACCTTTTACAAAGTTATATATATTTTGTATATAATTCGGTATGTATACGTGTATACAGTCGGTACGGTATACCGACGGTATGCAAAATCTCATACCGTAGCCGAGCCGAATACGAGCCATCAGTACGGCTCAGCCGAGCCGAAAGTCGGCAGACCAAGTTTTCGGCCCAAATCGGTTCGGGCCGGTTCGAATTCCGGCTGGTTCGGTTGCTTCGGCCCAATTTGCCAGCCCTACCAACGATGGTACTCAAGTCATTCTGAGTCCAAAATGTCAAATTCAGGTTGAGTTAGATCAGCCATCTACATAAACAAGAGGGAAGATATAAATTACGCAGTCATAAAGACATTCACGTGAATTATTTTCTAAAAATATGAATTAGATTTCAAGACCAAAATTCGTAATGGTCACACATTTTTTTTGATGCTATGTGAAAATGCTTTATCACCATAAGTATGTATTTATAATGCGCAAGAATTTTCATTATCATGGTAAAACGCAATTTATATGTAGCATTCTTAAATAAAAAAATTATAATATAAAGGCATGCATAGGGGTAATTATATAAACGTAAATAAAAATCACAAAACATGCTCAAAGTTTCTTAAATAATATATAACAAAATATATATGGCATGTATAAACAATAACATAATTAAAACATGCTTAAACATAATTATGTAAAATTCACAAGGCATGCTTGAAAATTTACCAAAAAAAAAACACATATAATAAACAATAAAATATAAAGCATGCTTAAAAATAGTAAACATAAATAAAATTCACATGCTTTAGGTTTCACGAATATATATAACACATATAAGAAGATATATGAAAAGTGAAATATAAATAAGGCAGCCAAAAATAAAATAAAATAAAATAAAACATACTTAGTTTCGAGAAAACGAAACAATCCTAGCTCACGCGCGTATTGATGCAGGCGTGCGTAGCGATGTTTTTGGGCTTGAGAAAACTGGGCCGCTTCCTCTCTCTTTTCAGCAGTGGGCCTTGTTTTTTTTTTTTTTTTTTTTTTTTCTGGGCCGCAGGGCCTACTTCTTTTGTTTTTTTTTTCCTTCTTCTTCTTCTTTCTTTTCTTTTCTCTCTTCTTCTTTCTTCTTTCTTGGGTTAATTACATATAAGTGCATCTTTGAATGTTTTTTTAGCCATAAAGCCACCAACAAGTTTTTTCCCTCATAAAGCCACTAGATTAAAAAATATGTTATATTTTGGATATTAAAAACCAACATATTTACATAAATGCCACTAGAGTAAAAAGTCAACAATCATTCTCTCTCTCCTCTCTGGCAAGATCTCCGGCTAACTCCGACCGGTCTCCGGTCGACCTCCGGCCAACTCCGGCGAGTCTCCGGCGGACCTCCGGCCAACTCCGGCGGGTCTCCGGCGACCACAAAAACTACTGTCACTGACACCAAAAGCTACTCCGAAGAAATTTCCGGCAATCTCCGGCGAGGTCACAAAAGCTACTATTACTAGTAACAAAAGCTACTGTCACTAAAACTATTCTAGTAAGATTTCCGGCAACCTCCGTTGGGATAACAAAAGCTACTATCAACAACAATAAAAGCTACTGCTTACCAAATAACCTATGCTCCCCAAAACGAAAAGCTACTATCCTCACCAACAAAAGCTACTCTCACCAATACCAAAAGCTACTCTCACCAGCAACAAATGCTACTCTCACCAAACTAGAAAACTGCTCTTACCAACAGCAAAAGCTGCTTTCATCAATAACAAAAGCTACTCTCACCAACAACAAAAGTTACTATCACTACACCAACGAGCTACTCTCACTAACATTAGAGAGTTATTCTTGTATAAAAAACTACTATCACCCACACCAAAAGCTACTGTCACAAACATAAAAAGCTACTCTCACTAACAAAAAAAGCTACTGCCACCAACAGAAAAAGCTACGCTCACCAACAAGAAAAGATACTGTCCAGATTACTACTGTCACCAACAACAAAAGTCACTATAATCTATACCAAAAACTAGTCTTACCAGCACCAAAAGATACTACCAAACTGAACCAAATTACTCCTGAAGACAGAGAAAACTATTACTCCTGATTTCAACAAACACAAATCCAATTGGGCGCAAATTTTGCCAAATCGGCCAAAATCAATAACAAACCAGTCAATAGATATTCACATGCCACACTCCACAACACCTACTAACTAAGAAAATAACATTACAGGCTCAAGGTGAATTCTTTGATTAAGCCATGTCTTGGGCTCAAAACTTGAATCCAAATATCAAACTGACAAATTAACACAAATACCATAGCATCCAAATTCAACAATGAGGCATAAAATTAAGATTCAATTTCATTCAAAAGAAGTGTGATAACACACTAAATTATGTTTACAGTAGCATCATATTATAAACTCTCAATTGCTCAACATGTTTTGAAATGGTACTGTACTTGCAGATTATAAATCAACTGTAGTCCTCGGTGTAGATAGACATAAACAATTTCAGCCTCTCTCTATTCTCCAGCATATGATAGTTTTATTCCATATCATGGTCTTAGAACTTAAGAAACTAATCCATCAAAATCACAAAATTAACTAATGATCCTAGACATATTAAGAGAACAAATGCACAAATCAAACGTCTACTGAAATGTAATTCTGGAATTGATGCTCTGTTACCGTCCATCTCCTTCTTCGACATTGTCGCTTCGTCCGAGCACAATTGCACGTCGGAACTGAGTGAAAGGACCTCTTGCAACTTACTGATCTCAGAGATATGAGTAGAGTAGAGAATCAGATAGATCTGAGTATAGATCTGAGTTCGCCTCTAGTAAGGTAGCTCCCAATCGGAGCTTCTTCGTCGCCGTCGTCTTCTGCATGACCTGAAATTCAGCGGTGGAGTAGAGTCCTTTTGCGGCCGAATTGTTCGAATAACCTAATCCAATTCCGGTCGCCTGATTGCGTCCTCCCGGTCATCAATCGACATAAGGCGGTGGAATTAGAGTGGAGCAGGACCATCACACCGGCGCCACGAAGATCCGTGATCGATGAAAGTGAGAGATAGAGAGCACCGCGACGGTCGTCTACGGAATTGGAGGTGCAGACCAAGATGTGATCTGTGAGACTGTGATCAAGGAGAGAGAGGGACCGAGAGAGAGTCGTGCTGGTGGTTGCCGGAATCGGAGGCAGAGATCGGGGGGGGAGAGAGAGAGAGAGAGAGAGAGAGAGAGAGACTGTGATCGAGTGGGGAGAGAGAGCGAAGCAGATGGATTTGTGAATTGTGATCGATGTAAAAATGGGATTGGGCTTAGGTAGAAGGGTAAAATTGTCATGTATGAAATAATTTGTGAATGCAAATGGCCTTATGTGTACAAGAAAATTTAGGTGGTCTTATGACTAATTAAAGTTTTAAAATGATACTTGTGTGTAATTTTCTATTCTTTCTTCTGGCTTGCAGATGGGTGGCTCGATGTCGATCTGGCAATCTGAGTCGAGGTCTGGCGGTCTGGTCTAGATTGTTTGTCGACGGGTTTGTTGACAAAGGGACGTCGGGTCCGGTACTACAGATCGGCGGTCGTCGGAGATCACTTCAAGCTTTGAAGCTGATGTCAGATGTCGGAGGTCCGTCGTCGGAGGTCTGGGTACGGCGACAATCTCCTCTTGATTTGCTGGAGCGGCAATCGAGCTCCGGCTCCGACGGATCCGCGGTGGATGACAAGAAGAGGAAGCAGATGCAATCCAATCGTGAATCGGCCCGGCGATCGAGGATGAAGAAGCAGAAGCACGTGGAGGAGCTGACGGTGGAGATCAGCCTGCTCCAGATCTCGAACAGCCGGTCTGGACGGGGAAAAAGAATATTTTTTTTTTTTTGTTTAGGACGGCAGAAAAAAAAATTCTTGGATTTGGGTTTTTTTCTTCGAAACTAGGGCTAGAGACTCGTGCTGATAACGTGTAAAAGTAAATTGTAATTAGTTTACTCGTTTCATTTCATAGTCCCTTGATATAGGAATAGAATTACAACGGAAATATTAAATTACAATAATGATACTAAATGCTGATTGAGCTGTAAATGCAATTCTTTGATTCCCTCTTCGTCAGTCACTTTAACAAAGACACATAATGTGTTTTTCTTTTAATAGAAGGTTTTCTATTTAGTCACTTCCTGCTTTGAGTACAACACTTCCCAGTTGAGCAGTTCTCGCTCAACCTGGAGGCTTGTTTTGCTACTATCACCACAACGGTGTTACTAATCACTGGACTGTTAATCATTATCTGCTTTTGATCTGGCTTGGACCTGTCACTCATTGTTGATCTGCAAAAAGGATCAATATGGTCATAAGATTGTGTTTTAGGCCCTTTATGTACATGGAAATCAGCAAAACTATAACAATTGTGGAAGTTGCTGAGGGAATATAACAAGGCTTAATTTTTATTTATCAGAAGAATAAAGCAACCCGCAATTAAATGGACAGTATTTTACATGAACTTAGCTGTGCCGATAGCTAGATTTGATATTGGTTGCTTGCTGGAAAATGGTGCAAATACTTGACACCATGTGGAAACTACACAACCGAGGACTATGCAGTATATGCCAACACTGAGCAAGATTAAAACATACATTACAAAGATACTCCATTTTACCATTTGATTGCTATAAGGATATAAACCATGTTCTCAACTATCGAAATATTGCTGGCTCTATCCAATAACCCCAGGGACCATTAAAAACTTTGGAAATTGCAATGTGATCATGCAAAGTTTTTGACTTTTTTGATCTCAGTATAAACTACCCAAAGGCCTTGACAATCAAATCCTGCAAAACCCAAAAGATTAAACAACAAAAGTCCAACATGCATGCTTGATGGCACTGGTCTTCCAAAGTAGACAAGTCTTGCTGAATTTTCTTAATTCTGGAAACCAGCTTCATCGGGTTTGCATTTTAGGGATAAATTTGTTTAAACTTCTTATCGAGCCTGTGTTGAACCAATGTCAGATCGTGATCCGCTTTCGTCAACAGCCTTACCAACCTCGTTGCTTCATGATGCTCTTCCCATTTCCTAATCGACTCGATGCAGACTGGCATCTTTGACAATAATATTAAAATACATTGATACAACGAAAAAATAGAGAAGATACAAAAAAACCAAGATAGAGAGATGATGGAAGACCAACTTCTTCGCGCACAGAGAGAAGAACTGATAGACTTTTCCAAATCTTTGGTCTGGTGGCTGAAAAAATATTGGAGTTTGGTATTTATACCTAATTATCCATGATTTTCTAATTTCGTATGTATGAATGATATTTTGAATATCCCTGCACTTTCATTCATTTTTAAAAGTCTTAATCAAATACCCCTAGACTTTGGTGCGACTCATGAAGTTTTTTTTTTAATTCTAATTGAATATCCGAGACTTTCATGGATTGTTAAAAGTCTATATTAAATATACTCATACTTTTAAATTCCATAAATTTCTTTAAAATATTCACTAATTCCATATACAATACCCTCGGTTCATTTCTTTTAACAAAGTTAATACTGCATTACATTGAAATGTTCCTTCATCATCATGACTAATAGTAAAATTACAATCTTTCGCGTTTAGAGTTTATATTAAGATCGAATCAACGCTTTTGTCTTTTCAAGGATACATGTCACTAGCTGAATTGTCATCCACAGACAGGACCCGCCCCAGATTTCACCCTGAAATCCGAAGTGGCCCTGCGGGGCCCACTTTAGAAGAGATTCTACCAAAAATTTAGCGGAACTTCCCCTAAAAGTAGGCTACCCAAAACCTGTAGGAAAACATTTACACTTCTAAATCATCCATCCTTAATCTTCTGGAGCCATCTGCTCCCCAAATCACAACTCCAATTTCACAAATATCAGTCTCAACCCAAAAACAATATTAATCCCATAGGTTATCAGAGCAATACTAATCCACTAGGTAACAAAGAAAACAGAAATAGAATGAGTATGCGGAAGCAATGCTGTTGGCTATGCCTCGACTCCATGTACGCCCGACCTCAACTAATTTCGCCTGCAAACTGGGCATTTGAAACCGAAGGGCCCAGGGGAAAAGTATTGAAAAACACGTTAGCGTGAGTGGATAAAAATAAACAAATTTTAACAAAAGGAAATTTAATACTTTCCCCATTTATTTCTCTAAAAACTCCCGATGCATGCAATGTTTAAGGACAACAAAACAAGAGAAGTTCTGTACAAGAAAAACCGACTAGCCCCGCTAGTCACAACTAAAAGAAAAGATTGAAACTCCGGTACTCAAGAAAAATAGGACCAGCCCCGCTGGTTAAACGGAAATCGAACTAGCCCCGCTAGTCAAAAATAGTAAAGTGAGTAGGGGAAGACGATAGCCATACGAGTGAGCCTCCCAGGCTCGGGTGATAGCCTTCCAGGCTAAAGTACTCCCATTACTCCCGTAATATACCCTTACGCCACTAAGTGTAGCGATAGGATACTAGGCTTCAGAATTACTGTCACAGAGACAGTAACCAGCGCCACAAAGGCGGAGGGTTTCGGTGATCCCATCACCTCGCCACAAAGGCGGAAGATCAAAGCTAGCAATGATAATAGTCACCCAAAGTATGGCAAAAGAAAATCCGAAAACCACAGTAAAATCATAAATACGTAAGGCTTCCCCAACTCTCGCAAATGAATTTCCAACGACGTGTCCCACACGCCAAGAGTATCTCAAATCAATAGAGAAAATGTGAGAAATAATAATAAATCATAATCTCCATAATTCGAAACAAAACCAATTCCAAAATCATCATCAAGGCATTCCCAATACCAAAATCCGAAAGTGGATAAATAAATATGAAAGATAAAATAAGCATAATCCAATGACGTGACCCCGCACGCCATAAAATCTTCAAATAATAAATTATCCAAAACCATTTCCGAAAATAATCATATGCACGGGAAAGTAATACGATAAATAAATTATCATCTCGGAAACAAATAAATAAATGCATGCATCATTCTTTGAAAATAAAAGTCCACTCACAGTACTATTGGGCGACCACGCAAACGAGTTCCTTCATTTAACCGTAGCTCGTAGCATTACCCTGTACACAATTATATTTCCGTAAACGACAATCCGAAAAAATAATTACAAACCTAACGAAACCCGAAAATCCCTATCTCCATTACTTCTCAAATTCAACCCAAATCTCTTCCACAACACCAATTCCTCAATTTATATATCCCACAACGAAAACGAGGGAAATCAGACGGCCGAATTTCCCACAATTCAATCACAAAACTTCAAACTTCGGAAATTCACAAATAATTCCAAACCCCTCCAAAATTCACCAAACTTCACATACAAGCTCTACAACAATTCTACAATTTAATGGGCTAAAAACTGAAATTAAAACACTGCCCTACACGCCTCCACGCGCCACCAACAGTGGCAGTGCGTGGGCCCCACGCGCCACCGGCAACCACCTCCGATGGCCACCCAAATTTGGAAGCACCATCTACTCAACAAACCCAACCTCTTTCTCAACTACAACAAGTTCCAATTTTACCCGGAAGAGCTCCAATTTGGCCGGTGAAAAATTTCCAGAAATTCCAAGAACCGTAATTGAAATTGTTAATTCGACCTCTACACTGTAAATTGAAATGAAAGACCTTAGGGGAAATGATCTATGTCAAAAACCGAACCTTCGATGCCAGTTTGGTGGCCGGAGACTGCCGGAATCGGAAAATATCGGCGTTGACTCAAAACTGCTACAGTGACCGTCCTCTTCTTCTCGTTGCTGCACCTTCCACAGTTCATATTAAGCTACGAAACGAACCCAGAAATGAAGAATAGGAAGAGAGCTTTCCAACGACATCTTATACGTCAAAATCCGTCGCCGGATGGAGGAATTATGGCCGGAAGAAGGTGAAGAGGTCGGAGAGGAAGAGAGGGTCGGGGAGAGAGAAGGGAGAGGGTTCGGTAAGTTTCCGAAAATGGAAACTTACCACAGTAACTCGGCTATTTATAGAAACTTACTATATGAACAGTAATTTTAGTATTTCGCTTATAACTTTCACATAAGAACTCCGATTTTTAGGTACCACATATGCACGCGCTCGGTTTAACGGCCTCTACAACTTTCATGAAGAACATTTTCTCAAATTTTGACCCGAACAAAAAGTCAATTTTTAGGGCCACTAAAGTTACCGAAACTGAGTAAAAGTAAATCAAATTGTCGTTTACTATCCAAATGACTAGTAAACCGGTGAATTAAGATACGGGATGTTACATCCACAGTGGGACAACCAAAACTAATTAACCAATAGGTAACAACCATATAGTGCTCATTTTCTGAGTTTTGGTTGTTATGAATGCATTGGTCTCTCATTTTCTTGTCCCTAAACCAATTAACCAATAGGTAACAACCAAAACTCAGAAAACGAAGCAATTAATATTGGGACAATTCTTAGGTTCACCCCTTGAGTGAATGAGCATATTCACCATCTCTTGCGATTAAGGCATAATAACTTTATAATTTTCTAATCCAACCATTCATGTTGTATAACGTAATACAAAGATTAGCTCTGCAAAAAATAATCAAATTGAAGACCTTTTAGTTATTCATTTCTATGAAATACATGGACGGTTCATCATAATAGTAGTAAGTGTTGTTAGAACCATCCATTTGTTTGATTCAATTAGATAATTAAATGATTTCTGATTCGATTGATTTTTTACAGCGATGATCTTTAAAGGCTTATTTACGATATGGACCGTTTTATTATAAATTTATTAAGTAAAAGTATGTTAATCGACAATGAGGGTGAATATGCTCGTCCACCCTAGGGTGAACCTAAGAATTGTTCTTAATATTGTAAATACTGATTTGTTAAGAGTTAATATCGGATTGAAGCTATGGCGTCATCGTTGGCTGGAATTAAAATATCTGCAAAATGTGGGTCACAATTTGTATCGATTAAACAAAATCGTTGCAATATCCAAAATGATACATTCTAGATAAACCGTATATTCTTCTCTAACATGTATAAAAACCAAAACGAGGCGGCTGAATGATAGTGAAGGGTGCATGGCCGCGAGACCCCTATTGTCTATGAAATTGATAGATAAAGCTATTAAAAAAAAAATCAATATACAAAGTTGAATTTATCACAAATCTGACCTACCAAAATTAAAAAATATGTTTTCCCGTTTAAAAATTGGTTGACTGATAGTTTAATGCGAAAGTTCCGAGCTATATCAGCGAAACCCCGCGTTTCCAAAATTCAAACACTTCGGTTTCTGGGAATAAGACAAAGCAGAAACCTAAATAAATAAATGAAACATTGCAGGATCTGCAGGGTTGTCCAGAATCTATTACTCTAAAAACATCTTCCATCTATATCCTCCTCTCATTTTGATCTCAGTACTGCCCAACGGGCGTCGTCGTTTCTGAGCTCCAGCAAACTACAAGACTGAAGCAGCCGGTCCCAGCTATCTCGCATGGTGATTCTGTTTCTCTCCCTTCTGTTGTTGCCGGCGGCGGCTTTCACCGACGCTCAGACCTACGAGGTGAAACCCTACCAGTTCGGTCCCTTTGATCCAACATATTACGACAGGTTCGCCGTCCTCAGCCCCGCCACGATCAACTCAGGAGCTCTTCAGATCACGCCGGACTCCGCCAATGGCAACTTCAGCATGACCAACAAGTCAGGTAGGATCTTGTGTAGGATCTTGTACAACCAGTCTTTCACCCTCTGGAACTCTGATGTCAACTCTTCTTCTCCGGGATACGTCGCCTCTTTCAACTCGTCCTTCCTCATTAACGTCTATCGTCTCAACAGCTCCCGCATCCCCGAGGACTCCGCCGTCCCCGGCGAGGGCCTCGCCTTCATTATAGCCCCGGATTTGACCCTCCCGGAAAACAGCGCCGGTCAATATCTCGGTTTGACCAACGCCACCACCGACGGTAACGCCACCAACCAGTTGGTGGCAATTGAGCTGGACACTTTGAAGGAGGGCTTCGATCCGGACAGCAACCACATGGGGCTGAATATCAACTCAGTTAAGTCTAACAAGACTGTCCCGCTTTCGGACTATGGGATCGAGATCGCGCCACCAGGCAAGGTGTTTTATATGGTGTGGATCCAATACGACGGTGGGTCACATAATCTGTCGGTGTTCATGGCCAACCAGACCGATCAGAAAACGGACAAGAAAGGAGCGTTTGTTAATATCCGGCCTCGGCCCACCAGCCCAATTCTAACCGCCAACATTAACCTCAAGGACATTGTCAAGCAAAAGTCCTACTTCGGATTCGCCGCGTCCACCGGAAGTTACATCCAGCTCAACTGCGTGTTGATGTGGAATCTAACGGTGGAGATTCTGCCGGATGTGGAAGGGGGAGGGGACAAAAATAAGGTGTTGAAGATAGCACTGGGGGTGGGTGCGGGGTTGGTTTTGGTCCTACTGTGTTTAGTCGGGGTGGTTTGTTATGCATACAAAAAGTGGAAGGCTAG
The DNA here is from genome assembly GCF_958449725.1 of Rosa rugosa. Classification (NCBI taxonomy): domain Eukaryota; kingdom Viridiplantae; phylum Streptophyta; class Magnoliopsida; order Rosales; family Rosaceae; genus Rosa; species Rosa rugosa. The sequence continues at coordinate 8,729,295 of NC_084820.1, read as the reverse complement.
AGCGTCGGACCCGAACATTTTGGGCGCGCTGAAAAGCCTTCCCGAAACACCGAAGGAGTTCAGTTACCGAGAGCTCAAGAAAGCCACCAACAACTTCGACGATAAGCACAAACTAGGTCAAGGTGGGTTCGGGGTGTTGTACCGAGCTGTGCTAGCTAAGGAGGATAACCTCGAAGTGGCAGTGAAGATGTTCTCGAGGGACGAGGTCAAGGGTAGGGACGACTTTTTGGCCGAGCTCACCATCATTAACCGTCTCCGGCACAAACACCTCGTTCGGTTACTCGGTAAGTACTTCGTTAATCTCTCCTGCATATAAAATGGAATAAAGGTGATAACCAAAAATGTGGTTCACCTCACATTATTCTTATTAATTTCTAATTAATTATAGCTTAGTCTATCAAATCATTTTACAACTCACGTCCATGCACGATTAACAATATGAATCACGTGTAAATCTAGCTACTGCTCGTAGTCGTCCATGGTGAAATTACTATATTGTTTAGGGTGTGACATAATGAAATGGGACCTAATGTGCATCACCAACCTTAGAGGATAAGACTGAGAGGATCTGCATCTTCGTACTACACTACTAATTAATTCATGGACGCCACAAACTTAGTTATCAGTGAGTCTCCGACAATGTTCATCCTCTGGGTCCAAAATGAAATTTAGCCAATTTTTTTTTTTTATTAATGAAAATTTAGCTGATTCTCACCTAACATGATTTCGACTCTCACCGTATAGTATTAGTAATTAGTTGACCAAAGATTAGTATTTAGTTGAAGAAAGAAATTAGAACGCTGTAGTATAATTAGAGTATCGGTCAACAATTTGGGATATCAACATTGGATACGCAAATGAAGATTGACTGAAATCTTTAGGGATTTAACGTGTATATATTAGTGGTTTCGTGGGTTGTTATATATCGAAGAAATATTGCATATTTGTGTGTACAATGGAAAGCTGAACCAGCTAGCGTGGACATGTTTGGAATGGTGCATTGTGTTTGATTGATTCAAATTGTGACAAACAGGTTGGTGCCACAAGAATGGGATGCTTCTCATAGTGTACGAGTACATGCCAAACGGGAGCTTGGACAACCACCTATTCTCCGGGCCGGAAAATGCAACCCTAGAATGGAAACAGAGGTACAAGATTGTCACGGGTGTGATCTCGGCCCTGCACTACCTCCACAACGAGTACAACCAAAGAGTAGTCCACAGAGACCTCAAGGCTAGCAACATAATGCTTGACACCTATTTCAATGCTTGTCTGGGCGACTTCGGCCTGGCGCGCGCCTTGGACAATGAAAAGACCTCATACGCTGAACTCGAAGGTGTCCCGGGCACCATGGGGTACATTGCCCCTGAGTGCTTCCACACGGGAAAAGCCACATGTGAGTCTGACGTGTACGGGTTCGGGGCGGTGGTTTTAGAAGTTGTTTGCGGTCAACGACCGTGGACTAAAATCGGTGGATACCAATTTCTAGTGGATTGGGTATGGTCTTTGCATAGAGAAGGGCGTGTGCTTGAGGCTGTCGATGAGAGGTTGGGTAATGACTACGTGGTTGAAGAAGCCCAAAGGCTTTTGCTTCTTGGGCTGGCTTGTTCGCATCCGATTGCGAACGAGAGGCCCAAGACCCAAACCATAATCCAAATCATTTCTGGGTCGGTATTGGTGCCCCGAGTCCCTTCTTTCAAACCATCTTTCGTGTGGCCTTCTGTGCCTGAAGGAGTGAGCAGCATTGCCAACAGGGTTAACACGACGTCGTCGTGGCCTGTCGGGATGTCAGCTTTCGATAGGTCTGAGTGGAGCCCACATTTGGACAGCAGTGATAGCCTGGACCGGTATGGAGGAACAGGCATATATGGTGACAGCTCTTCCCTGGTTTAAGTGTTCTCTCATTCTGTAAGATCTCAACCTGTGTTAGTCCCATATGTTTCCATTTTATTTATTTTTCCACTTAAAAATAAACATAGTGTTATAAACTAGAGAATAAGCGAGAGATAGAATAGAGAAACATAATATAGGAAGAGGTAGAAATGTATATTATTCATTCTCATTGACCCCTTTATATAGGAATTGGGTTTACATTTTAAGGACATAAAATATGAGAATTTATGTGGACAGCCACATAGTTATAATATTTACAACACTCCCCCTTGAATGTCCACCAATTTGTGATATGGTGTTGGACGCGCTTAATGTTGCCTCGTCAAAAACCTTGCCAGGTAACAAAAACTCAGTGAGACAAAAATAACCCTGGTCGAAGGAGAAAAAGAGTGCAACGCGCATATGTCCTAGGTAGCATAACTTTGAATGCTCCCCCTGATTGTTGCAAGCTTCAATCATGTATGTAACAAAATATATGCACCATGTATATTGGTTATGGTGTGTTGATCACCTAGGTGAGACATGTGTGCTTTGCATAAAGGGGACTCATCATGAATTGCAATTCCTGCAAAGGTTAGGGTAATACCAATAAAACTATGATATTCTTAATGAATCTTACCTGACATGATAAGAGTAGAACCAATTTCATATGCTCAAATTATAGATAAAAATATTAGTTAAAGAATAACAATATAAAGAAACAACAATTGACACATTTACCTTTATCTGAGCATTGAAATTTAAGTATGGCATACTTAGCCGTAAATATCAATTTGTGTAATTGATAATTTCATATAGGCTCAATATGAGCTCTCGATAAATTCATAACTTCTCGAAAGTTAGAATATGTTGCAACATTGTGAGCCTGATACGAATTCGATTTCTTAGTATTTGTCATAGTACTCATTGAGGCAATAAGTCACATTGACAGTAATTGAATGAGTATATATGAGCTTTACACTTTTTGATTCCATGAGTGAGCTTTAAGCTCATTCATTCATTCATGGACTTGCCTTTGGCAATATGAATCCGTCAAGGATTTAATTAAGCAATATGCTTAATTATAATGACACATTTGGGAATTTGCTTATAGCAATTTGCCTTTAAGATCTTCATAATAACCATGACAACCTGCTATAAGCCTCTCGTCAATATAACAACTATATGTAACATTGTACTTATAGAAAAGTTATCCCTTAAAGAAGAATGATAATCTCATTCCTCTATAAAGAGATATTTGTGTCATAATGATTCCAATTCACTGGAATGAACACCCTATTGTAATTTTTAGGGTTGATAAAGTCCAAGTATATCATCACGTTTACAATATTCAAATTCATTGGAATTGCCTCTTTCCAATTTGGCCAATATGATAGTTTGTCGACACAGCGAAACGTGGTATAGTATACAGCCCTTGATGATTTTCAGCAGCGCTATTATAGATAAGATATCATCAAATTTCTATCACACACATTCATATATACATGCATTAGCTATAATAAGCTTTATTGATATCAAGTACTCATTCATGTTTTAGGGAATGTATTGTCTCTTTAGGATAAATTAATTAGAGAATGTGGATCTTTGTATAACCTCATGAAGAACGTTATAGGCTAGGGCTTGTATAATCTTCCCATGCATATAGGGAGCTTGAAACATTGGACTTGGTGGATATATTACAATAGTGTTTCCTCCCCCTAACGGCGGGAAGACTATCTAGTTTGACCATTAGCAAAATATGCGTGCAAAAATATTGGATCTATGATATCCATTGGGGGGTGGCGAGCCCAAACCAAATTTTAGGTAAAAAAGATAATAAATTTAGATTTTTTCTCAAACCTAAAATGAGATATGGTAGATAAAATCTCACACCAATTCACATTTTTCATAAACGATATTTCTCCCCTTAATGGCAGGAGGATTGTCCCATTATAGCGACAACACGCAAATATGCGATATATTATAATTTGGATTAAATTATGTTTAGGAAGGTTTGCAACTATTGTTGTATTATACAACAATGTAAAGTATGTAGATGAGTCTATATGACATAGTAGATAAAATAATGACACATTGATCACGCCAAAAATAATTTTATTTTGCTCAATGAAATTTTTAGTTCATGATATAGTAGTATACTCATAGTTGATTAATACAACTTAAATTAGGTGGAAATTTCATCACCAATATATGCAATGGTATTTCATATAGGTAACATAATACGAGCTCAGTTGGAACCATCAGTCAAGATCTGCAGCTCTTGAGATGATTGTTACCTTAGCTTTTTGAAGCATCAATTGTGAAAAATTATCAACAATTGCAATGGATCATGTCCATAGTTGCATTATATGCAAGACAAATATGTTTGTCATTATGTTTAACATGAACATTCATAGTTCAAATTAAATTTATTGATGAACACATGGTTTATATTATTGTTTGACAATGAAAAAATGCCAAAATGATATACTCGAATTTCGAGTTTGGGACAGCGGTCCGTATGGGTATAAGCATATACTCCATTAATAATACAATGGAGGATCATAGCCTCATCAAATTTCATATTGTATTCAAAGCATTTAGCTCGAGTCTTCACAATTAGAAGCTTGTTCTAAAAGTGGAGTGAACAGAGGTTCACATGTACTCATAAAGAGAAGGGACAAAAGTCCTGACATAAATGGAGATCAAGAAACAAGAGGTTTCGATCTATTTGATTGTATAACAATCGGCGGAGGAATTTTAAGTCCTCATGTAATTGATCAACAAAGATATAGTTTCGATCTCATTATAAACTGACAATTTTATATCAAATTATCAGATAAGATAATAAGAGAAAATTAAATTGAAGTCGTCAAACTCATGAAAATACATACCTCGATTCTGTTGGAAACATAATTAATATTATTGATACCAATTCATGAGTACCATATGCCAAAATAGAGAGATATCCATTTAGAGCCAATAATTGATACATGCATTAATATATTATAACAAAATAATCAAAAATCTGTTGTAGTCTAATTGGTTAGAATATTTGACTCTCACCCAAAAAGACCCGGGTTCAATTCTCTGCAACGGAAAACAATTTTGTTATATTTTTTCACAAGGAAAAACGAAACAATCATATGAGATAGATATAAGTCATTAAATATAATCATTATGTACATAACTACTATTATGATAGAAATAATCATAAGTAGCAAATAAATGTCAATGAATATAATCATTGTGCACATAAATATTAGGATTAAATTCTGCTTACTACCCTGTACTTTCAAGGGTTCATCAGTTCAGTCCCTGCACTTCTAATTTAATCAGAAAAGTCCTCGCACTCTCCAATTTCATCAAATCGATCTATTCGGTCACTACTTCATCAATTTTCTCTGTTAAGGTGCTGACGTGGCCAACTGAGGTATGATCTGGCAGTTTTGTAGGACCTTCTCACAGGAAAAATTCTCAAAATACCCATAGACTATGAGAGTGAAAACGGGGGTTCATCATGATCAGGGTCTAAATCTATAAGCAAGGGTTCATACACTTCACATTTCTTAGTCTCACCCAAGACAACAACTTCCATATCACTCTCACTAAAACCAATCCCACGGACCAAACCCGATGCTTAGCCAGCAATTGCTGCTTCAACACCATCTTCTTTAGCGATTCATCGCCGTGTTTCTTAACCGTCGCCTTCCCATCCTCCACCTGGGTCCGGGTCTGTGACGACATAAGGCTGCAAGGGATTTTACTCCCCGCGACGTGTCGTAGATCGAGATGCTGCATCGTCATCCACTCCATAAGAGATTTCTTTCACCTGCAAATCCGGCACCCGAGATCTTAGTCGTGATCATGAATTGTTGACTGTGGAGAAACGAATTGGATCGAAAAAAGGAGCCGAGAGATTTAGATCTTGATTGAATTTGAAGAGAAGAGAAGAGAATTGGAGTTACTTGAAGAGAAGTGAATTGTTGACCGTCGCTCCACTCTTCGGCTCTCTCTCGACCATGCGGTGGACATCGTTGTCGGAGTCGACGCGGACTAGCGAGGCGGCACCGGAGCTCGATCCGGAGTCGGGGAGCTGGTACTTGATGATGAACGAGGAAATGTTGGGGGAGAGATTGGAAATCTTCGACCGGAGCTTGGAGAACCCAATGGTCCGGTTGACGGAGATGATCCAGGTCTCGTCGCCGACGTAGCGGAGCTTCCCGGACGGTGGCCGAGGGTGGAATGCGCCGTTGAAGCTGCAGACGAGCTTGAGCTTCTTGGGCTGGGTGTGGTTGGTAGTAGGCTTTTTGCGACAAGAGAGAGGTGGTTCTTTCATGGAGGTCATTAGAAAGAGAAAGTGAGAGGAGAGAGAGGTGGAGAGTGATTCTTGGGGTGTTGAAGAAGACGGAGTTTGTGTGTGAGTTTGTGTTTATACTTTTATGGATATTTTGGGAATTTTCCATGTGAGAAGGTCCCACAAAACTACCAGATCAGACCTTAGCTAGCCACGTCAGCACCTTAACAGAGAAAATTGACGAAGTAGTGACGGAATGGATCGATTTGATGAAATTTGAGAGTGCGAGGACATTTTTGATTAAATTAGAAGTGCAGGGACTGAACTAATGAACCCTTGAAAGTACAGGTAGCAAGCAAAATGGTTCTTTAAACCCTAATATTATTATGACAAAAATAATCATGAGTAAATAATGGTTATTAAATATAATGATTACACATATAACAGCAAATTTATATAAATATAATCAATGTACATAATTAAATGTAATTATTATATGTCATCAAATGTAATTAATATGAGCACAAAAAAAATTTCCTTTATTCAACTCCAAATTGAGAAAACATAGGCTGAAAATGCCAAACATTAATCCGAGCCAAAAACATCGTTGTTGATCATGTCGTCAGCATGTTGTCCATTGTCCACAAAAAAATCAGAGACGTTGAGCTTGTTATCTTCACTGACAAGTTCTCCACAAAATTTTAGTTGGGAGGTCATCCGATGCATAGCGGAATTGAAATAAGTGACAGAGCTGAAGTCTTGAAGACGCAAATGCGTCCATTCATATCGTGCTCTAGGTAGAACAATTGTATTAGTGAGCAAATCGATCAGCCAATGCTTGAAAAAGCTCAAGCGGGTCTTTCACTGTAAGGTGCTCATCTTTTAGGCTCTTGTCAAGATGATGACGCAAGAAAATCATAAACTTGGTGCGATCTTGCACAGATGACTAATTGTCAACTTTGATGGCATCTCTAAGGTTGTTAGCCATAAGGTGAATTTCAGCATTAAGAATCCAACTGAAATAGTTCTTGCCAGAAAATTCAAAAGGATCAAAGTCCAATTTTGTCAGATGCGTCATCTTTCTACAAAGAGAAAAGATGAGATATATCAAGATCCATAAGTATTAGAACAGTATGTTCTATGAAAAAATGATAGAACAATCATATACGAAACAGAGGTTTCAAAGTGTTCATAAATATGAACAATGGATCCCATAAGGAAAACACGAGAAAAACATTTGTGTGATGTCTAAAGAACCATAGGTTCTAAGACTACTCGGTCAGCGGACTCGAGTCTTGACTATTGGAACATGTAGTTCTCAAAGTCGCATATGAAATATAAATTTTCAATAATTATACAAATATAAATTTTCAATAATTATACATAAAATATCTGCAAATTATATGATCACATAAAAAAAAATTGATGTTCATATGTAATAGTAACAAAGATGATAAACATGAAACACATATATCTGTTATGCGATAATATAAGATATCTATGTTATATATGAAGTAATTCGTTGAGAATGAGAGAAAAACTCATAGATCATTAGCCTTGGTCATAGGCAACTATGTTGCACCATAGGCTTGAGGATCATCATGGAGTTCAAAGAAGAAGAAGAAATATAAGAGCAAATGCGTGCTGATAACGTGTTAAACTAGAGAATAAGCGAGAGATAGAATAGAGAAACATAATATATGAGGAGATAGAAGTGTGTATTATTCATTCTCATGGACCCCTTTATATAGGAATTGGATTTACATTTTAAGGACATAAAAGATGAGAATTTACGTGGACAGCCACATATTTATAATATTTACAACACATAGAAATTTCATAGTTTTTCAAGAAATTCATAAAATGTCCATGTGTAATTTGTACATTGTGTTGATATATATAGGGAAAATTACTGGTCCCCCCCTGTACTTTTGTTGCATCGACAGTTCAGTCCCTAATATCTTAATTTTAACAAATAACTCCCTAGACATTCAAATCTCATACAATTTGGTCTAAAATGACCATTTTACCCCTCACTTCCTTTTTTTTTTTTTTTGCCTCTCCCTCCCCCCCTCTCTCTCTCTCTCTCGTATATAATCATAATTGGAAATTATGGAAATTCATTTAAATAAAAAGAAACTATTGCGGTGCAATCCTAACCGTTGATCTATCCACTGCTTCATCCTAGCCCTTGATTACAATATAAGTTGGGGTATTTATATTCCTTGATCAGATCAATGATGGGGATCAGTTCCAGAAACCACGAGAGAGAGTGAGAGCTTGGAGCTCTGACCCGGACGCCACCGCGACCTGAGAAGGAAACCCCACCAGGGGGACGCCGTCCTGCCACCCCACGACGGCGCGCGGCCACCAGAAGCTTCGTCTCGGTGTCGTCTACATCCCTGTGGTCCCAGATTATACATGCAGCGATTGAGAACGAAGAATCGACGATCCAAAGCTTGAAGAACCTCCGGCGAGTTTCAACGAATTCCGGCTACTACGGCCACCGTTTGGGGTGTATTTGGTATGGAAATTCATCCCCTCGTCATGCTCTACATGTTTATGTAATTAGTTTTCAAATTGGATCATGTTTTGACAACTTCATTTCTGGGTTCATCTCGGTTCTGCTGTGTTTTTCGACGCCGGCGACTTTCCCAACATTTCTAGGCTCTGTTTCTTGCTCGGCTACACTCAAAGATCAACCCTCGAGAAGCTTGTTGAGCAGCTAGCATGAAAGTCAATAGTTCACCACCATTCCAGTTTCGGCAGTGAGCTCGGGAAGCTGAGTTTGGGTGATTGAAGTTGATTTTCGATTTTCCAAGGTATAACCCCGACCTTTAATCAAAGTTTGGTACTTGGTGACAATCGGATGTTAGTCCCTGAAAGTTGAAGATTTGGGTTGGCTGTGCGGTATGAGTTGCATGTTCAGAATGAGTGTGTGTTGATGAATTTGCTACTGGTATCAAAATTTTGGATTGGGGTTGATTGCTTTGTTGTATGCTTACTGTGAAATTGTTGACATGTGATGTAGGGGTTAACTGAACTATGTTGTTAGGTCGGAACGTCGGATTTTGGTGTCGTTGGAAAGGATTGTGGAGAATTGGGTTGTGCAGCGCGATTTCATGACAGGCCTGGAATTCGAAGACGACACTCAAATATCTTCGTTCAAGAATTTTCTCTGTCCTTTGTCGAAGGAAGTGATGAGAAACCCGCTGGTGCTCCAGTCATCGCAGACGTACGAGCGGTCAGCCATTTGGTACTGGTTTGACCGGTGTTTGGACGACGGTTGAGAACTGCCTTGTCTGGTCACCGATCAAGTGCTTCAGTCAATGTAGCTGAAACCGAACATTGGACTAGCCGGAGCCATTGAGGAGTGGGTGAATAGGAAGTCGAGATTCTGGTCAAAATTGGGGTTCAAAAGCTCAGTGAAGAGCCTTTAATGGTGGAGTCGGGTGAGGAGGTGGAGCGGGTAAAATGACAGAGGAGAGAGAGAGAGAGGGAGGGAGAGGCAAAAAAAAAAAAAAAAAAAAAGAGGAAGTGAGGGGTAAAATGGTCATTTTAGACCAAATTGTGTGAGATTTGAATGTCTAGGGAGTTATTTGCTAAAATTAAAGAGGGGGTGAAATTTACAAACCACACCCCATTTTATTTTTTTAATAATATTTCTTATCATCTCTTTTGCCACTTCCTAAAACACCCTCCCCCCCCCCCTATCTTCCAGACCACCACCAAGGTCCTCTCTCTCTCTCTCTTCTTCCCAATCTTTATGAGCTCGGAGTCGGACGCGGAAATCGGCTATAGGCAGAGCGGGCAGGTCTGCTGGGAGTGGAGCCACGCGTCGATGCACGATACGTGGAAGGCGTGACAGCAGAGAGGGAGTAGCCGGAGCTAGTCGTCGTGCTCGAACTTCGAGAGGCAGACGGCGCAGTCGGCAGCAACGACCGCAGTGGAGGAGGCTCGGCGGTGCTTGATGGCGGAGAAGGCGAAGACCGGGAGCGAGGCGACGGGATCGGCGGCGGCAGTGGATTCGGCCGGCGATACTCGAGCGGGGGCGTCGTCGCCGGAAGAGGGAGTCCGGGTCGGATGTGAAGAGCGGGTCGGAGAATTCTTCAAGGAAGACGATGAGCTGGAGCTTGAGAGGGAATTCTCGCTTGTTGAGACAATAGAGGGCTTGGTCCATGATGATTGGGTGCGCGGAGGTCCAGCTGTGGCGGCGTGCGCCGCCGTGCTAGAAATCGTCAATTAAGGACTCCCAGTCTTGGAGCATGACAGGCTTCGACGGCGGCGATAGGGACGGCTCCGGTGGCTTATCGGTCATGCTTTCAGTCAAACCAAAACAAACTAGGCCGAGTCGCCTACCTCAGAGACTCAGGTCGGTTCATAGAAATTGGATCAGAGTAAGGCACGTGTAGGAATGTGTGGATTTGAAAGGAAATGAGAAGGAATTTGGAATCTGGGATTTGGAAAAGTTGGAATTCCAGGTGGTGATTCAGAGAGGAGGGCTCACTACAGGAGGAGGAGGAAGAGAGAGGGGGGAGGGTGTTTTAGGAAGTGGCAAAAGAGATGATAAGAAATATTATTAAAAAAATAAAATGGGGTGTGGTTTGTAAATTTGGGGGTGCAAATTTCACCCCCCAAATTAAAATGTTAGGGACTGAACTGTCGACGCACCAAAAGTACAGGGGGGACCAGTAATTTTCCCATATATATATATATGATACAAATTCTAATTTTTTTATTACCTTCTTGATCAGTTTTGTGTGATAAAATATTAAAATCCACACTATCAAGGATTCAAGGTTATGATTTTGACAATTGGGTCTTTTTTTTTTTTTTTTTTGAGTTGTAAAGGTCATCCATTATACAATTCAGCAAGCAATACAATAATGACTTGTCCGTTAAGGCTGTCAGAAAAAACTATTACATAAAGCAGACAACACTAGCACACTCATCACCCGAGCATACTACTACGTACATCCCTAGCACATCCACCTTTTTTGATTAAGCGCAAAAACAAGAAAACAGAGCTACCCCAAGAACAAATAAATTTAACCAAGAATCAACCTGTCTCTTGTCAATCTTCCCTACTCAAAAAAAGAAAAATGCCCTAGCCTCCTTTTGTAAAAAAGAAGGCAGGTCCAAGACAACAATAGAAAAGAAAAACAAAAATATTAAGGAGAGACCCAAGCCCACATAAGGGAGGCCCAAACTCCAACTTAATGCCTAGAATCTCCACCCATAGGAAACCCTAGCCACGTTCCTTGCAGCAGCTCCTCCATCAGCAATAGAGCCACTATCGGCGCCGCTACCATCCTTGCCGATATCAAGCCCACCACGCTCAGATCCACCCAAGATATCGTCCCTTGCAAACCTCACACTTCCACCATCCACCACATCCTCGAGGAGAAGAGAATCAGAAGACACGGTCCAAGAGCCCCGTACGCCGTCGCTACCACCAAAGGGATTAGGGCCAGACCTAAACCCTAAATCGGGTTAGCAATACTTCATATGGAAAGCAGTTGCAATAAATAGCTTTAACCGAACAATCCCTTTCAACCAAACCAGTTCAAGACTGTTAGTTTGTTAGGTGTTGCTGGGTCTCTATATATACCTCCATGTAATTCTTAATGAAAACTAGAATGAGGCATATTTAAAGATTTATCTTACACATCACCCATGGCGGAACAAATAAAAAGATCCATTATCTTTTATTGTGTTTAGAACAAAGTAGTTAAAAAATAGATAATTGTATATGTTATGGTTGAAGACAATAGTTTTGGTTTCTTTTCTGACCCATATTCACATTCTCCACAACAGATCGCTAACCATATGGAGGATGAAATTTTTTGATTCCTTTATAAGCATTGGTATAATTAATACGTTTTCGACTATTTTAACAGTTAAGGAGTGTATCTTAATTACCTTAATTTGATGGCAGAAAAAATCTCAAAAAGTATGTGATGTTGATGTAGAACCACATGACTGAAGAGAAATGAAATAGCTTAATTGAAGTGATTCTATGTTTACAGAAGAGAGCACATATAAATACTACAATTGTGAGCAAGTCTAGCTGCTATCATACAATAAGATCACATGTGAAAGTTAACAGAGATGTCAGATGTACAGTTCAATATGTGGTTGTGCTTGGTCTGCAATGTAGCAACAAGTTTTGTCTATTTTACTTGGGTGAGAGAGTACGAGTTGTCTCCCAATTGTCTTGTGCTGGAGTGTGTTGTTCTCTTGTGCAACCTTGTAATCTTGTTCTTTTCTTCTGGTAATGTCTTCATCTTATCATCCCCCGCAAGCTGATGCGGGATGTGAAGCAATCCGCTTGGAACTTAGATGACGAAAACTAAGCCTTGGAAAACTCTTTGTGAAATATGTTGGCTAAGTTTGGCATAGAGGTTTGAACAAAGAAAAAAAAAGGGCAGAAAACAAAAGCATGGAACAGAGAGACTAAACCAAAGTAATAGCAAGAAAAGAGCAGGATACACAGTCCTGACAAGAAAGGAAGAGAGAGTTTGCAAGCATGGGAAAAGGAAACTGTAAACAAAGTAAAACGGAAGATGTGGGGAGAAGAAAAAAGGAGTGAATAAAGATTTAAAAAAAAAAACGATCAAATTGAGAAAAAGAGATGAATTGATTATACAGAGGATGAGTAGTGGTTTGGAATTTCATATTATGGGGTTTGGGGTGACGAAGACACGGTTACCATAGTAGGTGTGAGAAGAAGATAGTGAGCAGGGTACAAAAAAAGAAGAAGAAGTGATTTTGGACTTTCATATCTTAAACGATGAGGAGAGGAGGAGGAGAAGAAGAAGATTTCAAAGAGAGGTAGAAGAAAATCTCATATGAAATTACTGAACAAGGATTGATGAGGGAATTCAGAACTAAGCGAAGAGGAAACATAGAAACATATACGAAGTAGAGAGATGCTGTTGCAGGAGAGAAGAGTGTTGTGCAATAGATATGTGAAAGAATATCCCGGTTGAGGTTGTGCGGCGTGGGGTGGAATAGAAAGCTGGTAGAAAAGATGATTTATGATTTATGGAGGTTTCATGGATGCGAAAAAGAAGAACTTGACCCTTAAAAGGGGAGGGCTTAAAGAGAGAGAAGAATGAGTTGAGATGAGGAAGTTTCAGAATGGGAGGGCTCCAAATATGTGCCATAGAGTGCACCGAGAGCTGTTAAGCAAGATATCTATTCTTCAAGCAAAGGGGTAACTTGTATGAGCAAAGGGAGTGAGAGGGCAGATGAATAGAGGAATGCGGATGCTATTCTCCAAGCAAAAATCTAAGTTGAATCGGAAGGAAGCTATGGAGGAGGGTTGTTGGAATTTGGTGAGGAATTGAAACATGATGGTACTAGACTACTAGAAAAGATATCAAGGGAAAAAGGAATTGAGAGGCATAACCAGAATTTAAAGAAAGAAATGCAAAATTGAACTAAGTGTGAAGGATTCAAAGATGCTGTGCTTTCAGACCCATAGGTGTATGGAGAAATTTTCTCCATACACCCAGGGAGAATTTTAGAGTTCACAAGATCAAGAGCTGTTAGGCAAATGGCTCTGATACCATGAAGATAAATGAAATAGCTTAATTGAAGTGATTCTATGTTTTTAGAAGAGAGCACATATAAATACTACAATTGTGAGCAAGCCTAGCTGCTATCATACAATAAGATCACATGTGAAAGTTAATAGAGATGTCAGATGTGCAGTTCAATATGTGGTAATGCTTAGTCTTCTTGGTCTGCAACGTAGCAACAAGCTTTGTCTATTGTACTTAGGTGAGAGAGCACGAGTTGTCTCTCAATTGTCTTGTGCTGGAGTGTGTTGTTCTCTTGTGCAGCCTTGTAATCTTGTTCTTTTCTTCAGGTAATGTCTTCATCTTATCAATGACATGATCACAGCTTCGTATCAATAGCCAAGTGAAATTGAAAACATTAGTAAGATCTGAATTAGGCTAACAAAGAACTGCTCCATTACCATTACCATTACCATTTCACAGGAATGCCTCTTTTATTTAGCAGAGGTAGAAGCTTCAACAAGAGCCTTGAGTAGTACATATCCAAAGCTACATGCATCATCCTTCGACTTTCATTTGCTGCAAGCTGACTACATCCATACTCTTCCCACAATCCCACCAACCTACAAAGGTTGGCCGTCACTCTTTTTCGATCACAAAGCTTGGCAAAATGAGGAATTAGTTGTTAAATCTTGAAGCTAATCTTTGCTCTTTATTCAATATGTTTTCGCGACTAATGAAGAAAGGATTGCGATGGAGAGTAAATCTCTGCTAAACACTCACTAACAACTCAACTATCTTCCCATTTGTGTTAATCTTAACAACCTGATAAGCATTCATCAGTCTTTGGCCACCACACCTCTACAAGCAGCCCAATTTGTGCAGCCAGGTCTATCATACCGGTCACAAAAAAAGTGCCTACTTTGCAATAAGAAAAAGTTGTCCATGTTGTTCATTCCCACATCGAAAAAGAAAAAGAAAAAAAAGAATAATAGCTAGTCCCTATAATATCTTACACGTGATGGGTGCTCGCCGAGCTATGTAGCGCTAGCTTATGACTTAAGGCGAGGGCATTAAACTGGTGGAACAACGGGTCAACCCACACTCTGCAGGGTTGGATTTGTGCGATCCACTGACCCGTCCGTTCCAAGTTGTGAGTTGGGCTTTGTGGTTTAGGTGAAGGCCTGTGCCACCTGGCTCTTAGAGAGGAGGGCAAAGCATGAGGCTGGTTTCACAGAGCAGCGAAAACCTCCCGCCCACAACAGTGGAAGGATGACGGGTTTGTGCAATGTCAACCCATATTGCTCGGTGAGCGGATCCGGTTGAACCACTATTTTTTTTTCCCCTCTTTTGATTTTCAGATCATGAAAAAGAAAGCAGGTATCAAAAAAATAATCAAAACCAAGATCAAGAGTCAATAGAGCACCATTGACTAGGCTGGCAATCCCTTTTTGTTTCTTGATGTGTGAATGCATGATGGCAATTCAATTAAGGACGAAACATTAGAAGAAAAATCTACTTCATACACGGTTCATGTTTTTGTTATATATATAATATATATACTATATACAAAGGGTGTTTATATTGGGACCTCCAAATCTGCTCACTTGACCTCGCTCTATTATGAATTATTAAATGACATATATAACCTACTATAAAATGACTATTAAGGACAATAATTATACCAAAAAAATATTACATTGATTTTCTCTAGACTTTCCAATTCAATAATATTAGATTGTATTCTTTATTATTTTCTTATCTATTTTCATTTTTCAATTTCACTACATACTCATTAAAGCATTTATATATATTTAATAATAATTAAAACTATGATTAAGATCATGTGACTTAAAAATGTATGATATACATGATGAACGCATATTGGTGAAGGAAAACAAAATAAATCATATTATGACCTAAATCTAAGTCTATCCATTATATATTTGCGAACAAAAAAAAAAAGAGCTAGCAATTAAAAAAAACTAAACAAATATTTAAATAATTAACCATGAGGTATAGAAAAAAGAGAAAATAAAATAAACATTCAGAAAAACTGTTTAATCTTCATTTTTTTTGCACAGCTAAAACAGGAAAAAAAAAAGTTTAAAAAAAAAACCAACAGAATAGTTCATGTTATTTTCTTGTTAATTAGAAATTAATTTTTGAAACTCAATACCTTGTATTTGAGTTTTTTTTTTATTGAAAAAGAGATTTATGTTGTCTGATTAAGAAATGGATATGTAATTAAGATTTATAGAGTAATTAAATCATTGAAATGACTAAGTTTTTTATTTTAAAGATAATAGTTTGTTTGTAAATTATATGAGTGAGGTTATTTGAGGAACTTTAGTGAGGTTTAGTGAGTAAATTTAATATTTGAGAATTTGATAGGAGGTGTAAAAAGCATAGGAGGTCAAGTGAGTTTATTTGGAGGTTCAAATAGAAAAACTCATATAGAAATCACAATTTTCGGTTCATTGTTTTTTAACAAAGTTAATACTGCATTATACTGTTCCCTTGATCATCATGACTAATAAATTATAAGGATTAAATTCAGTTTACCCCCCTAAGGTTTGGGGGTAATTTCATGTTAGTCCCTGTCCTTTCAATTTAATCAGTTTACCCCCCAAGCTTTCCAATTTCAATCAGCCGTGTCCAATTTGGACTGTTAAGTCTGACTTTTGAGGGCTAAAATGGTCATTTCAAGACAAAAAAAAAACAATTTTTTTTTCTTTTTTTCGTTTTTTTTTTCTATTTTTTTTTTCATTTAAAATTTTTTTTTCCATCTTTTTTTTTTTTTATATAAATTTTGTCTTCAACCTATACACCACAAGTTATAATAGGTTTATAAAAACAAAAAGATACTCTAGGTGGTTGAAAGTCTCTCGCTGATCTACGATATTTATGATATATCTCCGATAAAGAGAAGAATTTTAGGATATATCCCCAATAAAGTGAAGAAATGTCTGTGTAAAATTATTTTTTACAGATATTTACAGATAAAGTGTAAAATCATGAAGAAATATCTGTGTAAAATCATTTTTTACAGATATTTATAGATAAAGTGTAAAATCGTTTTTTACAGATATTTCTTCACTTTATTGGGGATATCTCCTAAAATTCTTCACTTTATCGGAGATATATCACAAATATCGTAGATCAGCGAGCGGCTTTCAACCACCTAGAGTATCTTTTTATTCTTATCAACCTATTATAACTTGTGGTGTATAGGTTGAAAACAAAATTTATATACAAAAAAAAATGAAAAAATAGAAGAAAAAAAATTAAAAAAACAGAAAAAAAAAAAAAAAAAAAAAAACAGAAGAAAAAAAATAATAATAAAATTCCTTTTTTTTAATAGTTTTTTTTTGTCTTGAAATGACCATTTTAGCCCTCAAAAGTCGGACTTAACGTCCAAATTGGATGGAATGGACACGGTTGAGGAGAATTGACAAGTTTGGGGGGTAAACTGATTAAATTGAAAGGACAGGGACTAACATGAAATTACCCCCAAACCTCAGGGGGGTAAACTGAATTTAATCCAAATTATAATAATTCGCTTTTGAGTTCATATTAAGATCGAATTGACACTTTTATCTTTTCACGGATACATGTCACTAGCTAAGCTTAGCTAGACTAGTCATCCACAATGGGTATATTTTGATTTCGATTAACTCGTTGTAATATGAAATAGTTTAGGCTTTCTCGAATCAAAGGTGAAAGAGTGATTGTGTAGAAAACATGCATGTATAGCATGTGTGAATTTGTTTGTGAATGATGGTGCATTAGTCAATTCATTGCAAATCAGAATAGATTATTAAAGGTTATGTCAAGATTGAAGTGTAGAATCATGACGATTTCAGCGGATTATATGGTAGACAAGGAAAAACAGGAAGCACTAATAAACCATCAGTGAATGCTAATTGCCTGAGATGAAGATTGGAGAGAATCAGAGAAACATAAACTTCTCCATGACCAATAAACCAATAGGAAACAACCAAAACTCAGAAAACGAAGCAATGTATATAAAAACCTAAAAATGAGGTGGCTGAATGATAGTGAAGGGTGCATGGCCGCCAGACCCCTACTGTCTATTGGTAGATAAAGCTAAAAAAAGCTTCGATATATAAAGTTGAATTTATCATAAACCTGACCCTTTCAATTTTAAAAACATGGTTTCTTGTTTAAAAATTCATAGTTGATTAATAGTTTAATGCGAAAGTTCCGAGCTATAAGCATATGTCTATCCTGTTAAGCTATAAGCTACAAGCATCATCCTTCAACTTTCATTTCCCCAAGCTGACTATCCATATGTCTATCCTGTTAAGCTGCAACTCTTCCCCCAATCCCACCGACCTACAAAGGTTGGCCTTCAGTCTTTTTCGATCACAAAGCTTGGCAAAATGAGGAAGCTGTTAAATCTTGAAGCTAATCTTTGCTCCTTGTTCGATATGTTTTTGAGACTAATCAAGAATCGATTGCGATGGAGAGTAAATCCCTGGTAATTACACTCACAAACAGCTCAACTATCTTCTCATCTGTGTTAATCTTAACAACCTGATAAGCAATCATCAATCTTTGGCCACCCCACCTCCATAAGCAGCCCAATTTGTGCAGTCAGGTCGATCATAGCGGTCACAAAAAGAGTGCCTAATTTGCACTAGGAAAAACTTGTATATATTAGAGTTTATTCCCACATCGAAGAAAAATGATGAGAGTTACTTTTTATAAAACCTTACACGCGAAGCGTGCTCGCCGAGCTGTGTAGCGCCAGCTTGTGACTCAAGCGAGGGCATTAAAGTGGTGGAACAACGGGTCGGCCCACAACAGTGTAAGGATTACGGGTTTGTGCACTGTCAACCCATATTGCTTGGTGGGCTGACCCGGCTGAACCACTATTTTTTTTTTCCTTCTTTTGATTTTCAGATCATGAAAAAGAAAGCAAGTATCAAAAACATAATCAAAACCAAGAGTCGATAGAGAAAAAGAATAGAAAGGAAGAATATAAAATTTAGGGTTCAATTCTAATTAATTTCGTAAGTCAAGTGATAGAAACCACTACAATGTCTAGATAATTTTATTTTTAAAAAATTATTTATAGATAGAGTAACGTACTCTAAGACTTCAAAAACTAAGCGGTAGATCTACAATCCAAATTGATCATTTGATTACACTTAATTACTATCATCATACTTCTTTAGTATAATAATACTCACCAAACTTCCTAAGAAGTTGAAAGGTTCCCGGACGTCCTTCCCTTTGAAAACCGGCTATATTCACACACTATTTTGTGTTAGACATTACTAATCATATACATCTTTTCGTGTGTTGACTAAAACATAAAAGGGTGTGTGATTAATGTTGTTAAAGAAAAAAGATAAGTGAATTAATCTCATTTCTCAAAAAGAAAAGGAAAAATATTCTCTACTTAACCATGATTGAAATTCACACAAGGCCGGAATCATGTAATGAATTGAGTGAACGCACTCATTCTCATATTTCTTGTTTCACTAGTATGCTTTAAGAATTAAGATAGAGGGTAGGTACACAACGAACACTAATGACATGGAAAGTAGCATTCACTACCAAATTAAGCGTGTCCAGTGTCCAGCCATGATCAGATTGATCACATACAAAACTCCCCATTTCCATCGTAAAAAGAACCTCAGTTAGTATCACTAGTTCATGAACTATATATATATAAGTTGTGTTTAATTAATTCTTTTGGATCTAAAAGAAGAATGTTCCTTTTAGATTATTTGATCATATCAAATCCACCTAAAACACCTTGAAAATGTTCTGGGTTGACTACAAGCTGCTTAATAATACATGCTTTAGAAAATTAAGGCAGTTGATAAAAAAATGCCTTAAAATTTAGACAATTAAAGAAGAAATAAAGGAAATACTTTATGTAGAATCTTGTACTGTATTGATCGACGACATGATGCCAAGCGCTATAAAACATGTACATAGTACATGTCAATTTGGAATAAAGTGGCTTCTTAATTTTCTTTCCAAAAATTAAAGAATTCAACCACTTTAGATAACAATTATTATGTTTGTAGATCGATGTGCATATGCACCCCCTTCAACTGCAATCTGGCTTTCCCAGTCACTGATTGACTGATTTGGTACAAATTAATTGATAAAATTGAACTTTATATGAAAATATTATCTGTAATCTGTTAAAGGATGTATGACTGTTACAAAGCCAAATTAAAGAGCACCACTGACAAGGCTGGCAATTCCTTTTTGTTTCTTGATGTGTGAATGCATGATGGCAATTCAATAAAGGACGAAACATTAGAAGAAAAATCTACTTCATACACGGTTCATGTTTTTGTTATATATAAAATATATATAAATCACAATTTTCGGTTCATTGTTTTTTAACAAAGTTAATACTGCATTATATTGTTCCCTAGCTTTGATCATCATGACTAATAAATTATAATCATTTGCTTTTGAGTTCATATTAAGATCGAATCGACACTTTTATTTTTTAACGAATACATGTCACTAGCTAAGCTTAGCTAGACTAGTCATCCACAATAGGTATATTTTGATTTCGATTAACTCGTTGTAATATGAAATAGTTTAGGCTTTCTCGAATCAAAGGTGAAAGAGTGATTGTGTAGAAAACATGCATGTATAGCATATGTGAATTTGTTTGTGAATGATGGTGCATTAGTCAATTCATTGCAAATCAGAATAGATTATTAAAGGTTATGTCAAGATTGAAGTGTAGAATCATGACGATTTCGGCGGATTATATGGTAGACAATGAAAAACAGGAAGCACTATATATTAGGGGTGGCTGAAAATGCCGGACCTGCCGAAACCAGCCGGAAACCGGCCGAACCGCCGCCGTCGGCGCCGACCAAAACGGTAACCGAAGGTCCGGTTCGGTTCTGCCGAACCGTATATACGTACACGGTACGGTAACGGTACGTCTATTTGCAGATATACGGTATTACCGACCAGCCGTATATATATACTTTTATTATTTTTTATTTATTTTTAATACGAGATATGTTTTGAGCCGTTGATTTCTATCATCTGTAAATTACAGCCGTTGGATCTTAGTGGATATTGAGATAAC
Organism: Rosa rugosa; assembly: GCF_958449725.1. Taxonomy (NCBI): domain Eukaryota; kingdom Viridiplantae; phylum Streptophyta; class Magnoliopsida; order Rosales; family Rosaceae; genus Rosa; species Rosa rugosa. Next base: position 8,708,495 of record NC_084820.1, on the reverse strand, counting down.
CTAAGGGGGTCAGCGAGGTTAGGTCATTTGTGCCCGCAGCCTCTCTCCTCTCTCCCTCGAGTCGACCCTCTATTCCTTTCTCTTCCTCTCAGAACCCAGCTCTAATTTCTTGAATCCAGCCCCAATTGTACAAAATCTTTGGCCATTCCAATCCCAAAAACACGATCTACGCAAGATGCAAACCTCACCAACATGAATTTTAACCCCAATATCATTTGATTTTCGAAATCCCCAAATCCTTCGACCCAACCCTAGCTGCTAGTTTGAACTTTGAAGTGGTTGCTCAGATGCTTGTACGGTGTTGAAGTGGTGGTTCAGAGCAGAAAAAAATAGGTAAAATCTATATCCTTTTAGTCTTGTACTGTTGTTACTCATTTTAGTCTAATTTCTATGAAAAAAATTGTAATCTGTTGCTGATTTTTTCATGCATGCATTATCTGCTCCAGATCTGTTAGGTTTTGCTCGATTTTCCATAGTTTCTGTATTGATTTTTATGGCTTGGTGTGGTTGACGCAGGTCAAGGATGGAGCCGATGGACATCGTTGGAAAGTCAAAAGAAGATGCCTCGCTTCCGAAAGGTAGATTTGATTTTGTGTGTTTTTTGTGGTTATTTTTGAAAGTTAGGTTAAATCGATTTTGTGGCTTTTGAATTCGATGTTGTCCGTGTGGTTATGAATTTTTCCGTACTTTTTCTTGGTGAGTTGATGTGATGGAACGATTGACTGTATATGTTATCTGATTCTTTGTGCATTCAAGCAACATTGAGCATTGCCTCAAAAAAAAAAAAAAAAAAAAAGCAACATTGAGCATTGCCTGAACTGTTTGTATTGGTTGTCTATTTTTTTAATTTGAAGCAACTGCTGCGCTGCATTTGGGAGGTGCAACCTCTTCTACAACAACTGCTACTTGAAGATTTGGATGCTGCAAACTATTGGTGCTGAAGATATAGCGGCTTGTTTTTTGTCAAGTGATTGAAGTCATCAAATCAGTGAATCAGAAGCAGATTTTTGTTTGTTTGTAGTTCCTATTATGAAGTTATGTAATATTTAAGTACACGTTTAGACTTTGAAATCAGTCATGCACATGATTTCTGAACTTGTGTTCTTGTAATGTGGAACTGGAGAAAAGCTAAACTAGAGAAACATTAAGTCTAGAACTCTATAAGAAGGTGAGAAATAGGCTTGATGAAGATATATTATCGGTGCTGAGTTGAGTAATTGGTATCCATTGAATAAATAACTTATCAGAAAAAAAGGATTATTACAGTTTGATTGAGTAACTGGGCTGAAAATTTTCAATTTTTGTTTGGCCCATTTATTTTCGGTTGGGCCTAAACCGAGCCTTAACCGACCGGAAACTCGGTAACCGAAATGTACGGTTACCGGTTTTGGCGGGACGGTAGTGGTACAGCTTTTTGAATTACCGCCTCAATCGGTACGGTAGTCGGCTCAGCCTAAAAAAGTCGGTAACCGTACCAGGGCCAGCCCTACTATATATGGTGAGAACATGTAGCATTTTTGGTATATCTGGTGGGTGACACAAGAAAATGAGAGACTACTGCATTCATATATATATATTTCCAATACTTCATGGGTGTTATGTATACAGTATACTTAATTAAATGAATTCCTATATGGTACTTAATATGATTAGTTTCATGCTTTTACAATTAGTTACGGTCGAAATTAACACGTAATTATTAGAATTTTGTTTGTTTGGAGAAATTATCCGATAAATGTATGTACATATGTTAATACGTACTGCTTGACTAGTAATGTATCTACTTATTAATTACTTCATGTTCTACATTTAACTAGTAATCTTATTCAATATTCATAATTCCTTATGGATTAGAGTTGAGCTACATATAAGGGTAAATCTTATTTCATTGCTTAATTATGAATTAGGATTGAGATATCAAGTTGGAATTTCGCCCAAAACTAGAGATTAATTAAACCCTAGTAAACAGCTTTAACAATACAAGTCTAGACAAAAATACTAAAACATTTAGCATTGCCATATTATCAAGCAACGACTTATTTTTTGTTAGTTTGCAAATCAAGTTATTGAGGGTCTCTCTCCCTCTCTCTATCGATCATGGTTCTTAATCATCACATACATCAGTGAATGCTAATTGCCTGAGATGAAGATTGGAGAGAATCAGAGAAACATAAACTTTTTCATGACCAATAAACCAATAGGAAACAACCAAAACTCAGAAAACGAAGCAATGTATATAAAAAAGGAAATCCTTTGATCCCCTTGAAAAAAATGGGTTCGAGTCACCATGGGGTAGGAGTGAAATCATTTGATCCCTTTGAAAAAAAAAAAAAAAACAATGTATATAAAAACCTAAAAATGAGGTGGCTGAATGATAATGAAGGGTGCATGGCCGCCAGACCCCTACTGTCTATTGCTAGATAAAGCTAAAAAAAGCTTCGATATACAAAGTTGAATTTATCACAAACCTGACCCTTCCAATTTTAAAAACATGGCTTCTTGTTTTTTTTTTAAAGGAACATGGTTTCTTGTTTAAAAATTCATAGTTGATTAATAGTTTAATACTTTAATGCGAAAGTTCCGAGTATATCACCGAAACCCCGTTTTCAAAATTCAAACACTTCGGTTTCTGGGAATAAAACAAAGCAGCGACCTAAATAAACAGATGAAACATTGCAGGATCTGCTGGGTTGTCCAAAAATCTATACTCTAAAAGAGTCTTCCATCTATATCCTCCTCACATTTTGATCTCTGTACTGCCCAACGTGCGTCGTCGTTTCTGAGCTCAGCAACTACAAGACTGAAACAGCCGGTCCCAGCTATCTCGCATGGTGATTCTGTTTCTCTCCCTTCTGTTGTTGCCGGCAGCGGCTTTCACCGACGCTCAGACCTACGAGGTGAAACCCTACCAGTTCGGTCCCTTTGATCCAACATATTACGACAGGTTCGCCGTCCTCATCCCCGCCACGATCAGCTTAGGAGCTCTTCAGATCACGCCGGACTCCGCCAATGGCAACTTCAGCATGACCAACAAGTCAGGTAGGATCTTGTACAACCAGTCTTTCACCCTCTGGAACTCTGATCTCAACTCTTCTTCTCCGGGATACGTCGCCTCTTTCAACTCGTCCTTCCTCATTAACGTCTATCGTCTCAACAGCTCCGGCATCCACGAGGACTCCGCCGTCCCCGGAGAGGGCATCGCCTTCATTATAGCCCCGGATTTGACCCTCCCAGCAAACAGCGCCGGTCAATATCTCGGTTTGACCAACGCCACCACCGACGGTAACCCCTCCAATCACTTGGTGGCAATTGAGCTCGACACTTTGAAGGAGGGCTTCGATCCGGACAACAACCACATGGGGCTGAATATCAACTCGGTTAAGTCTAACAAGACGGTGCCACTTTCGGATTACGGGATCGAGATCGCGCCACCAGGCACGGAGCTTTATATGGTGTGGATCCAATACGACGGTGGGTCACATAATCTGTCGGTGTTCATGGCCAACCAGACCGATCAGAAAAAGGACGGGAAAGGAGCGTTTGTTAATATCCGGCCTCGGCCCACCAGCCCAATTCTAACCGCCAACATTAACCTCAAGGACATTGTCAACCAAAAGTCCTACTTCGGATTCGCCGCGTCCACCGGAAGTTACATCCAGCTCAACTGCGTGTTGATGTGGAATCTAACGGTGGAGATTCTGCCGGACGTGGAAGGTGGAGGGGACAACGATAAGGTGTTGAAGATAGCACTAGGGGTGGGTGCCGGGTTGGTTTTGGTCCTATTGTGTTTATTCGGGGTGGGTTGTTATGTGTACAAAAGGCGAAAGGCTAAGGCGTCGGACCCTAACATTTTGGGCGCGCTTAAGAGCCTTCCCGGAACACCAAGGGAATTCAGTTACCGAGAGCTTAAGAAAGCCACCAACAACTTCGACGACAAGCACAAACTAGGTCAAGGTGGATTCGGGGTGGTATACCGAGCTGTGCTAGCTAAGGAGGATAATCTCGAAGTGGCAGTGAAGATGTTCTCAAGGGACGAGGTCAAGGGCAGAGACGACTTTTTGGCCGAGCTCACCATCATTAACCGCCTTCGCCACAAACACCTCGTCCGGTTACTCGGTAAGTACTTTGTTAATCTCTTTCTTAATTCCTAATTAATTATGGCTTAGTCTTTCAAATCATTTTAAAACTCACGTCCATGCACGATTAACAATATTAATCACATGTATTTCCAGTCGTCGTGCATGGTGAAATTACTATAATGTTTAGGGTGTGACATAATGAAATGGGACCTAATGTGCATCACCAACCTTAGAGGATAAGACCAAGAGGATTTGCATCTTGGTACTAAACTACTGATTCATAGATGCTATAAACTTAGTTGTCAGTGAGTCTCCGGTAAGGTCCATCCTCTGGGTCCAGAACGAAATTTAGCCGATTTTTTTTATCGGTCATGAAAGTTTAGCTTATTCTCTCTAACAAGATGTGGACTCTTACATATACCAAAGATTAGTATTTACTATTTAGTTGACCAACAAAATTAAAATTAAAAGAGTAGAGTATTAGAGTTTTTTTTTTTTTTGGGGGCTGAATAGACAATGAACCTCTTTAACGTCGCAAATTTATTTAAAAAAGTTAAAAGAGATACAAGGAGAGAGGGACTAAGCCAAAGAGTAAAGTATTAGAGTATTATACCCACATGGTCCAGTTCAGTTGGCAAGTTGACTGTGCTCCTTAAGCAAGTTGAGGGACTTGAGGCAGAGGTCTCAAGTTCGAGCCTTGTGTATGGAAAAGACTATGCGGGGAGGGCAAGCCCACCTATTTGGTGTACTCGATGCCCGGAGGGGGGGTGTCGCTGCGTCTTTGGCGCGGCACTGTGCTGGACTTCGGGTAAAAAGGCCATTGCGTGCCTCCTTGTGGTCCTTCCCAGTACCTCCTTTTTTGAAAAAAAAAAAAAAAAGTATTAGAGTATTATGCAAAGTCAATCGTGAATGCCAGAAGGATAGTTGACAATTTCTAGCAAGAGTATTGGTCAACAATTGGGGATGTCAACATTGGATACGCATATGAAGGTTGACTGAAATATTCAGGATTAATTTTGTGTATTAATGTGTTGTTATTGAAGAAATATTGCATTTTTGCGTGTACAATGGAAAGTTGAACCAGCTGGCATGAACATGTTTGGGATGGTGCATTGTGTTTGATCGATTCAATTTGTGACAAACAGGTTGGTGCCACAAGAATGGGATGCTTCTCATTGTCTACGAGTACATGCCAAACGGGAGCTTGGACAACCACCTATTCTCCGGGCCGGAAAACACAACCCTAGGATGGAAACAGAGGTACAAGATTGTCACGGGTGTGGCCTCAGCCCTACACTACCTCCACAACGAGTACGACCAAAGAGTAGTCCACAGAGACCTCAAGGCTAGCAACATAATGCTTGACACCCACTTCAACGCGCGCCTAGGCGACTTCGGCTTGGCGCGCGCCTTGGACAATGAAAAGAACTCATACGCTGAACTCGAAGGTGTCCCGGGCACGATGGGGTACATCGCTCCGGAGTGCTTCCACACGGGAAAAGCCACATGCGAGTCTGACGTGTACGGGTTCGGGGCGGTGGTTCTAGAAGTTGTGTGCGGTCAACGGCCGTGGACTAAAATCGGCGGATACCAATTTCTAGTGGATTGGGTATGGTCGTTGCATAGAGAAGGGCGTGTGCTGGAGGCTGTGGACGAGAGGTTGGGTAATGACTACGTAATTGAGGAGGCCCAAAGGCTTTTGCTTCTTGGGCTGGCTTGTTCGCATCCAATTGCGAACGAGAGGCCCAAGACCCAAACTATAGTTCAAATCATTTCCGGGTCGGTTCCAGTCCCCCGAGTCCCACCTTTCAAACCATCTTTCGTGTGGCCTTCCATGCCGGAAGGAGTGAGCAGCATTGCCAACACGGTTAACACGACGTCGTCCTGGCCTGTCGGGATGTCAGCCTCCGATAGGTCTGAGTGGAGCCCACATTTGGACAGCAGGGATAGCCTGGACAGGTATGGAGGAGCAGGAATATATAGTGACAGCTCTTCCCTGGTTTAAGTGTTCGCTCATTCTGTAAGATCTCAACCAGTACTGTTAGTCCCATTTTGTTTATTTTTCCTCTCCACCATTTGAATAAACATAGAAATTTCATAGTTTTTGATTGGCTCCTCTTTTGTTTTTCACCAAAGGTGAATGAATGTCCATGTGTAATTTGTAAATTCTGTTGATATATTTATAGATGATACAGATTCTTATTATTTTTTTTTTTTTTACTGCCTCTTGACTTAAGTTTTCTGTGATAAAATATTAAAATTCATAGTATCAAGGATCCAAGATTATGATATTGACAATTGGGTTACCAGGACTTCAATGGAAATTAAACAGTTGGAACAAATAGCTTAAACCAAACAATCCCTTCCAAACCAACCAGTTCAAGACTATTAGTTTGTTAGGTGTTGCTGAGTCTCTTTATATACCTCCATGTAATTCTCAATGAAAACTAGACACCCTTTTCACTCACATTTTCTTAGCTATATATCGATCTGATCCAACCTAGCTCTCTCACTCCTTCTTCGTCAACCTAGCTTCACCTCCAATGGCGGAGGATTCTGGCTCTTCAACCCCTGATCTCTCCACCACTACTGCTTCTCTTCCGGCTCCTCTAGCCTCTGCTCCGATCCTCTATCACTCCCAAACATTATTGGTCCAGTTATATATATTCATTTGAGTTATGTCCTCACTGGTTTGACTTCATTCTAGCACCGGATTAATGCGGTTTGACGCTCAATCGCGGCCGTTTAATATCTCGGTTTGATGCCAGCAAGCATTTGCAGTGACAGGGCACTTAATGCTTGTAATGATTCTGGTAGCTTGGATGCCAAGTATTTGATCATGCACAGGTACAGTAACAATTATTGGCTGTAATTTAGGCAGTTAAGCCGCAGATGACCGAGTTTTATTTTGCCTCCCATTCTCAAAATAGAAGATGTGAGATTTTTTAGGCAGTTTGAATTTCACTACATGAAGTGCCACAGCTAGCATAGGAGAATTCCCTCATTTTCATGTCTGTACTTTTATTGAAACAAAAATATGTTTGCAGTAGCACAAAAGTGTGCCATGTATATAGAAATCCTCTTGATATTTTAAAAGCTTAATGACAACAAAGATTAGCTAGGCTTAAATGTATTGACAAAAGTGTTGTATAAATGCCAGAAGAACCAAACTACATTCCAAATTATTTCCGGGTTCTTTCCGGTGCCCTGAGCCCTGGAAAATGGAACAATGGACTGTAACCAGATAAAAAATCAACTAGCGGAAGTGTACAGAAGTGTACTAAAGTGATAAATTCATATACTCACTCGAAAAACCGGGCTACAACAATATTGAGCCATGAAATAAAACCCTCAAAGAATCTAACATAATGCTACCATAAAGTGAAGTTTCAAGTAACTAAGTAACCTGATATTACCAAAGAAGACTCCAACCAAATCGGGGTTTATTCATGTTTCCGAAGAATCACCACATAAAGGGCGTCCCTGGACTCAACTGAAAAATAAAAATAAGAGGCCGAGCAAACCAACTACCAGGTGTAGCATCGGGACAAGTAATTAAATATGGAGGCCCAAGTAGAGATCTTTTAAGCCCAAACGCAACAGCAAGGGGACCCAACTCCAAGCAGTATTCACCAACCGAACACGTTAAAACGTAAGAGGACAAGTGCCCTCAGCAACATATTCTAAATCTAACGGCTAAGATTATGATAACGTAAGAAGTCAAGTCAACAACTCATTGAAATTGTTATAAGTTTAGCCCAGAGAGCCTTAAAAAGTATATCAATGGTATTAAAAATAAAAAGTGAAACTCTAGGGTTTCTAGCACACTTTTTCCGATCATCTAATGGCAGAGGACATGGCTTCTCGTTCGGCTGAGGCGTTAGCCTTAACGGAAGAGGCGGTGGTCGACTTTGGGACTGTTGGTGCTGCAGCGGTCACGGAGGAATGGTTCTATCTTGTGGAGCGACTGAATTGTTTTACATACAGATGTATCCCTAGCCTATACATAGAAAAGGACGTTCATTAGAGGCTGTGCATGAAAGAATAGGAATAGACTCTGTGTCTTTGCTTATTGGCCTGCCCCTGCTCTCATCCGATTGCTAACGACAGGCCCAAGACCTATGATATACTTCAGAAGTTCAGATTTTGCCGGCCTACTCATGAGTAACATCACCTTCGGCAGTGAGTCAGTGACACCGGTGTGCAGGATCAAATTTAGTCGTGAGTCAGTGACACCGGTGTGCAGGATCAAATTTAGTCCGACCAAATCGGCCAATCCAGTATGGTTGACTTGGAATGAATTAAGGACATTGTTTGTTTTAGAGTTAATTACTGGTTACTCCCTATAGTTTCGTCGTTTCAGTCCCTGACCTTCGAATTTCACCTAAAAAGTCCCTGAACTCTCAATTTCCTCCCATTTCGTCCCTGCTGTCAAGCTCCGTCCAAATTGTCTGTTAAATTGCTGACGTGACATTCCTCACGCGCTGAAATGTCTAATTTACCCTCACTTACTTTTTTTTTTTTTTTAATTTATTTATTTTCTTCTCTCTCTCTCCTGTTTTTCTTTTTTTCTTTTTTTCTTTTTACCTCTTCTCCTTCCATCTCTTTCCTCCTCTGTTCGAATTAAGCTAACAACACAGCAAGCTTCGTTTGCACAACACTCAATCGGTCTCCGAATCAGCATAGCTAAATCATCAACACAATTACAAATTAAGCTAAACAGACTATTAACAAACCAACCATAGACAACAATAACAGAGCAAAACCCGAAAAGCTGAAAATTCAATTAAAGAAACAAACTTTCAGACTAGAAACAATGGAACCAGAGGAACAAACCCAATCATCAGGATTGGCAGTGACGGCGTCCATGTGGCACCCCACAAAGGACAACACTTTCCCGGGCACAGTCCCTGGGTACTCCACAATCACGTTGCCCCTGCCGGGGTGGTAAGTCACGTGATTGATGAGGAGAGGTCCGCCGCCGGTGGTGGTGCTAAGGGGCAAGAGAGGCGAGCACGTGCTTGACGACTCGGTCCTCCTGAGGAATGAGGTCAGGGGGGTTGTTCTGGACGAACTTGGCCTCGCCGATGAGCTTGGAGAGGAGGGATATGAAGGAGTCCTTGTCGAGGTCGCCGAGGGTTTTCTTGAGGTCGTCGGTGGTGGAGGAAGCCATGGTTGTGGAAAGTCGAAATCTTTGGGGGTTTTGGTGATCGACGAGGACGAGGATGAGGAAGAAGAGGACCATGAGGAAGAAAAACGGTTTCGCCGGAGATCGAGAAAGGAAATGGGCGCGGCGACGGCGGCGGCAGCGATGACAGGGTCCTCATCGCCGCCGATGCTGGAGTCCAAGTGTGCGGCTTAGGACTATTTCTTCATGGTGGATGGAGGAAGAGAAGTGGAGGAGATTGAGGGAGCAGGAAGTGAAGATGGAGAGAGCTGGGTTTGTTTTTGGAAGAAGAAGACAGAGATAAACAGATGAGGAAGAAGAAGAGGTAAAAAGAAAAAAAGAAAAACAGAAGAGAGAGAGAGAAGAAAATAAATAAATTAAAAAAAAAAAAAGTAAGTGAGGGTAAATTGGACATTTCAGCGCGTGAGGAATGTCACGTCAGCAATTTAACGGACAATTTGGACGGAGCTTGACTGCAGGGACGAAATGGGAGGAAATTGAGAGTTCATAGACTTTTTAGGTGAAATTCGAAGGTCAGGGACTGAAACGACGAAACTCTATAACTATAGGGAGTAACCAGTATTTAACTCTTTGTTTTACCATATGGCTATGAATAATTGATTTTGTGTGATAAACTCTCATACCAAAGTAATGATAGGATCAAGGTTATGACTCTGATAATTTGGTAATCAGTTCAATGGAAAACCTACGTACAGGAAGAACATCTAGCTTATAAACAAACCTTCCAACCAAACCGTCTTCTCATTCCTCTCTCTATTTATTAATGGATTGCTAAATATATCTTACCAACTCTGAAGAACAACTAGTTTCTTGTTGCTTCTTATCAAAAAGTGCACTCCATATGCTTCTTTGAAAGGCCTTCCTGTCGCGTTGGGGAGTATTTAGTTATTTACAACTCCATATGCACTCCATTCTTTGAAATTATGTCCTCGCTGGTTTGAAATGTTTCCTTAAGCCATTCCTGACTCTGACTTCAAACTCTCACACATTGAATTGGTGTGTAATTTTCATTTTATTTATTTTTCCTCTCAAAATGAAAAGGAATTAACTACTTTGCCGATTTCTTTTTCATTAATGGTAAACAGAAATAAGTTCAAGAACAGCTGATAGATTCATAGAACCAATCTGACTTGACCATTCATAATTAGACAAGTACCGTTAATACAGGTACGGTCTACAATGGATTATTTAGTCAACTTCTAAGAGGCAGGCTGACATATGCCAACTAGCTTGGATCATATCAGTCAATTAAGACTTGATGCGCACAAGTTCTAGAGCTTCACCAGCATGCAATTTTTTGGAGACTCTGAGCTTTCTGAAATCATCATAAGTGAAAGGGACATAGAGACGCGGATGCTCCGAATCAACAAATTCTGGAGGAGCTTCCAATGCTTCCTCCTTTGGTCCCAACAGAAAGGTAGCAATGGAGACTCGAATGGTGGCCTCCCTGCATTGAACTCTGTGCTTCAAATTGCACAGCCTCCCATTGCTCCAAGCCTTAATGTATATACCAACAACAACAAGATGCATGTAAGAAACAGAATTTAGGGTAATTTACTGGCTTTTTATTAGGGTAAATTAGCAAAAGTTACTAGCAATATAATTTATGTTACCCATATACCTACCTTAGCAATGTCTCCAAGATTGACAACGAGAGTGCCTGGACAAGGATCAACTGGTACAAAAGCACCAGACTTGCTCATCACTTCAAGACCTCCAACATTTTCATCATCTTGAAGAATTGTCAGAAAACTCGAATCTGTGTGCATCTGAACTCCGCAAGATCCAACGGATTCAGGAGTGAAATTATACTTGTTTATCCTGAACTGGCAAGGCCACCCATTAAGAAAACCGGTCTTCAAACCGAGACTCTCTGCCAACTTATGCCCTATATCCACTATCTGCTCATAAATTGCTCCTGCATACTTCTCTATCACCTCTCTGCTCATTCAGTAACAGTAAAAAAAAAAAAAACCAACTTCAGCAAACAATGCAATAACATGGACCATGTTGTTTACTTAATTGTCGTCTTATTTAACATATGTTATGTTATGGCATCAGAAGGTCAATATAAAGATTGTACATAACACATGAATCCGATCATATACTAACTAAATACATCAATTCAGCTACTGAAGACCACAGGCAAGATTATCATCAAAATATGAGCAGCAAGTAGAAATGATGGAGTTAGCAAAGCAGCCCTTAGCTAACCTCTGGTAGGAAGAAGCATCCAACTGAGAGCAAAAGGTCTGCACAGCCTGAGATGATCCCAAGTCATAGAGACCCAAAGCCTCATAGAGAGGGTTGACCTTGCTGGGCGCCATGTAGCCACTGCCAGCTATGACATCAGTGTTGTTCTTCTTAATCTCCATGGGCAGATCAAGAAGAGATCTGACCACCATCTTCATCTCTGACATGAGAGACAATGGGATCTTGTGGTTGACTAGCCTGAAGCAACCCCATTCCTCTGATGCTTCCCTCAGTTTTTTGTACTCTTCAGAGTCTGGAAATTGATTCAGATCAATCACTGGAATAGCCATTTCTGAGTTTCTTTGTTGGTTTTCTCTGGTTATCACGCTAAGGTTTGGACTTTGGAGTCATTTTGGATAGTCCAATTTATACTGATATAGTCTGTCCTAGTGTCCTTGCTATATTCCATTACACGTATTAATGGATTCATATCTTTAATGGGATCGGAGTGTTATCTTGGAATTCAGTGGTTGTCCAATTCCGTATCCCTTTTATTGCCTGCATTGGTAAAAGCTTAAACTGACATGGCGGCCAAAAGAGCAAGAAACTTTAGCACGACATCTGCTGATTTGCATACATTGCATGTGAGATTTTGGGCACGCAATTTCCACTCTTGTCCTGCATTGGATAAGAAGATATGTTTACAGTGCAGAAGACGATTTGAATTAAAAAATGAGAAGAACTCCATATACAAATTAAGAAGAGTTTGAAATATATACACAAGATGTAGACTGTACAAGTGTACAACTTATATCCTCCTAATTAAATTACAACATCCTCATTCATAGTACAATGAGAAAAAGAGGTCATCAAGATCCTACAAATAGCAACTACAACAGATAATCGATCTAAATCTAGTATACTGATCCGGTACACCTTGCTGAAGCCCTAGTTTACATTCCCAAAATTCTGCCTACAATGTTGCAAAACCAGTATTTCTGGTATTGAATTTTCCCACTGTGTGCAAGGGAAACATTACATGGAGTGCCGGCCATCTCCTTTCTCTCTTGGTGGTCGCTCGTCCTGGATTTCTTCTAAATCCTCATCTTCTCCTCTCTTTCCAGCTTGTTCTTTCCAATAAGAAACCAACTTTTTCAGTCGCATGATCTCTTTTGAAGATACATTCTTGCTTGGATCATTCACGATTGCTCGAACTCTTGATGCATACCTGAATCAGCACAAATCAATGAATTGTTTTACATACAGAGGTCCCTATACATAATCAAGAAGTGAATCAAAGTAATGCAAGACTAAAAACTTCTGTAGTGAATAAAGAATAGAACATACATTAGAGAATTGTACGTCTCATCCATGTTTGATTCAGCAGGAGAACAATTGACAAACATCAGCGTCTTGGCATTACCACCAAGGGAATCACTCATCAACATTGTTAGTTTGTGATTCCGGTAGGGTATGTGCTGTCCACCAGAAGATAAAGCACCAATCACATCTCCGAGTGCTGAAAGTGACTTGTTGATGCTTTGAGCTTCTTTGAGTTGACTGCCCGCAGAACCTGACTTCTTTATTCTTTCCGAACCAGCAAGATCCACAAAACTTAGCTGCAAATAATTAAGTGAATGAAAGATATTAGTAATCATAATTCCAAACAATCAAACCAGGCTTTAAAGTTTACATTCTACCATTACAAGTAAATGCCAGATTCGTTCAGGATAACAATGGAAGGAAAAGGGTGAGAATTAAATGCAGACAAATGTGTATTATCTGTATGATTTTATCGAATGTGTATAGGAAAATATTTAGACATTTTATGCTGAATAATAGTATACCTTTCCTCTTGCAACAGACTGCGTCTGAAGATTGGTACTTTCAATAATAACCGACACTATGAGGTGAGATCTTGAACTTTCTTGATTCATTTGAGTGCCTGACGTATGCCGTCGTTCAGATCCTCTTTGAATGACGTTTTTCAGTTCCTCATGTGTTGAAATTGATAGAAGCGTTATATTTTCAACTGATACCATGCCCTAGCACCACAAATAACCCTTAAGAATGACCTCAAACATGCAGGAACAATTCAAATATAAAAGGTTGAATCCAAAGTATACACGACTTATAAAGGTGGAAAACAGTTACCTTTGAATCCTTTTTGATATCTAATTTTGGACGCTTTGCATTTTTGGGCAATAGAAGGTCTAACAGTGTATCTTGATACAATTCCACCATATATGCCTGCATTAGAATATATAGATGAATTCAAAGGCTTAATGACAACAGATGAGGTTTCTGTATATGTTTCTGGGGGTTGAACAAGATATGATCAACTTCTCCTTATATTTCCTTCCAATTTTAATAGATAAAAGTCTGGTTTTTTATTCACCACGTGTTTTGGGGGGGCGGGGAACATACATACTAGTCTCTGAGGGCTGTAAATACTAGTGTATGCATAAACCAAATAGGAGAGATGCATCAATGCAACATATTTCAGAAACTTAATTTGAGTGGTAACAACTGTTCATTTTATAAAATTTAGAACATATACCTTCAAAGAAAATGAGAACTTGTTGCTATCTCGCTTCAAGATTTTAAAAAGTTCTGCAGTAGCTCTAGGAGTAAGTCCAGGTTTAGTTTCTGCACCATAAATGGTATATGTCTTCCCAGAACCTGTTTGCCCATAAGCAAATATGCACACGTTGTATCCATCTACGGCAGATTGTACCAAATACTGCATTAGGCCAGGATAAATTGTTAATAGATTACAAGTGACATATATTTCATAGCAATTAAAGGAAAATGAGAGTGAAAGAAACTTGCCCTTGTATCTTCAAACACATCTTCTTGGGTAGCATGCTCATCAAATACACGATCATATGTATGCTGTTTCTGTTTTTCATCTTTCCATGGATGTTCAACCGTAAACTCATCAATACTTGAAACTGCACATCCTTGTTTTTCAGCAATCTCTTTTTCACTCATAGGTCTTAATCTACAATAAACTCTGATCTTGCCTTTCATATCTGAGAGGTGTACAACGGGACCAAATTTTAGTTGTCACAAATAGTGAGAGATTAAAAGAATGCTCACTTACATGTTGAAAACATTTTGAGAAAATACCAACCTTCTATGGTGTTGAAATAGCGCTTCCTTAGAAGTTGTTCCTCCTTGTAAAGGGATTCCATCTCAGCTAGTTGAGCCCCCTGCATCCTCAAGAGGGAGGCAGTTTGCTCATTCTTTCTATCAATATCCTGCAATCACACATATTAATTGGCAAAGTACTCTCAATTTTAAGAAACTTAAAAGTAAAATACGTCCAAGCAAGTAAGAGCAACAATAAAATAAAATCCAATCATCACCTCTTTCATTTCTCTCAATTCGTCCAATTCCTTTAGGTTATTCTGTAATGCAGCAATCTCAGAGTTCCTGCTTGCAAGAGTTGACTTTAGAACAGCTAATTCTTGATTAACTCCTTCAAGCTTCTTTTCAATTTCAAAAACTCGAAGCTTTAATGCTTTGCGCTCTTGCTCAAAAGTTTTCTCAAGAGAATCAATCTGCAGAGAACACTCACAGTGGATATATTTCTCTTTTGTGTTACCATAAAACATAAAGGCAAAAACTCAAAAGGAAAAACAAAGATTCCAGCACCGAATTCATCTTTTAAAGGAATCACCTCATCAGCTTTACTCTTTTCAAGGCCAGATATGGTTTGCTCCAGTAGTAATTTATCATCTGCTAGTCTCCTTATAGTTTCTTCTTTTTCTTTTAACTCCTCAGTACAAAGCTTTATCTCATCTTTGAGTTTATCCAAAACCTATGTAAGATATCAAAATACAGTCCATGGTGATTTTTCTATCACTTGAAATAACAAAATTTATTGAATCGATAGCATTTGATATATTGTTGCCAACAAATTACCTGGTTGTTTCCTCCACCAACCAGATTTGTCTTGTCATTTTTCTGCACTGCTTGATTACTCAGCTTTGCCAACTGTGCTTCCAAGCTCTTCTTCTCTGCCAGTGCAGCCTAAGAGATTTCGGAATCAATTAGAATGAATTCAACCTTAGCTTACTGCAAAGAATAACTATGCAAAACTAATCACACTGACCTGAAGTGCCTTGTCCTTGTCATCACACAATGACTTTAGTCTATTGTGGTCGCCTGCAACTTCTGACAAGTTTTGCTTCTCAGATGCCAATGATTGCTTTAAATTATCCAAATCATCTTGCAGTTTCGCTTCTTGTTTTTGTTTTTCACGCAATTCTTCCAGCAACTGAAGAAACATACGGATTAATTAAACTCAATTCGTTAATAATGTGTAGAGATTTTACCAAATAATAAAAGGCTTATATTTTACATGGAGCAGATGTTATTATCATAGCAAGCCCCTTTACTAGGAGGGACCAAGTAGGTCATATAATGAATTGCTTTTCAGCAAGCAATCATGTAAAGCTGTTATTAAGATGACCTATGTGGTTATAAAGTATCATTGCACTATGTTGTTCCACATACATATTCAATCAAAGAACTAAAGGTCCATAAACTCATCTCCTTAACCTTAGAAGAGTCATTGTGTTCGATGCAAATATTATTATTAATTCAACCAGCAATTAGTTTTTCGAAAAGCAATTCGTTACAGTTATTGAATAGTTCAGCACATTAAAAAGTTAGTTTCTTACTTGATCAACATTCCGCTGAGATTCTTCAACAGCTTTTGACAAATCTTGTACACGTTTTTCATGCACTTCATCAGAGGGCTTCAAATTGTTAGAAATATCTCCATTCGTCGAACCACTAGAAGCAGTCCGAGCTTTAGAGTAGCGCCGCAGCATGACATCATTTATATGTGTTTGAAGAGCAACGCAAATTTCTTCACCCTGAATGAAAAGGAGAAATGCAACGAAGTAAAAAATAAAATAAAAAGAATAAAGAACTAAAGGTGTAGAAGCCTGAAACTTCTTAAATGAACAATCAGCAAATTGCAAATTTTCTGGATAGAAAAGCAAACTTCTAACATACAGAGGTGTCTAACCTGCTTAGTTTCAAATTGGAATATGTGAAGAACACCTGCAACTCTCATCTTGAAGAAAACAGCAGTATTGCTACTACCAAATTGCATTATGTCTCTTAGTTCTGCTGAATGTAGATATTCCTTTGGAACAGGACGAAAAAAATGAACCTGTAGAATGAAACATCATAATGTCAATATGAGATTAAAACAAGGTACATTTAAATATAAATTCACATATATAAATATACACACTCAAACTCACCCCTCTTTTGTTGATTCCCAAAATGATCCGCCCGGGCAGAAGTCCAATAGGATCATCTATCTTGCGAACACTGAAGAACACTGAATTCCCATAAGGAAGTGTTCTCAGTATTCGCAAGAATTGTTGTCTTGCATCATCTTTTGTCAAGTTTTGCTACCACATAACAAAAGGTATCTTATATAAAAAAATAAAATAAAAATCCCATGTAAACAGTTATACAAAAATGTTGTCTCTAATTTTTTCACAGCTGTAGAGAAGAAATTGTACAACTGATTTGCATTGCCAGGTACTGAATGCTCCATTGTAAAAAAACAAAAAACAGAAAAAAAAATTGCAGAATTTAAGTAGATTAACAGTAGCTTCTATTGGAGAAATTTAGTCATTCACTGAAATAAAGAGTTCCATTTTACCATTGAATGGTAACGGGAAAGAATATCCAACTCCCACTCCCGTTTTGCGCGTGTGATTGCAATTTGTCTAGGTAGAAAGCGTTCCAAAAGCGAATTCCAGTCACTGAAAAATATTATTCTCAACAAATTGGAATCAGAAAATAAAAAGAATACGGGACTACCTATATGTTTGCAAATGCTATACAAGATGAAAGCGAAATGTAAACACAAATAAGAAATAATTAGGGACGGTACTAACTTGCATGATTCAGGGGTACCAACGAATCCAATATCAACCAATATTTGCAATGCAGAAAGCTGTGCAGCATCGTCTCTTCCCACAGGATAATTTCCCATGATGTAATCATGTTGCAACTGTAACAATATAACCAAACTCTATAAGTAAAATAGTAGCATAGAAATTGTTATGCCCACGCATTCACACATTGACAGCTCTGAAGCAACAGTTGCGTCAGTTTTGTTCAAAGAGCAAGTTAGCAACATGTCGACGAATATGAACATCACCAAACTGATAAAACAATGGATTAAGCAGCTCAACAATGATTCTACAGGAATTACGCACTTGAACATAGGACAACTGCACAAACATTGGATCTGCTACAGCTTCATCTGACTCCCGAAATAGCTTCTTTTTAAATGTCAGCTTGCAATGCAAAATTTCTCCTTTACTTCGATCTTTTGCTGCTTTAAATTCTGCCAACAGATCCCCTATGTATTTGTTGTCATCTAGGCCAATATACTCCTCTGAATAACAAGAGCATGCACATTAGAGAAACAGTTCACTGAATGCAATAATAGGAAGCCTTCCAGGAGTAAGTAAAAGATGTACCATTTCCGAGGTCAGGTGATTTCGAGCCCGTTACAACTTTGTGGCATTCAAACAGACTAAAGCTAGAAAATGCTGACAATTTAATTATCCCTGCAAGTTCCTGCAAAAAAGTTGAACCAGAACTAATAAGATTTGAGAAATTTTAAAGAACAAAACTGAAATCAGAGTGAACTTGATAAGGACTTAAAGGTTACAAACATGGTAAAGTCTAAGCATATGCCATCAATCATTCAGACAATTCAGGACCATAGATATAAGTTGGTTTAATTCACAGTTGCAATACTGTAAAGTTGAGCTTGAAGGTACCTCAACAGCATCAGCCACTGTTGTTGCCATGTCATATGTGATTTCTTCGAAAGTTTCATCCAAAAAAAACACTATTGTTGTAAGCTTTCGACCAGTTAAAAGTGCTTCTATCTCCTCCCGGCCTGGTATTGTATGCCTTGGTCCAGCCTTGACAGAACGCTTCAAAGCATTTAAAGTATTTAATGCTAGGACTCGAACATCACAGTCAATATTCGCACCATGTGCAACATTATGGACATACTCAGACAGATAGCCGCCGATGTCCTTATTAGGGGGCATGGAGGATGCACACAAATACATCAATTCCCATGCTTTAATTAAGCATTGCCTGTTATGTAAAAATAAATCAGGTAAGGTAACATATCAAGCATACAAAATCATCTACATGCCAAAATCATTTCAAAAATAAAAGAAACTGGGAAAGGCAAAAAAGATGCATACTTATCAGGATTATTTCTTGTTTGTTTGGAAATCTGTGCAAAAAGTTCATCACGGAGCTCTGTTCGCTTCAATGTTTGCTTATACAACTTTCCAACAAGTTCAATCCTTTCATCTAAGCTTGGTGGAGTAAATCGGTCAGATGAGTCTATTCCCATGTACTTCAGAATGGTCTGGAACAGTTTCATTGCCCGGCTAACCAGGTCACTATTGATTTTAAGTAAGGATGTAGGTATAGGATCCTGTAAAAGCGTGTGTGAGCTCTTTAAAGGGTTCTGAGCTTATACTTAATAATGATGTAGTGAAACATAGAATCTACTTACCTTTTGGAAGCACAGCATGTCCTCAAAAGTGAACTTTTCTCGAGGTTGAGGACCAACAGATTTTTTAGAAAAGAACCCCCGTTTTCCAGCAGACTGAATCTGCTTCTGCATTAACCTCAAAAATCCCTCTACCTATAAAATAATGGATAGTAAGTACTTGATGTCTTTGTCTAATATGATTTTTGTGGAACTAACAATCCAAAGGATAGTGTGTGCATATTTGTTTGTGTAAGCAACTTGGGTTACCATATTAATAGTTAGAAAATGTACATTCCTACCTGAAATCTATCAATCAAGGGTATGGCACCAGCAAGTTCTGCTGGGATATCCATCGATAGCGTCCTTGGAGTACTGCAAGTGGAAGCAATGGTGACAGTAAGAGGCAATACAACATCATAAGTCAGTTGCAGACCCTTCTTGAGATTTGCTAACCGATAAGTTTGAGAACCATTCACAGTAATAATACTATTTTGAATAAACACGTTGATGTTCATTTCATACACGTCTATAAATTTTCATGCCTCACTTCAATTCCATTTCTAATAACCTAACACATTATATTGGCATAACGAATTCATAAACAGTACAATGAAGGCATTGAAAGCAAAAGTTACAGTCTTTTGTGACATTGGTCAAGAGGAATAGGCAAGCAACTTACGGTGGTGCCACGCTGGAGCTATCGCTGTCATAATCATCCCCATTCAAAAAGGCCGTAGAGCTGTGCACGGGAGTATCCTCATTGCCATTGCTGGAGCTAAAAGAGGACCTACTCGTTCTCACACTTTGCGCCATTGATGGGTGTAGATCCATTGTCATTTCACTACAGCCCAACACACAACCTTACTTCCACAGACACCAATTCCAGCTCCTCAATCATGCACCTATTATACAGCCATTGGTGAGATTTATATATACCCTTCTTTTGCTACCTAATAATAAAGCCGAAAGAAACCCAATGCCAAAAACAGCTATGTAAACCCATTTCCAATCAAACACACAACCCATTAATCTCTTGAAACCAACAACAACAACCATTAAAACACAACAAAGCCAAAAACTTTATCGCTCAAAAGCCATAGTTGAACAAAAACCCACCAACCCATTAATGATCAAACCCGGAAAATTGAAAATACATATTAGATAATCACCATTGAACAAGAAAGCTCCTACCTTTGTGGGGCTTTTGGGTCTGAGCTACCTTACAGATCGAGCTGGAATCAACAACAATATGAACCCAAATGAAATGTGACATTCACAAATGGGATGAAACAGAGAACAGGGTCGGTCTTTGTCTCTCTGAAACTTGACCCTTGTTCTCAAACCACAAACGAACCGAGAGGAGAGAGAGAGAGAGAGAGATCTGAGCTAAAAAAAAAAAAAAAACCAGACCTTTGTCTACTGGAAAGCAGGGAGAGATTCACGGGACTATTATAAATGACGAAGGGCTGTTTCGTCATTTCGGGTGCCAAATTATTATTTAAAGCTTCCACCTTTTCTCAGCGTTGTGCGTTGTGTCACTTTGTGTGTTTGTCAATCCTCCAAAACTTTTTGAATTTCGAAATTACGTAAATGGCCCTCCCATACGTAGGCAATGATTGTGGAAGATGATGTGGGTATCATTTTGAAAAGGTTTGGAGGGGGTGATGTTGTCATTTTGGGGATGCTTTGGGGGCGGGAGATGCCAACTTTGGGCCTTTCACCCACAGGCCGCTGCCTGCTCCAGGTTGTTCTTTTCCATGGTCCCATCCAAATCTAACTTTAATCTTCCAAGTTCCAACTATGGAAGTATGGAACAATTTCATTTTAGTTCCGAAAATGATATAATGTTCTGTTATCAGATTGTCAACCGTTATCGTTTAAACAATTGGATTTGAGTTCATTTAATAATAATCTTAAGATTCATAACTGCCAATTTTTTTCCTGTGTAATAACTGTTTAATACAATGATTTACATCACTTTTTTATCCGTGCGTTCATATAAGGTATAATTTAACTCTAAAATTTAACATAACATATGAGACTATCTTATGCGTCGATTGAAAATTCTTCTGCCAAACCCTGAAGGTGTAACTCTTGTGCTAAGAAAGGACATACCCACCCACCCATCTCTTAGAAGGTAAGAAATTTCTCAAAAGCATCATGTCATGTCCAAAAGTACATGCGGAGTGGACCACATGACTGTTGATTATTGAGTGATATACACATTTTATAAACAAGGGGATTTTTGGGCTCCATAATCCCATTATGTACCTACACATGTAGACACTAGGTATTTTGCTTAATAGAAATTGCATATTGTTTGAATAGAAAAGGCCAAAAATATAGCATATGACTGGTTTTCAATGGCAGGCTATGCCGGCTTATCCCAAAGCATGTAGAGGAAGAGTTCAGAGGGTATGATTATATTGAATGTGGTGTTTTAAATAATACTCACGAGAAATGCCACTTATTGGGAAACAAATATAGGTCTCTCCTATTCCTATATCATGCAAGTCTTTATTGCTTTCTGGTATTGTCAACCATAAACAATGAAAACCAGAAAGAAGAACCAGTCCTAGCAGCTTGAATTGCAATAAAGACAATCATGGAAAAGTTGAGGAGGCCCAAAATGAGGCTAATAAGAACAAATACTTAAAAGCAAACCAACTGCACTACACCAAATAATTTATAGCAGCAGGTAAGGGAAAGGCAATTTTATGCTTTGAGACAGCAAAGTAGATACAGTTTCCATCAAGAGGGCAACAAATTTTCTCATACAATGATGATGTAAACTTTTGATACAAGCAAATGGATCATTAGCTTTGCTAACCACAGCCACTTATTCCATTCATTATTCGTTTGCGCGTTCCAAGCATTTGCCAAATTGACATTTTGGGGAGGATCAATCTAATCTAATCTCTACCAACTTGTTCATCATTGCTTGCTTTGTTTTCCATTCATTGTCCAATTCCTCCTTCTGTACTATATATGGTTCGTAACCTCCACCCTATGATATGAATCATATGATACTGTAATCGACTAACTCTGTTGGATTGCAGGATTGAGCTTCGTATTCCTAACAGTTCACTTTTCGGTTCTCTCAATAGGAGAAAAAATGTATTCAACAAAAGATACAAGTTAAATCTGTTTGAGCCCAAAAGTATTTTTGGCAAGATTCCTTAGGGGATTTAGCGTAGCTGGCCGATACATGAGGCCCAAAAATAAACCTACTTGGGTTTGGGTTACAGCTTCACCCATTCCGGGATCCATAAGGAAAACGAGCCCTTATTGGAATCAAGTAGCGGAGATTGAATAGGAAACTTCAATCAATAATCATTCTATGGTAAGGAACAGTCGAAACCCTAAGGTATAAATATCAGGTTTCAAGGACGAATCAAGGACAACTCTAAAATCAACTAATCACACAGATTATCAAAGCCTCTCCGAAGCAAACCTACCTGCAACCTAGTTGCAACCCAGCGAAGCAAGGGTAACGCCCTCGCAACCCAGCGAAGCTGAAGTCACGCTTTAGCAAAACCCGTGCTTTCTCCAAACTTCCCAGTGATTGCTTTGCTCAACCTACAACGTTGAGTATCGATTCGGTGACGCGAAGAGATCACAACCAAAGCCCTTATCCGTAAGGCAAGAAGTCCTTTTCCGAAAGGGAGAAAAAAGAACCTTGTGACGAGGTTGGTGCTCTCCTCGTCCACATCGTTTGAGTCAGAAGTCAAGTCAAGGGACTCCCCCGACGACTGCACCCCACGGTGCTGGCACGCTCGCGCAATCACAGCAGCAAAAGAGACTGTTTGCAGCCAAGCTGGTTTTGGAGCCAAACAAAATCAACTACAAAATGGACAATATTGCCAACACCCTCTAAATTAATTCACAATACCAGTCATATAAATCAACTACAAATCTTTGTTCAACTGTATCTCTGAAGTGCCATTGAATGGAGCCAGAAGGATTTTCTGTTCCTTAAAACTGAACTTGGAACTGATTGAAATCTCGAGAAAAAAGATGGCATTCCTCGTTTGGCAGTATGTTTAACGTTAGCAAAAATGAGCAAAGTTGGATAAAATGGACCACAAAAGATTCATCATCACATTCTTATGAACTTGGACATTACATTCATAAGAGATTGCTAAAGAAAAAAAAATCATGCAAACATATGCATGCAATACTTTAGAATTGGACTTATGAATCACGGACTCATTTATGATAAGCTAGAACTTTTCAAGAATACCAATTATCAGGGGGGCATGGCACAGGGTCGTAGCAATAACACTGTTGATTAGTAACCGATGGTTGATTCGGCACCCTTTCGCAAGTTCCGTAGGGGTGACCTCTTTTAGTGCACTCTGTATTACAATACTTATTAGCTCTCTCCATTTATAAACCAAACACCGGTAGCGCACTCCAGGCCGGTATGAACCCATTTCTCACAGGGTATTTCAAATATCATATTATCTGCAACACCAAAACGAATCAATTTTGATGTCGAGAAGACCAAGAAGAGCGCTAAGAAGAAACCAAATGCTCTCGACTCCATGGCTAGCCGCTACACAATGTAATCGACCTTCTTCTTCTTCTCCTATAGTATGTAGTATCAACAACAACGATCACTATTTATACGATATTTTAGTGGAACGTAATTTCTAATTATGATCATTTTATTAAGCACAATCGTAACAAATGAAGTTATAAATAAGCTTTTATTTCAGGCACAACTTCAAAATACAAAACGTAAAAGTATAAAACTGATAACGGCACATTCAGTAAAAATGTCATCATCCTGCTGGAAGACCGAAACAAACAAAAACATCAATTTAAGTTCACCGTACGTGCTGGGATTGTTGTCAAATAATATCCTACAAAGTTCACCGATAACCAAATCATGACTCTTTTTCACAATAGAAGAAGAATGTGAAGGTATTCAACTACAAAATGAACAATATTGCTAACACCACTCTAAACTAATTCACATGCATGCAATACCAGTCATATAAATCAACTACAAATCTCAATTCAATCGTGTCTCTGTAGTGCTATTGTATGGAGCCGGAAGAATTTTCTGCTCCTTAAAACTGAACTTGGAACTGATTGAAGCCTCAAGAAAAGAGATGGCATTCTTTGTTTTCTAGTATATATATCTTGGTTAAGATGGTCAAAACGAACTTCTCTCTGTTTGACATACTTCATAACAAAACTTAAACTAGAAAGGATTTTGATCTTTTGAATTTGTATAACTTTTACCAAAAATTCGTAATCTCTCTAAGGCATTTTGGATTTTCTCTGAAATTGCACTGTACAGCTAGACATCTCTGTGCTGCCTCATCCAAACCACCTGGGCACAGGCTTGGCCATCCTAAAGAAGGATGTGACATTTTAGGAGACAGAGAGGTAGCCACCTGCCTCATTTTAGGTATATGTCAAATTCCATTGGCTCACCAACGATTATCTTAATTTCCTTATAAAGCAATGGAAAATGAGGACTTTTACCACGGGAAGATTTGTCAGGCATCACCTGAAAATTTAAAAAGTAGCAAAAATGAGCGAAGTTGAACAAAATGAACCACAAAAGATTCATCATCTCATACTTATGACGTTAGACAATACATTCAGAAAAGATTAAAGCGCTAATACATGTCCACTGCATTATAGTTGGGTAAAGCTCTGCCATTTGAAGTCCAGTGTCTGCAGGACATTCAGAGGGCTAGACATGCACCTTTTTAAGAGAAAGGAATGGTGATATCCATCATTAGCTTTGCTAACCGCAGCGACTTATTCGATTAATTATTCGTTTGCGCGTTCTAAGCATTTGCCAAGTGCTGGGGATCATGGAATTAGAGTTGGTTGACATTTTGGGGAGGATCAATCTAATCTCTACCAACTTGTTTATCATATATTGCTTTGTTTTCCATTCATTGTCTAATTCATCCTAGTGTACTATATGATTCATAACCTCCACCCTACGATATGAATCATATGATATTGTAATCGACTAATTGTGTTGGATTACAGGGTTGAGCTTCGCATTCCTAACATTCAACTCTTTAATTTGGTCCTCTCAATAGGAGAAGAATGCTAATGTATAATATGTATTCAACAAAATATACAAGTCAATCAACTACAAAATGGACAATATTAGTAGCACCCCTCTAAATGAATTCACAATACCAGTCACATAACGGAGAGTCTCCCACTCGCCCAAAGTGACCACTCACCTGTTAACAGAGACCTTTTGAATATCCGTCTCCAAAATTATAGTTGCAGAATGAAAACCAGCACGGTTAATCACTTATAGCCCAACAGTCTCAGTAAAAGGTTGAGCAGCCTAATCGTGTAGGTAGTAGAGGACTGTCCATTCCCTCCGTTAATTTTTTTTCCAACTGTGTTTTTATTTCTGGCGGTGACGTTCATTTTAGACTAACCACTGAATAGACTACTCAGTTGAATCCATAAACGTATTCCTCTAGAGAATCAATGAAGAAATAACCAACTTGCTTCCAAATTTTGTCGATCAAGTCGACCAATCGGAATGGACAGAAGCAAGTGAATTGCTGTTTCGACGATTATACATATGTAGTTTCCAAAATCTTTTTGCTTCAACTATATATATATTTCAATTGATTTGCAGTTTGCACATCATCTTCATAATCATGTTTTCCAGTATCATGAGTGATAGATCTATGCATTCTGTTTTGGTTGGGCTTGTGTGCCCGGCCATTGTCTCCGCTATTTGCCGACGAGTTAGAAATTTTCAAACACCGGATCTATTTATTACAATTTTTGGACACTAAACATGGAACTGATTGAAGCCTAGAGAAAAGAGTTGGCATTCCTTGTGTAGGCTGTAGCAATATGTTTTCGGTAGCAAAAATGAGCAAAGTTGAACAAAATGGACCACAAAAGATTCATCATCACATCCTCATGAAGTTGGACATTACATTCAGAAGAGATAAAGTTAATACACGCCCCAAAAACACACGCACACACATACTAAACGAAACCGTAACACAGAGAGAGTGAGAGAGAGAGAGAGAAGAAGCGCAAAAGGACTGCTACATAGCGAGGACCAGTTTTCGAAACTGAAATATGGAACAACGTACAATTTACTAATCAGTTTAATGTTTACAGAAATCCAAATAACAGGTCATTCTGAAATCCCCTTTTCATTTAAAAGAAGACATTAAAGCCCGTAAAATCAAAACATATCATAACTTGGAGATTCAAACCTTCCAGTTATCAAACTCCAACCCTCAACCTATGACTTCCAAAACACAGCTGATGATTCACATTAGCAAAACTATTTGGCACCCATCCAAGAACTGCCATTTAAAAACTTACAGAGAAATAGAAAGTTGATGTCAAGAAGACCAAGAAGAGTGCTAAGAAGAAACCAAATGCCCTCGACTCCATGGCTCCCCTCTACACAATATAATCGATCTTCTACTTCTTCTTCCTCTTCCTCTATAGTATGTAGTATCATCAACACCAATCACTATTTATACGATATTTTAGTGGAACGTTATTTTATTAAGCACAATTGTAATGAATGCAGTTATAAAGCTTTTATTTCGGACATAACTTCATAATACAACACGTAAAAGTTTAAAATTGATAACAACACATGAGGTAAAAATGTCATCACCCTGGTGGAAGACCGAAACAAAAACATCAATTTATCCATAAAAATTCACAGTAAGGATTCTCTCAATAGAAGAAGAATGTGAATATGTATTCAACTACAAAATGGGTTATATTGCTAGCACCCTCTAAATGAATTCACAATACCAGTCATATAAATCAACTACAAATCTCAATTCAACTGTATCTCTGTAAAGCCATTGAATGGAGCTAGAAGAATTTTCTGTTCCTTAAAACTGAACTTGGTAAGTGATTGAAGCCTCGAGAAAAGAGATGGCATTCCATACTGGTAAACAAAACTTGGTTAAGATGGTCAAAAGACTCAAAACGCACTACTCTTTCTGTTTGACATACTCTGTAACAAAACATAAACTAGCAAGGATTTTGATCTTTTGAGTTTGTAAAACTTTTACCAAAAATTCGTAATCTCTCCAAGGCATTTTGGATTTTCTCTGAAATTGCACCGTACAGACATCTCTGTGCTGCCTCATCCAAACCACCTGGGCAAAGGCTTGGCCATCCTAAAGAAGGATGTGACATTTTAGGGGACAGAGAGGTAGCCACCTGCCTCATTCTAGGTATGTCAAATTCCATTGGCTCCCCAACAATTATATTAATTTCCTTATTAAGCAATGGAAAGGGAGGCCTTTTACCACGAGAAGATTTGTCAGGCATCACCTGAAAATTTAAAAGGTAGCAACAATTAGCGAAGTTGAACAAAATGAACCACCAAAGATTCGTCATCACATACTTATGATGTTAGACAATACATTCAGAAAAGATTAAAGTTAATACATGTCCACAGAACACACCCTGCATTATAGCTGGGTAAAGCTCTGCCATTTGACACAGGACTTCAAATCAGGACGTGACTACAAATGAATTTGTTGGATGAAGAGAGACATAAGATTATTATTTATGAAATGGAAGCATGAAACCAAACAACAACCATTAGAAGGATACAAGCAACACTTTCCTAGGGAACCTAATAACTAATATGAAACCGCCTCGCTCATATCAGAGAATTTGTGTTAGTGTGTAGTAGGCACCATAATGCATTCTTATTTAGGGGGAAGGGGGTCAGAAATTTGCATCTTGAGCAGTTGGCCAACATCAAAGAACCATGTACTTTGACTCTTAATGAATCTGCATACAAATAATTTGAACAAATGGCCAGATGAAGGTAAAGAAACTCAAAAATTACCTTGTCAAACCCACTATGTACAATTGGCAAAACTATTGGGGTTACTGGAGCACGAGCAATGAGACTAGCAGTCCCCCATTTCAATCTTCTTATAGGTGCATCTTCCTGATACACTTTTCCTTCAGGAAAAGTGTGCAACTGCCATGCAGAAATTCAAAAGTTTGAACTCCAACAATAAAATCCCACAACACCAGTAAACAAACATTTCAAACACTACAAAATGACTTTGTAAACAAGGAATTGCAAACTTCACACAGTTTTCGATGAGTAGTAGCAGTGCAATGTCGCATATGTGCCATAAAACAAAGCACATTGACATTCTAAACAACACTTTAATAGTGCTCAGTAAGTGAAACTAGACTCCATTACTATCACAACAAGAACAATCAACTATAACAAAGAGATTAACTGGTTTACCCAGGCTCCTTCACTCAATCTTTCAAGAGCTTCATTCATATGCTCCTGATAAATCCCAGCGCCTCTCGTAATCGGTATACACTTCCCTGCACCAAAAATCACCAAACCACAATCAAATCCCACCACACAAACAAACACAGCCACATTCCAAATCCAACCCCTCAAATCACAACCTACCAAGCCGGAAAAAGTACGAAAGCGGCGAGCTTTTGAAGCAGATGTCCTCTGCGGCCAAAACCCACCGCGACAAATTGGCATCACAAATCGGAAAGCCCTTGAAACCCCACAGAAACGGGTCGTCTAGAGTGGACATGTGGTTGCTTACAGTGATGAGAGGGAGGCCAATAGGGCGAGAGCGGACTAGGTTAAGAAGCGTATCCGCATTGTGAACGGTGGTGGAGTTGAGAATGGTGACCCAGGCCTTCGCGAAGCTTCCGACGGCTCCGATCACTATCTTCCTTGGAATGCCGCCCATGTAATCGGCCCGACCCGCCCATTCCATTACTCTTCGCGCCATGCGAGACTAAACCCTAGAAACGAAATTTCAACAATTTGATTTTTCATGTAGAATTTTGCGCCGAGTTTTGGTTCTGGGGTTCAATGGAGAAAGCTCTGACGCTGGAACAGAGAGAGCCTTGATTATGGGCCTGGGCAACTCTTCTTTTTAAGAGTACAGGCCCAATCTCGGGACAAATACACTGTACTGTTTTTTTTTTTTTTTTTTTTTTTTTTTTTTTTTTTTAAATAAGGGCTGGTGCGGCTGCCCTCAGACCTTCATTGATGAAATAGATGAATACAAAGGGGGAGGACGTAATACAGTTAGAAAGTACGATGTTTTTGTTACTCATGTTTTTGTTCAAAGGATTCTTCTTTTTTGGTGGCAGTCCGGGCGGTGGCTCGGTGGCTACCGGCGGCCACAGTGGCTTTTTACGAAATTTGGCAGCGCTGCCAAGGGTTCTATGCATTAATTTTTTGTTCAAAACGTATGCATGCATTGATTTTATTCTTTCAATGTTTTTTTTTTTGCGAAATTAATATGGTCGTCGATCATTTTACTAGTCTAGATTACAGATAATCTCAAAATATTAATCTACTTTTACTGTCGTATGCCTTCCAGCTTGAAGTAAAGCATCTACACTCTTGTTTAAACCGCCATGTTCCCCACCCAATCCGGCAATAGCCTAGGGGTGGACTTTTTTACTGCACTCTGTTATGCCATTCGCTTTCTCATTCCTCTTTTTAATCCGGCTTTGGTTGCATTCTTGACCGATATAATCATTCTATACTCCAAATTTTATTTACGACTTGTAATTTGCATCGTAGTATATTTCACTATCCATAACACCAAAACGAATCAATTTCAATGTTGGGAACAAGGGTAGAACCAAGAATTCTTACTAGGTAAAGCAAATTTTTTTGTTGTTCTTTAAGACTACATACATAGTTACACACTATAGATAATCATACGGTAAAAATGACTTTTAACTTTCTACGTGCAATAAATACCCATACGGTAAAAATAGTGAACAAATAACCCAGAAGCTTCACTTTACATCATCACATTCTCACATGGCAGAGTTAAGCGTTTCTTCTCAGTC
This sequence comes from Rosa rugosa, assembly GCF_958449725.1. NCBI lineage: Eukaryota > Viridiplantae > Streptophyta > Magnoliopsida > Rosales > Rosaceae > Rosa > Rosa rugosa. Next base: position 8,678,599 of record NC_084820.1, on the reverse strand, counting down.
CTCCTTTCTCCTCCTCCGACCCAAAACCGGAATTCTCCACAACCCCCGAACCGCCATTTCTCTTTCTCTAAGCGGCGCCGGAGCTCCGCGCCTGCGATTCGCGGCTTCCTCCGGTCAAGCTCGTAGCTTGAGGCTCGGGGTGGTCTCCGATCCTACAGCTCCCAGCTTATTCACCGTTGATTCTGGCACTAAGGGTATTGTGATCGAGCCCGAGATCGGCGGCGGCGGCGGAAACGGAGGCGATTCTGGCGGGAGAGGCGGCGGAGGAGGAGGAGGGGATAATAGTGACGATAGAAGCGAGGAGGGAGCTGACGATAGTAGCAAGAAGAAGGGGATGTCGATGTCTCAGAAACTAACCCTAGCTTATGCTCTGCTTATTGGAGGTAAACAAACCCTAGCTTTGCTTTCAATTTTAGCTTGTTCGAATTGCGAAAAGTTGTCATCTTGTGCAAATGTGTTGGCTTTTAATGAAGATACTTGGATTAGCTTGTTCGAATTGTATGAATTTTCAGCTTGGAGAAGTGTCATATTGCATTGGCTTTGTAAAAGTTATCATCTTGTATTAGATTGCGAAGATATCGAATGTGTTAGGTTTTAGTTGGATTAGGTTCTGTAAATTAGTAGCTTGTGACTGTATTGTTTTCTGTTCTTGTGATTGTGGGTATGTTTTGGGCCTGAATTCTTGAGTCGGTTACTAGTGGCGAGGAAATAGAGACCTTTGTGTTTGATTTCTTCTTTGATTGGTGATCTCCAATGTAATCTACAATTGTGTGTTTGTCCATTTGGTTTTAGAGTGTAGTGGCTCTTTTTGTCTCTGTTAGTTGGTTTTCTATTGGCTTGGCTCTTAGAATCAGTGCTGCCTTTTTTAGTTTGGTTGGCCTTAGCGTCCTCTTTGCAGGGGTGCCAATGACCAGGATGTATACGCTTGATTTGTGCTTTTGTTTCCCTGTGTTTAGAGATTGGAGTTTGCATTTCAGCATTCACGACTTGATTTTGCACTTGTTTTCCAACTTGTGTAACTAGTAACTGATACATCCCATCAGATTGAGCAAGTTACCAACCTGAATGCTACTGAACTTCCTGTTACATTCAGTAACTTTTATACTAATGACATTTCAACGTTCATGAGTTGAATTTGCATTTGTTTTCGAATTCAGGCCACAAGAAGCTCATACATCCCATCAGATTTACCCGAAGTCAATGACGCGAATGCTAATTTCTTAGGACTAAACATGTTACTGACTTACTCTTGCATTCAGTAACCTTACTTAATAGCCACTATCATTGTAGATACCATGCCACAAAATTTCAAGAACTTAGGATGTTAGTATTATAACACCCTATTTAGGATTACAATGTTATTCCGGCTTCAGGCAGGTATGTGGCCAATTTGATTACAGTTTCAACTTTCAAATATAGAAAAATCAGACTCCTGTCATGACCTGGGGTTTTTTCATTTCAGGTGTGAGATTATTGAATAGGTTACTTGAGAGCTTTGCATACTTATGTCTGCAATAACTGAATCAGTATTAGTTTACTCGAATGTACTCTGGTACCCAAAAGCTGACTTAATGTGTTCAAGTATCTGAGAAAGCCTTTAGATGTGATTTGTACATAAAGCTAATGGGTGTCCTGCTAGGAACACTTAGATTTTTCAAGTTTAGAGGGATTTTGTCGTTGTTTTTATTTCCCAAGCTATTTAAGTATCATGTACTAAACTAAAGCAAAATGTAAAGATCCGTTGTTCTAGCAATTATCTTTCAGATGGAAAGTTTTCTCACTCGGTTACAACCAACCTTTTCATGTAGATGAAAATGTTGTAACCGAGTGACACTCTTATTCCACAAGAATGTCACTAAGTCGTAAATACCTTGTGGGTCTTACCCGTTGAAAAGCTTTCTTCCACAAGGAGGTCTAGATGGTTATGTGAATTACCTGTTTAGATTCAGTTCTCCAATTAGCATCTTGTGTCCCAAGAGAGTGGACTGAATGAAAAAAAATTCTGGAATGAATAATGATCTTTTGGACAGCAATGATCAATACAAATATATCACTCTATTATGTCCAATTCTTATGCATTATGGCAAGTCCTTCAACAGGTCACTTTTCTGTTTTTGGTGTGTATCTTGAGTCTATGGCATTGATTGTATTGGACTCTCACAGTTAATTTTGTTGACAGTGGGTGGCGTTATGGGCTTTTTGAAGAGCGGCAGCAACAAGTCACTGTTGGCAGGAGGAATATCAGCATCCTTACTCTATCTTGTTTATACTGAGCTTCCTAAAAGAACAGTTTTTGCATCATCTCTTGGGCTTGGTAAGTGATCATCTGCTATGCTAAACTGTTACATATTTGAGCACTATATTGTTAATTGCTAGTGTTCAATTGAGAGGACCTCTTGTACTTTATGGACAAAACCTGCTCTAGTTATTCTTCAAAATGTTCTCTGTTATTTCAATTGTTTGATTCTTCCAAATACTCAAAGTTCCTGGATTTTCCTTTTTGATTAGCATCATGGTATTTTAGCTTTTGAGATTTGCAAAGGAAACCAACATCTGCCTTCAGAATATAAGACCAGTTGCTTGTACATATATTTTTGGGTCATATTAGGCGCATGTGCAGTTGTATTTCTTTATTTTCTTCAACCTTAACGGTTTTTATTTCTCCAACCTCAGGGCTGTCTGCTGCCCTTCTGGTTGTGATGGGCTCTCGTTTCAAGAGGTCAGGGAAGATATTTCCAGCCGGCGTTGTATCTCTCGTGTCACTCATAATGACTGGTGGCTACTTTCATGGAATTCTACGTGGCATGCACTGAAATATGCTTGATGTAATAATATGAGTTACTATGATATTTTGGATATTTCCCCCACTTTTTCTTGTTAAATATCTGGTATTCAATACCAGATCTCTAGAGTATAAACAACTTCTAGACTTTTGACTGTAGGATGTGGTGCTTGAAAGTTTTAACTTTTATAATGAAATTTTATGTTTGCTGATTCTACTTTGTATGTGTTTCAATTCCTGTTAGTTGCCATTTTTATCCCAAATGGAACCCCTCCCTGCCAGAATTGGTTTAGAACTCAAAAAATCTTTTTGCTATAGTTTTTTTCCATTATAAAGTAAAAGAAACAAACTATTGCTTATGAAAATAGCTTCCTCGATCTCCCTCTTGTTTTGGCCTTCTAGGAGCGAAAATTCTAATATGGACCAGGGTCCAGGTGGACCACGGTTAAATCCGGTGCGTGAAAAGCACGCGCGGTTTTCAGGCGAGTGAGGAAGAAAGCCGAAGACATCTGACGCGACATGGGACCCGCTAATCTGCAAATGCTGGGTTTTGTCAGTGTTCCCCGACTTCGTCCTCGTCGGGGTCGAATTCCTTCCGTCCTCCATTAAACCACCTGCACAGCGGAGAACACCGACGCGCAGAAGATCACATCCACAGCTCAACCGGACAACCGATCCGCCACCCAACCGGAGCCCCATTACGGCGAACCCTTCATCGATTCCATGGTCGGCGATTTCAACGAGGCAACGCCGAAACCCCCGATGGGCTTCAACGACAACTGCTCGGCCACCCTGAAGCTCATCTGCGACGGCGGCGCTGCCCAAAACCGTAGCCTGAAACATCGACGTTGGCGGTGGTGCTGTTGTACACGGCGACGTTCCGGGCCGATTGCGGCGACGTCGAGAGAGAGAGAGAGATATATATCAACGGTCCAGATCAAAAGATGCAGAGCATACGGTCCAGATCGTATCTCTGAAAAATTGTTTTCTAATAAATAATTAATATGTTTTTAAGAATATAATACATAAATAATTTTTAAAATTCTAAAACTTCTAAAAATTGTAAAAAATAGCACTAAGGTCGGAAAAAATTCATGAAAATTCTCAGAAACTTGACGTGACGTGTACTTTAATATTGTGTCTAAAAAATTTTATTCATTAACGATCTAGCCATTTAAAGTGCGAGTTAATAGAAATACGAAAAAAACTATTAGTCGGTTGACAGAGTCGATCGACGTCATAACTAATGCAAAAATTTTTGAATTTTTTACCTAAATCCTAAAATAATGTACTTGCCTCATCTAACGGAAAGTTTCTCAAGTATACGATCCGATGACGCCTTTGCCCTTTGAAGGTTGTAGTGAACAAAAATAGGGTTATTAAACCTTAATCCTTTGACCAAGCCGATCGACATCCTAACGATGACGGATTTTTTCTAATTTTGGACTGGAAGCCTAAAATGATGTACTTGACACATCTAGCGGAAGGTTTCTCAAGTGTACGATTCGATGATGCTCTTGCCCTTTGAAGCTTGTAGCAAAAAAAATTAGGGTTATTAAGTCTTAGTCGTTTGACCGAGGCGATGACATCCTATTGAAGACGGATTTTTTCCAATTTTTGACTCGAAGACAAAAATAATGTACTTGACACATCTGACGGAATGTTTCTCAAATATACGATCCGATGACTCCCTTGCCCTTTGAAGCTTGTAGTGAACAAAAATTAGGGTTATTAAGCCTTAGTCGTTTGACCCAACCGATCGACATCGTATCGATGATGGATTTTGCTGACTTTTGGACTGGAATCCTAAAATATTGTACTTAGAACATCTGACGGAAGGATTCTCAATTGGACAATCCGGTGATGATCTTGCCCTTTGAAGGTTGTATAGATAAAAAATAGGTTTATTAAGTCTTAGTCGTTTGACCGAGCCGATCGACATCCTATTGAAGACGGATTTTTCTGCATTTTGAAACGAGACTCTAAAATAATGTACGTGCCACATCTGACGGATGGATTCTCAATCGTACGATCCAATGATGCCCTTGCCCTTTGAAGGTTGTATAGATAAAAAATAGGGTTATTAAGTCTTGGTCGTTTGACCCAGCCGATCGACATCCTATTGAAGACGGATTTTTCTAAATTTTGAAACCAGACTCTAAAATAATGTACGTGCCACATCTGACGGAAGGATTCTCAATCGTACGATTCAATGATGCCCTTGCCCTTTGAAGGTTGTATAGATAAAAAATAGGGTTATTAAGTCTTAGTCGTTTGACCCAGCCGATTGACATCCTATCGATGATGGATTTTGCTGACTTTTGAAACCAGACTCTAAAATATTGTACTTAGGACATCAGACGGAAGGATTCTCAATCGTACGATCCAATGACGCCCTTGCCCTTTGAATGTTGTATAGATAAAAAATAGGGTTTTAAGTCTTAGTCGTTTGACCAAGCCGATCGACATCCTATTGAAGACGGATTTTTCTGAATTTTGAAACCAGACTCTAAAATAATGCAGTTGGGACATCTGACGGAAGGATTCTCAATCGTACGATCCGGTGATGCCTTTACCCTTTGAAGGTTGTATAGATAAAAAATAGGGTTATTAAGTCTTAGTCGTTTGACCCAGCCGATCGACATCCTATTAAAGACGGATTTTTCTGAATTTTGAAACAAGATTCTAAAATAATGCAGTTGGGACATCTGACGGAAGGATTCTCAATCGTACGATCCGGTGACGCCTTTACCCTTTGAAGGTTGTATAGATAAAAAATAGGGTTATTAAGTCTTGGTCGTTTGACCCAGCCGATCGACATCCTATTGAAGACGGATTTTTCTAAATTTTGAAACCAGACTCTAAAATAATGTACGTGCCACATCTGACGGAAGGATTCTCAATCGTACAATTCAATGATGCCCTTGCCCTTTGAAGGTTGTATAGATAAAAAATAGGGTTATTAAGTATTAGTCCTTTGACCCAGCCGATCGACATCCTATTGAAGACAGATTTTTCTGAATTTTGAAACCAGACTCAAAAATATTGTACTTAGGACATCTGACGGAAGGATTCTCAATCGTTCGATCCAATGACGCCCTTGCTCTTTGAAGGTTGTATAGATAAAAAAATAGGGTTATTAAGTCGTAGTCGTTTGACCTAACTGATCGACATCCTATCGAAGACGGATTTTTCTGAATTTTGGACTGGAATCCTAAAATATTGTACGTGCCACATATGACGGAAGGATTCTCAAGTAGACGAACCGGTGACGCCCTTGCCCTTTGAAGGTTGTATAGATAAAAAATAGGGTTATTTAGCCGTAGTCTTTTGACCTAGCCGATCAACATCCTATCGATGATTTATTTTACCGAATTTTGTACTAAAATCCTAAAATATTGTACTTAAGATATCAGACGGAAGGATTCTCAATTGAACAATCCGATGATGATCTAGGCATTTGAAGGTTGTATAGATAAAAAATAGGGTTATTAAGTCTTAGTTGGTTGACCGAGCCGATCGACATCCTATTGAAGACGGATTTTTCTGAATTTTGAAACCAGACTCTAAAATAATGTACGTGCCACATCTGACGGAAGGATTCTCAATCGTACGATCCAATGATTCCCTTGCCCTTTGAAGGTTGTATAGATAAAAAATAGGGTTATTAAGTCTTAGTCGTTTGACCCAGCCGATCGACATCCTATTGAAGACGGATTTTTCTGAATTTTGAAACCAGACTCTAAAATAATGTACGTGCCACATCTGACGGAAGGATTCTCAATCGTATGATCCAATGACGCCCTTGCCCTTTGAAGGTTGTATAGATAAAAAAATAGGGTTATTAAGTCGTAGTCGTTTGACCCAGCCGATCGGCATCCTATTGAAGACGGATTTTTCTGAATTTTGAAACGAGACTCTAAAATATTGTACGTGCCACATATGACGGAAGGATTCTCAAGTAGACGAACCGGTGACGCCCTTGCCCTTTGAAGGTTGTATAGATAAAAAATAGGGTTATTTAGCCGTAGTCTTTTGACCTAGCCGATCAACATCCTATCGATGATTGATTTTACCGAATTTTGTACTAGAATCCTAAAATATTGTGCTTAAGATATCAGATGGAAGGATTCTCAATTGGACAATCCGATGATGATCTAGGCCTTTGAAGGTTGTATAGATAAAAAATAGGTTTATTAAGTCTTAGTTGTTTGACCTAGCCGATCGACATCCTATTGAAGACGGATTTTTCTGAATTTTGAAACGCGACTCTAAAATAATGTTCGTGCCACATCTGACGGATGGATTCTCAATCGTACGATCCAATGATGCCCTTGCCCTTTGAAGGTTGTATAGATAAAAAATAGGGTTATTAAGTCTTTGTCGTTTGACCCAGCCGATCGACATCCTATTGAAGACGGATTTTTCTGAATTTTGAAAGCAAACTCTAAAATAATGTACGTGCCACATCGGACGGAAGGATTCTCAATCGTACGATCCAATGATGCCCTTGCCCTTTGAAGGTTGTATAGATAAAAAATAGGGTTATTAAGTCTTAGTCGTTTGACCCAGCCGATCGACATCCTATTGAAGACGGATTTTTCTGAATTTTTAAATCAGACTCTAAAATAATGTACGTGCCACATCTGACGGAAGGATTCTCAATCGTACGATCCAATGACGCCCTTGCCCTTTGAAGGTTGTATAGATAAAAAAATAGGGTTATTAAGTCGTAGTCGTTTGACCCAGCCGATCGACATCCTATTGAAGACGGATTTTTCTGAATTTTGAAACGAGACTCTAAAATATTGTACGTGCCACATATGACCGAAGGATTCTCAATTAGACGAACCGGTGATGCCCTTGCCCTTTGAAGGTTGTATAGATAAAAAAAATAGGGTTACTAAGTCTTAGTCGTTTGACCCAGCCGATCGACATCCTATTGAAGACGAATTTTTCTGAATTTTGAAACCAGACTCTAAAATAATGTACGTGCCACATCGGACGGAAGGATTCTCAATCGTACGATCCAATGATGCCCTTGGCCTTTGAAGGTTGTATAGATAAAAAATAGGCTTATTAAGTCTTAGTTGTTTGACCCAGCCGATCGACATCCTATTGAAGACGGATTTTTCTGAATTTTGAAACGAGACTCTAAAATAATGTACGTGCCACATCTGACGGATGGATTCTCAATCGTACGATCCAATGATGCCCTTGCCCTTTGAAGGTTGTATAGATAAAAAATAGGGTTATTAAGTCTTGGTCGTTTGACCCAGCCGATCGACATCCTATTGAAGACGGATTTTTCTAAATTTTGAAACCAGACTCTAAAATAATGTACGTGCAACATCTGACGGAAGGATTCTCAATCGTACGATTCAATGATGCCCTTGCCCTTTGAAGGTTGTATAGATAAAAAATAGGGTTATTAAGTCTTAGTCGTTTGACCCAGCCGATTGACATCCTATTGAAGACGGATTTTTCTGAATTTTGAAACCAGACTCTAAAATAATGTACGTGCCACATCGGACGGAAGGATTCTCAATCGTACGATCCAATGATGCCCTTGCCCTTTGAAGGTTGTATAGATAAAAAATAGGGTTATTAAGTCTTTGTCGTTTGACCCAGCCGATCGACATCCTATTGAAGACGGATTTTTCTAAATTTTTAAATCAGACTCTAAAATAATGTACGTGCCACATCTGACGGAAGGATTCTCAATCGTACGATCCAATGACGCCCTTGCCCTTTGAAGGTTGTATAGATAAAAAAATAGGGTTATTAAGTCGTAGTCGTTTGACCCAGCCGATCGGCATCCTATTGAAGACGGATTTTTCTGAATTTTGAAACGAGACTCTAAAATATTGTACGTACCACATATGACGGAAGGATTCTCAAGTAGACGAACCGGTGATGCCCTTGCCCTTTGAAGGTTGTATAGATAAAAAATAGGGTTATTAAGTCTTAGTCGTTTGACCCAGCCGATCGACATCCTATTGAAGACGGATTTTTCTGAATTTTGAAACCAGACTCTAAAATAATGTACGTGCCACATCTGACGGAAGGATTCTCAATCGTACGATCCAATGACGCCCTTGCCCTTTGAAGGTTGTATAGATCAAAAAATAGGGTTATTAAGTCGTAGTCGTTTGACCCAGCCGATCGGCATCCTATTGAAGACGGATATTTCTGAATTTTGAAACGAGGCTCTAAAATATTGTACGTGCCACATATGACGGAAGGATTCTCAAGTAGACGAACCGGTGACGCCCTTGCCCTTTGAAGGTTGTATAGATAAAAAATAGGGTTATTTAGCCGTAGTCTTTTGACCTAGCCGATCAACATCCTATCGATGATTGATTTTACCGAATTTTGTACTAGAATTCTAAAATATTGTACTTAAGATATCAGACGGAAGGATTCTCAAATGGACAATCCGATGATGATCTTGGCCTTTGAAGGTTGTATAGATAAAAAATAGGGTTATTAAGTCTTAGTCGTTTGACCCAGCCGATCGACATCCTATTGAAGACGGATTTTTCTGAATTTTGAAACGAGACTCTAAAATAATGTACGTGCCACATCTGACGGAAGGATTCTCAATCGTACGATCCAATGACGCCCTTGCCCTTTGAAGGTTGTATAGATAAAAAAATAGGGTTATTAAGTCGTAGTTGTTTGACCTAACTGATCGACATCCTATCGATGATGAATTTTTCTGAATTTTGGACTGGAATCCTAAAATATTGTACTTGGGACATCTGACGGAAGGATTCTCAAGTAGACGAACCGGTGATGCCCTTGCCCTTTGTAGGTTGTATAGATAAAAAAAAGAGTTATTTAGCCGTATTGCGGTATTACGCCTCATTCGGTTGACCTAGTGGATCGAACTCCTAATCGTGGCAAAATGAAATGATTTTTGGACCTAACCCCTAAAAAAATTCGATCCAAACGCGCTCCGTTAACCCGGCGGATCGTTGATAGCTCGATCCAAATCTGCATCCGCCGGATTAAGGGATACCTGATCCGCTAATCCGACCCGTTATAATTTCAAATATTTTAAAATTTTAAATAGTAATATTAATTTTATATCATGATACCTCATAAGATATTAATAAAATATTAAAACAACATGAAAAGTATCACCAAAAGTAGAATTACATTATCAAAATTCTTAATGCTTCTTGGAATCTTGGGTGATAGATTGTCCCTTAGATTTCTGTTAAAAAAATGTATTAGAAATTCTTCATATTTTATATTTTATATATTTTAAAAATAATAATATATTAATAAAAAATAATATTTTATTATTTCAAAAACGGGCCGGATTCTTCATATTTTATATTTTATATATTTTAAAAATAATAATATATTAATTAAAAAATAATATTTTATTATTTCAAAAACGGGCCGGATCATTAACTGATCGGATCGACCTAGATCTGTATTTGATCCGTTAAATAGATGGGTTAACGGATTCAGATCATTAACGGATCAAAACTTTCGATCCAAACCCGTCCAATAGTCACGGATCTGGAGCGGGTCCGGATCAAAATCCGGTCCATTTACAGGTCTAGGTGGTTTCCTCACTATTTGTCCTATTGCAAATGATTTTGATGAGCCAAAATTCTAATATGGACCAAGGTCCAGATAGACCACGGTTAAATTCGGCGTGTGAAGAGCAAGCGCGGTTTAGGGGTGAGTGAAGAAGAAATCTGACGGCGTGGGATCTGCAACTGTTGGGTTGTTGACTGTTCCCCGACTTCGTCCTCCTTGAGGTTCCTTCCGTCCTCCGTTAAACCACCTGCACAACGGAGACCACCGAGGCGGAGGAGATCCAGAGACGGCGACCCCTTCATCGATTCCATGGTCGGCGATTTCAACAAGCCAACCCCGAAACCCCCGATGGGCTTCAACGAGAACGGCTCCGCCACCCTAAAGCTCATCTGCGACGGCAGCGCTGTGGCTCCAGAAGCACCACCCCAAAACCGTAACCTACAACGTCGACGTTGGCGGTGGTGCTGTTGTAGATGCGAAGTTCTGGGCCGATAGCGGCGACGTCGAGATATATATATATAAATTTTTTATTAACGGTGCAGATCAAAAGCTGCAGAGCGTACGGTCCAGATCGAACCTCTAAAAAATTATTTTCTAATAAATAACTGATATGTTTTTAATAATATAATACGTAAATAATTTTTTTTAATTCTCAAATTTCTAAAAATTGTAATAAATAGATCTGGGGTCGGCAAAAATTTATAAAAATTCTCAGAAACTCAACGTGACATGTACCTTAATATTGTGTCTCAAAACTTTTACTCGTGAACGGTCTAGTCATTTGAAGTGTGAGTTAATAGAAATAAGAAAAAAAACTTGGTCGGTTGACCGAGCGGATCAACGTAATACCTATTATGGAATTTTCCGAATTTTTTACCTAAAGTCTAAAATGATGTACTTGGCACATCTAACGGATGGTATCTTAATCTCACAATCCAACTTTACCCTTGGTCTTTGAACCGTGTAGTGAAAAAAATAGGGTTATTAAAACTAAGTCGTTTGACCGAGCCGATCGACATCGTAACGATGACGAATTTATCTGAATTTTTGAACCGATGACAGAAATAATGTACATGACACATCTGGCGGAGGATTTCTCAAGTGTACGATCCGATGACGCCCTTGCCCTTTGAAGGTTGTAGAGAACAAAAATACGGTTACTAACCCTTAATCGTTTGACTGAGCCGATCGATATGCTAACGATGACATATTTTTCTCAATTTTGGAGCCGAAACCTAAAATAATATTATTGGGACATCAGACGGAAGAATTATCAAGTGCACGATCCAACGACGACCTTGCCCTTGGAAGGTTGTATAGGAAAAAAATAGGGTTATTAAGCCTTAGTCGTTTGACCGATCCGATCGACACCCTAACGAGGACGGAGTTATTAGAATTTTTGAACGGAAGCCTAAAATAATGTACATGGCACATCTGACAGAGGATTTTTCAAGTGCAATCCGATGACGCCCTTGCCCTCTGAAGGTTGTAGAGAACAAAAATAGGGTTACTAACCCTTAATCGTTTGACTGAGCCGATCGACATCCTATCGATGACGGATTTTTCTAAATTTTTGACTGGAAGACTCTAATAATGTACTTGGGACATCAGACGGAAAGATTCTCAAGGGCACGATCCGACGACGACCTTGCCCTTCGAAGGCTGTGTAGGGAAAAAATTCTGTTATTAAGACCTAGTCGTTTGACCGACCTGATGGCCATACTATCGATGACGAATTTTTCTAAATTTTTGATTGGAAGCCTCTAATAATGTACTTGGGACATCAGACAAAAGGATTCTCAAGTACACGATCCGACGACGACCTTACCCTTGGAAGGTTGTATAGGGAAAAAAATGTGTTATTAATACCTAGTCGTTTGACCGATGCGATCGACATCCTATCGATGACGGATTTTTCTAAATTTTTGACTGGAAGCCTCAAATAATGTACTTGGGACATCTGACGGAAGGATTATCAAGTGCACGATCCGACGACAATCTTGCCCTTGGAAGGTTGTATGGGGAAAAAATTGGGTTGTTAACTCTCTGTCGGTTGACCGAACCGATGGCCATACTATCGATGACGGATTTTTCTAAATTTTTGACTGGAAGCCTCAAATAATGTACTTGGGACATCAGACAGAAGGATTCTCAAGTGCACAATCCGACGACGACCTTGCCCTTGGAAGGTTGTATACGGAAAAAATTGGGTTGTTAACTCTCTGTCGGTTGACCGACCCGATGGCCATACTATCAATGACGGATTTTCCTAAATTTTTGACTGGAATCCTAAAATATTATACTTGGGACATGTGACGGAAGGATTCTCAAGTGCACGATCCGATGACGACCTTGCCCTTTCAAGGTTGTATAGATAAAAAATAGGTTTATTAAGCCCTAGTCGTTTGACCTAGCCGATGGACATACTATCAATGACAGATTTTCCTAAATTTTTGACTGGAATCCTAAAATATTGTACTTGGGACATATGACGTAATGATTCTCAAGTGCACGATCCGATGACGACCTTGCCCTTCGAAGGTTGTCAAGCAAAATTTATAATATTCATTTTCAAGCGTGGAGTTGATACATATTGCGGTATTACACCTCATTTGGTTGACCTAGTGGATCGAAAGTACTTACCTCTTTTAAGGAAAGAGAGTACTTAAACTCTGCGTTTTTTATTAATTTAATGATATGTACTTCTCAAAAAAAAAAATAAAAAAAAAATACATATACTCCAAGATGATTATAGGGGCTGATCCAAGTAGTAACTCGGTTGGGCTGAAGGCCCACCAACATTTTTGGGGCCAAAAATAAACTAGGTCATAACTTTATCTTTTCTTTTTGTTCACCAAAAATAACCCGCGAAACCGAAGACACCAACCCAGGCTACCTAGCACAGCGGCGATTCTGACTCTGTTCACTTCTTCTCCTCCTCTCGGTCACCGAGCTCCAGGAGTCCCGACCTCCAGGTATCTCTCTCCCTCTTCGTCTTCTTCTCTTCTTATTCGTAATGTGAAAGCTCTATTTTTTTATTTATTTTTCTGACTTTTTGATCTTCAGTTCTTCACATCGTTAGCGGGTTATTGACTTATTCTTCTACTTCAATTGATCAGTTATTCGGCAGTTGGGCGGCTGGGCCATTTGAAATTGAAATTGAATCCGTCAGGTTAAAGAGGTATAAAGGCACACCCATTTGATATTGCAATTGAAATTGTAATGAAATTATGAAATTGTATGTAGCTGATAAAACCCAGTTCTTGGGTGTGTCGGGTGTGCTGAGATTTGTGGCACTGTGCGTGTGAATCAACATTGAAATTACAGTAAAGATGTTGTAACTTCTAAGCTTTTATAAAACCCAGCAACTGCTCACTATAAAAGTTAGTATTGAGAAGCAGATGGCCACAATTCCACAAATGAAAGCTTGAAAAAAAACAAGGAAAAAAGCAAGCTGATTAAATCTTCCTATTTTGATACAAATGAAGGATCAGCATTTACTAATTACTATCTATCATTAGTACTTTCTTAGGTCATTATGTTAGCTGTACATTTTTTGTGGGGTGTATGTGTATTGCTTCAGCCTGCATGTGTGTGAATTATAATTGTATTGGCATTGCTCTCATATATCTAATATAAGTTAATTAGGTGTTACACTAAAATGTGAAATCATGATCCGAATACGAAGGGAAATTTTTTCCCCCTTTGTTAAGAAGTTCAACCCCCATCGAGCTTGTAATACTGGATCTGCCCCTGGTTGATTCATGCATTTATCCTTTACTGCGGTAGAAAGAATGTTCAGATAATGAGTTCTCAGTCATGTTATCTGTACGAACACTTTTATCATTTGTTTGAATCTATGCCTCCTTTGGCTTGTCATGGTTATATGCTTATGGTAGACTTGAAATCATTTTGTCATCCTCTTGTAGGATAGCAGATGGGCTGCTACCACTATCAGATGATCTACGATATGGCAAGACCTTGGTCGAATATTGTATCAGAAATCAGAAGTGCTTCATAATCATAGATGGTAAGACCTTTCCTGATCTAAAAACACCCCAATGACTCTTATACAAAAAAAGATGTGCCATTTCGCTGTTGCATGGTCCCCAAAGATTGTCCTGCATGCAAAACCAATACCGTCAATCCATAACCTGATGTTACTAACAAAACCTGTTTGAATTTCAGTTGGGTGGGAGCGCGGGGTAATCAAAAGCTGTTTGAATTTCCGTAAATAGAGACAACAGGTAACTATTCCCTGAGTTAGCTTACATAACTGCATTGTGGTAAACTTATTCCCACAAATCATTCAAAATTCCTTCTTGCCTTCTGCATTATTGTCAATCCATATATTAGATATTCATTCTGTCAGAACATATGTAACTCCCACGTCACATTCTAAATATGACTAATATTTGTTCCTTGCATGTTTTTCGTTTACATTTTCCATTTAATTCCTATCTGTGATACCAGATTTCTTACATGGATAAAAGAGAGAATAGTTCAGTAGCTTTAGCTTGAGAGCATGCAGCAACATTCACATTGCCTCTTTCCACAGGTTTATACCGGGTTTTTATATTATGACAAGGGTTTTTTTATGAGTATCTGTTAGGTTGTGTAACACCTCTAGAGGGTGGAAGTGATCACAAAAATAAGTCTAATAGTCATGGGTAGCAATATTGCTTTTGCTTGTCTGATTATGTATAATTACTATTTGTAGTAGTAGAAATGGTAATGATAATATACAGAGTAGTAGTGATTGCAGTAGCAACAATAGCAATAATCAATGAATTAGGATTTGAGTTAGATTGATTTCTTAATTAGACCAAAAAGGTCATGTCAATCATGTATGTTACTTGATGTCATGGGTCATTAGCAACTCCTTCAGTATGCAATCTCTGAATTTAGTTTACATGGTTATTATTAAGTGTTTTTTGTGCTTGCAAACCCCATAAGCTGAAAATTAAATTAAATGAAATGATATTTCATAAAACTACTAGTAATTCTATGTCAGTAAAAACTATCTAAGGTTGCCAACTTCTTCTTGAACACAGCTGCCATTTTTGGTTTTCAATGTTGGGAAATTGATTCATAATGTTACTCCTCCAATGTAAGGATGACAAAGCTTCTATTAACGGTTTGATTAATTTCCTAACATACCAGACTCTCCAGCTTGACTCAATAGCTAACCTCAACCATCTTCTTCGCAGTTACTGTTGGTTTAGTGTGGTAGGAGTAATTAATAGCTCTAGTATATGTTTCTCTATTATTGCAGTTTACTACTTGGTGATTACCTTTAATGTTTAACTGTTTTGTTTAGTACAGTATGACCCTTGTTTTCAGTTCATATATAATCATGAATTATTGGATTGTGTTCTCAATTCTAAGTGCAAACCTTTCTGTTTCAGTGGGAGCAAAGAGGAAAGCATGGATACCAGCAGGATTAAAGGTAGTGCTCAGAACCGAGTCGCACGATTTATGGTTTAAACATATCTGTTGGCACTATCACCACGTTTGTGATATGCTCTGGAGGGAAGTCTCAGCTGTTACTTTTCGGCACATTGCATTTCTACTCTGAAATTATCTTTGAGCAGTTGCCTATTCAGCTTATAGTTAGTCATGGAAGTTTCATTTTGATACGGAACTTTAACTGGTCTGTTCGGCAGTTGCCTATTAAGCACAGAAAATGTTTTGGAAGTTGCACTTTGATTTGAAACTTCAAATGGCCTGTTTAGCAGTTCCGTATTCAGCTTATATGTATTGTGCAACTGGGTTTAGACATAGTAGTTGCATTGCTATAAATAGGAATTCCGTAGGGCTCAATACTTTGCGGATGAAAATAGTTTAACATTGGAAGTTGGAAGTTAAGTAGTATGGTTTAGCTGCGGAAGATAACAGTCTTTCCTATGTATTTGAACTGTAGTAATATCTTTACAAAGCAATAACATGCAAGCACTCTAGTATGTATGTTATTTTATATTTTGCTCTGATTTTAGATCTGAACCACTTTGTTTATAAATGAGTCATAGAGCCTATGTTTGGACAAAAGAGAGACTGCTAAATTAATTTGTTATTGAAGATACAGATCATTTCATTTATTTAAATTGCTATTGTGGTGCTTCTTAACTGAACTAGCACACAAGGCCGACTCAATGTATTTTCAGCCTTTTCTACTAGCATCTTCATCGGTTTCGCATCATTCAGTACTGAGGATCACACAACCCTTTGGTAAGTCAATTATCTTTCTCTCTATTTCTTTTATCTTTTGATTATCTGTTCCAGCTCCCGTAGTTTCCTGCCTGGAATTACCTGGTATAAAATTTGTTTTAGTGTTTGTCACATGATATATACAATTTGAGTATTGCACGATTTAAAGCTTGCTACTTTAACTTTGTTAAGCGATTTTATCTTTCTAGTAATTTATTTTTGTTTTAATAATATTGATGTCATCGTTATATTTATGCCTTATTTTTCAAGGTATGGTTGCTTTCTGTATTAGTAACCTGGGCTTATAAACTTAGTTGAGATGGTGGCAATAGCTTTAAGGGTTTGTCATTGACTTTCACGACTGTTTACTTAAGAAAGTTATGCCCCATAGTTTATATTTGTTGTTTAGGCTTGACTTTTTAATTTCAAAAGCTACAATCCCACATTTGGCTTTCTTAAAACCTAAAGGCCGGTAGTTGTTGAATTTCAGCTTTCACTCTATCCACTTTTATAGTTGTCTCCCCTGATTTGAACTGACCAGGAACTAAAACATTAAGAGGAGCATTGGCAATGCCATTGATGATCCAAGGAATGAAGAAGGATGTAATTTAGTATTCCATCATTACATGCCGAAAACCTGAATAGACCACAGTATGATGGGGGGTTTCTACAGAATGTAAGTGCTCTTATACACTCATATCCGTGCCTTTATTTCTTTGGCTACAAATCTCAGCTTTCACTTCATCTATACAATTGTGTGCCTTGATTTGCACTTAGGAGGATCATAATCAATAAGTGAAGCATGACAGTGCCATTGATGATTTAAGGACACGTGAAAGGTCCAAGTATTCGGTAACTATTCACGAAAGCCTTAGTATGATGGGGTTTCTACTCTGTCAGTGCAGTTTTAATTTGTCTGTCTGCAAGTCTTGCAGATGGAAACAAAATCTGTAGATGCATCTTATTTATCCCAAATGTGTGCCTTACTTTTTGTAATCATCAGTCATCACACAATTTCTCGCTATACCTCATTTTTTATATATGGTAAGTATGCAAAAAAAAAACTCAACCCCGCATCATCGCGCGGGCTACTTGACTAGTTCATATAATTTTATGTTTTTCATTTGCTTAATGATTTCGGCCTTATAAAATTACAATTGGACCGCATGAGAATTCTTTAAATTGCATCCTTATCCAAAATTCTTTTAATGGCTTCCTCTTATTTTTGCAGAATTGTAGGTCTCGTTTAGTTCGAACACAGTTTATCTCTATATTGCAACAATATCTGAACTGATTGAACAAAATACGTCGTTCCATACACTATCCAATTGATTTTTCCTCAAGTTCTTAACTACATGCTGACCCATTTTTTACATTTATTCGAGCTGAAGCTGTTTGGTCATGGTGAGAAGGAAGCAAACCGCTAATCGTATTCGAAATTCCACTTTGGAGGGTAATGCTAAGCGTACCGGTCAAAGAACCAATAACCCGCCTGGGGTTGTAATGGCCATTTACGTTGACCCCCTTGGGCTTTTAGTGATGCCAATTTAGTTTATGGTGTTTTACCGTAATTCTCTCGAGCAATAATGCTTCCCAATTTAGTCTACGTTATGTTTCACCGGATAAGTAGGCACTGCATTATGGTTATTTCTTGATACATGTCCTGTCCGTGCTAAGCTCAGCTCAAAGAACACTAGTGTAAACCATGTTGTAGTCTCCAATGTGATGTTTTCGAAACCAAAGATGTAGACGATAAAAAAGTCAACTAATTATATTGAAGTGCCTATATTGAAATGGAAATTGCAATCACCATTTGGAATCTAAAATGGACTGTTCGGCAGTTTCTGAATTTGAAAACTAGTCTTCCGGAAATATTAGGTATCTGAAATGGAAGTTGCGATCACCATTCGGAAATTAAAATGACCTGTTCAGCAGTTTCTGAATTTGTAAAATTGTGTATATTCCATTTCACCGACTTTATATGGCCATTGCATTGCAATATTCCACACAATACAATAAAAATGTCTTATTACTTAGGTCAATGTAATCAACTTGAACTTAAGAAACATATTAATGACCAATGAACTCTCGGCTTCATTTAACAACCGTAAATTAAGTGGAATCTCCCTACATTGAAGTTTCTTTTAATGCCAATTTCAGACGCGACGCAACCTTCTGAAATGCTTATCTGTTTCCCCAAAACATATTTCCGAACTCATCCATATAAATTCTTCCAATCTGGCACACTGGCATTAAAAGCCTCTCTTTTTTTTTTTTTTTTAATTTATTTATTTATTTTAGCATTGGAGGAATTTGGATGTTGAAACATGTGTAAAGAGATGGCATGGCGATCAAACCTAGAGCTCTTCATCACTAGAGTAGAAATGAAAGGTGGTAGTTTTGATGAGAATGTAAAACAGGCCGAGGTGTGAATTCAGCATCAAGTTGTGATTGAAGTCTAGTCCCCTTTGTCAAATATTAAGCATACAGACTCTAGTTTGGTCATATCAAGTACTTGCACTAACTTTCTAGAAGTTGGAATAAGCAAAATAATGAAAACAGCCAATTTCATCTTTAGACAATGTTTATCTGTAACTTGTCCTAGAATTGAAGTTTATTTACCACCAAATGCATTACAGATTATCTGCATGTGTGCAAGTTCAACAATGGTCAAACTATTAGGTTGAGTTCATACATATCTATATTCAGAAAGTAATTTATACACTAGTTCTATACAATGAAAGTAATTTAAACTTAATTTCTCCAAGGAGCTCACACACAATTTATATTTCCATGTAAGGAATAGATTGACAACAAGATTAAGAAATTCTATATATGGATATACTAGGATTGAGCTTGTAATCAAGGTGGTCTTGAACAACAATTAAACAGGAATATGTCCCATCCACCGGCCCTCTTTGGCTCCCCTATCAAGATGTATCCAGCAAGCCATAGTCAGTAACCACCAAAATTTTCCCATTCAACATGGCAGCAAGATTCCGATAGAAAAAAGAAAATATATATGGCAGCAAGACATGTCAGACACAAGAACATTAGTAACAGCAAGAAAAGTAACAAACTATCAACAAAAAGCTAGTGCTCGAACATCATAAGCTAGTAGCATACTAAATACCTAGAACTCGAAAATAACAATAATTGAGACCATATCTGGTTTGGAAACCTTCTCCCCTGAATTACTAAGCTCACCGGAGGTCTCCGCCAGAAATTTTGGGTAGCAACAATAAGAAGAAAACTATACAAAAGAAGAGATCTTTTGTCATTTAGTTGAATCAAGGCCTGGGAAGAAAGCAATCTACTGACATGATCATTTGATGCCAATGAGCTGGTATCGTCGATTTTGGTTCCAAATGCACAGAGCTCAATCCTCTTCAAGCCTGCATATGTATAGAGATACCAACATCAAATAATAAAATGACAAGAAGGAAGAGGATGCAGAGGAATTGAAAAGAGTATTAGCATATTACTAAATCACACACATACAAATATTCACATTTTGGTTCAATGCATTCATTATCAGTCAAGACAAAGAAACCCTTGAGCTGCAATTTTGGGATTTTAATTTCTAGAATAAGAAATGGTCTCTCAGAAATTACCATTGAATTAATGCATTATAAATTGTCACTCTCTCGACAATTGAGTTCCTTCACTTCATGGGATTACAGAATTTTTTCTATCGATTTAATTGAGTTCCTTCACTTCATTGGTTAAGCTTGCATTTTAAATCGAGGAACGTTTTTAAAACCCTGTCCACCTATCAACTGACATAAACCAGAGAATATGCTACCTGGCAATAATGAAAAATCTGTCTCTGAACATATAATTTCAAGTTTCCATAAGATCACTTCTGAAAACCTGTTATGCCCCTTCTAGATCTTAAGTATTAAAATTCGAAGTTCACCATCTTCTGTCCTCTATAGCAAACTCTAATTGATTTTTTTTAATAGTTTCTCTAAAATTATTAATAAGCTCAGTTCCTCAATTTAGAATGTGGAACAACCCTATTCTTTTCTCTTCAAGAATCATAATTTTTGAACAAGTTCAGAAGCTGAATCGAATCATTGCCGGAAATGAGCCTAATCTCTATAGTTTCCTCTATTTCTTTCCAATAACACAGAAACCGAAAGGCAACAAACTTTATTCACTTGTACGTATGAGTATTCATTATCATTAAAGTACAACTTAGTTTCTGCAAGATGCACATAATACACATATTGAACTAGCTAAAAAGAATAACAGAGAGGGCTATTGTACCTGGATATAAATAATGCAGAAAACGATGCTAGCGATGGGCAGCCAACTCTCCTCAGAAGACTAGGATAAATTGCCTTCCTCATACTCTGCAGTCCTTTCAAGGTGCTTAGCAGCACATCGCAGGCATACAACATTTGAGGCAGTCAGTTCAAGTTTCACCCCATAGCAGAACTTGGCTACCAGTTCGAAAGTTTTAGCCTACCACGAATATCAGGGAAGTTTATATTGCATGCTTCTTCTCCATCTTCGGATGCTTCTTAAATCAACTTTCCATGAACTCACTTCTTGAGAGCAAAAGAAACTGCATCGAATACAATTTATGTGTGAACTTGGCAACCAAATAAAATTATAACTACCATTATAACATCGTGTATATAAAATTAGAGATCATTTTCTTAGTGAACTGTGTTAGAAGTTGAAAAGTTATTCCAATGTATATAACCAATAACTACAAGTGACAAAAATATACATGTCAAAATGATGTAAATGTAAACATGAAAAGAACAAAACTTACATTATGAAGATGGAAAGACATTTCTCCAACTTCAACAACATCACTAGGAAGCCCAGCGGTGCAAAACCTACATTAGCAACAAGAGAAGTTATAATGTCAGTCAACAAATATGGGAGAATGAGGGCAACTACACTCAAGCACCAGCAATTAATGCATCTATGAACTCAACAGCTCAAATCCATTTCCTTCTTAAGAAATCTGTAAAATAGAAGCAAGCTCATTCTCCAAAATAGAATTAATCTTATGAAAACGCCCACACACACGCACATCATTCTATAAATCTGATAATCAAAATATTGACAGAGAAATGAAAAGGCAGCTAATTAAAGTGTTCAACTTGGGTTTCATTAGTATTTAGTAAATTTTATATAATAAAATAAAATAAAAATGTATGTACATATATGTGAAGAATTGGGCCAGTCTCCAGACGGGGTATACCACCCCATCCTTGAAACGGAGTCAAAGGAAATTGCACACACTGCACCCATCTTCGAAAGAGTCGGGGAAGAAATCACCCAATTAGGGACGGTACCCAGAGAGATGATATTAAGTTATAGACCTACTAATAAAAGTTTTAGCACTTGCATGTGCAAACAGTAGCCAAAATCCTCCAGAATCCTCACATTATTTTGATAACATTCAACATATGATACCCAGTTCAACATGTGGACTCGTGTGAAATATACTGATTTATCAGTAAAGACTACAGACAACTGCAATTGTTTATTTAAGCAGTTTTCTCTCAACAAACATCAGGTTTTCGCACAAACTTATTGGGAATTGATCAGCAAATATCATGATAACCCAACCAAAAAATAACACAGTTTACCATGATACATTGATGTATCCAAAAGCAATTGCGTCCCACAATATTAGTCGGAAAAAGGGGATCATGAATGTGTATGGGGTCGATGCTACATGGAGTAAACGAACAAGATATAAGTAGTGGACGTCAAGAAATCCATATGTCATGCACAGATAAGAAAGCAAAGGATGCCATCATTACCTGCAACCTCTTTCCCTCTTTATATAAACTCCATTTCCCTGTACGGAAATACGCATTTTCCGAGGATCAAAAACATTCCTAGGGAAGAAAAAGATCAAATGTTAAACAATAGCCATTTAATGCCTGTATTATAAAAAACAAAGTAGGCTTATCATCAGTGTAAAGCTAAATCGAAGCACTATGAATGATAGAAAAATAAATAAATAAATAAACCAAAAGAAATCGTTATCAACAATTGGCTTACCCAAAAAAATAAAGAAAATTCATCAGAAGGTCTCCGAAGTCCTGCAAGATCATTAGTATAGCGGTTAAGCAAAAGCAATCTAGTAATAATCATTGGCACAATTGTGGAACAGAAAAGGACAGAAAGTACTGAAGTTGAAATGGAACTTCAAACTAAACCCAGCCACATGAAATTCACCAGAACAAGACAGGAAAAAAATTATCAGGACATGGAATACTATTTCCAGCATTGCACAATATATCTGGAATCTTTACTTAGTGCTTCACAAGAGCATGGAAATTTCTTTTGGGTGGATAGGGTCCATAAAAGCAGTCTGGTCCCGGTGTCTACAGCCCATCAAAACTCTATCACTACAAGAATTGTGGATTTCTATATTTTGGTGTATTTACTTACATTGGTGTGGCAAAAGCCGGTTCAAAACAGCGTAAAGTTCTGAAATATCCCTTTTGTTTAGTGAAAAAATTCCCCACTATTGAATCAAACAAGCATTCACCTAGGCAACTACAGTTATGCTATGGCAGCAAAGCCCATGGCCCAATGCAAGACAGGAAACAAATTAAAATATGCAGCAGAGAGAAATTGGTTGATACCACGCATATAAATTCCATTACTCTCTAATTTTTAATTAAGGTTTTAAATATGCAATACTTATTCTTGTTTCTTTAGTTAAATACATATTTTAACACATAGCTTCACACCCTTTACAACAAAAACAGAGTTAGAAACCACAGTACAATCATATTATGATCCATGGAAAAACTATAAATGTACAAAATATCCTACTATGTCTACGAAAGAGAAGATTATAAATGCTAGTATGATGTATTGTCATCCAACAGAAACCATGCATACTAACAAGACAAATATATAACGTGGCAAATGAAATTACTTGGTTGATAGGTTGGCCAAGAAGACACTCATGCTGGGGAAAACGCACAATTAGTAGTACCTACGATAAGAGTGAAACAGCAAGTTAAAGAAACATAGAGTACCTGTTGAATTTTTGCATTTTTCTTACCAGAAAATATGTCTGAAAATAATATCAAAGACCTGACTAAAAGAATAAGCAACAAACTTTCAAATGCAAAACTATATCATGCAATGCTCCACTAAGAGAGAACAACAGGTTAGTAGAGCCATTATTACTGTAGGCTCCAAGTTACTTAAATTGCTCCAGAAAATATAACATGTTCATGCTTCCTAAAAATGAGTAGGGAATCAAGTGACACTTCATGCATAGCCAAGGGCTGGTTCTAATTTATCTTCAACTTTCTATACCAAAGAAAAACTCTCCAATTCACACAGCACTTGACTCCCCAACTTCATTTTTATTTTTTCAGCTACCAATTACATTTGCTTTTCAACTAGAATATGTGAACTTAAACATCCTTTCCAACTAGAATATGCCCTATCCCCAACTGAATAAGTACATATCACAAAGACAATGCTTAGGTTGTGTTCCCAAAACTCGTGATATAATATTTACAGCCTAGTCAAACAGGTTATCAGTTCCATAAAGAATGGAATTTCATCAATCTTAGTTCCCTTTGTTCCTGGTCTTTGAAATCAACTCAAGATGGACAGAACTTTGCGAACCTATCCTCAGTCAGAATTGTAAAGCAATACAAGAGACTTAAATAGAAATCAAGCTGCAGTATCATTTCCCTCTTTGCAACCACAAAAGTTGTTAATAGACTAGCTTGCTCAACTTTGTCAAAAATTGGTGATTGATGAAGCATCACGGTATCTAAAATCTGAGATAAACCCTCAATGATTTGGTACCTTTTTGCGGCAACACTACATATCTAATTGTATGAGTTGATATATCAAGTCCACTACTGACCAGCAAAAGAATAAGTATTAAAGCAAAGTATATATATATATATATATATATATATATTTTTTTTGGAAGGAAGAAAAGTATACTTTGATCAGGCATAATGTTCAGTAAATGTTTAAAACTCTATATCACCTTTGACACCATTTTTGTCCCTACTGAAAAATGGTTAAATTTAAAAACTAAGCATTGATATAATTTAATTACATTAAGCCCGACGAGAGGTGTTCCAGCATTACTCACCAAACAGTAGGAAATCAAGCCACCAGAATAAGACTGATCCAGACTACGATCTGCCAAGAACTGTTTCAGTACCAAAGCAAGGCGTGTAGCGGCTGGAAACTGCTCAGTTAAATCTTTAACCTGCAAATGACTATCTACAGTTAAAAAAGTATAAATAAACATTAAGAATGTAGTCTTTAAAGTATAAATGTCAATGAAAATGTCTCAAGAAAAATAGACTAAAAAGCTTAGAACATATAGAATAGGTATCCATAAAATTATATGAGATGCTAGAATGAGAATATTTACAGAGAGAATCATTTCTGCAAAATGCAACCAAAGAACAAAGAAGAAATCATTAAAAAGGAAAAGCTCAGAGATCCCCTGCATATATAACAAAAACAAGAAAGAGTAACTACAAAGAACAAGAATGCAGCCTTACTCGCTCAACTTAGGTTGCACAATCGGTGCGTCACACATCATCCTGTGATCATGGGGTTTGGCTTTAACCACATAAAGCAAATCCTCCAAATGCAGAAACAGCTTGGCTTCTAGTACTAGAAGACCAGAAGCTATACGCAGGTACAGACAAGCTTTCACAAATCCTGCAAATCCACTTCAAAGGTAAAACATCTGGCTCTTTTGCATTTAAAAATTCAGAAACTTCAAGATGCTTTGTGTCTGAGTAAACAAAATAGTATAAATTGGAGACACCCCTCATGGAATGCAGAACTAGAAAAAGGAATGTATACTTGTGAGGCCGCATGAAGACAAGCAATCTCATGAATGCTTTAGCTACCAATCATCTTCAACACAACCTTACAAATATTATCATGACAATATTTGTAACCCCAATTACTGTTATCAATTAATAACAAACTCAACTAACATCTAGAAAGACAAAATGGGCAAATTCGATGAACAAAGTTGTGCAGTTCCATCATACGGCAATCCATTACATCGTACATTCCATAAATCAGAGCTGTTCAAAAGGCAGTAAATCGAAAAAGCTCAGGAATCATCATCTCTTTATGGATGAATCATTAGAGTAAAGGCATTTTGCACAGTAGTAGGTATGACACTAAATGCAGAAGAAAAGAGTGGGGTTAACTCTCACCCCTCATGCAAGACAAAAGCAGTTTCCATTGTGAGGTAACAGGACCGCAATGCATTCACGTAACCCCTCAGAAAAAGTACTCTCAAATTTCATAAGAAAAGATGTTGTGGTTTAGTGGTTGCTTTGCCCCATTCTTTTCCTACTTCCTCTGAAATTAAAAACTTGATAGATAGATAGGTCTCAAACAGACCCAGGCCGCCTTTCTGACATAATTTGACTGGGAAACGCCACTGGTGTTTTATATCTCAGTGCTTGCAAGAGTACGGTAAAAAAAGGTTGACTTTACAGCCCCTGACCAAAATAAAACCCCAAAACACAAAAGTCTAAGTTTTTACCGACCCTGAACATTTCACAAATACCTAACATGCACCACATCATGACACTCGGCCACAGTAGAACAAATTCCATCATAGTAAACTGAAATTCACTTAGTTCCTGAGGAATTTGGCAAGTGAAAATTTCACACCTACAATTGTTTCCACAAAGCCAGTAAGCTTGGCAGTGGATAGCAGTAAATATCTCACATTGTCGCACCAAACAAACAAATAGAGCAACAAATTGAATAAGCAATCCAGAATCAAACCCCAGAGAACATCCGATCCTGAAGAAGTCGGGGGTTTCAGAGAGAATCACAAAACCCAGTCAGCATTTACAAAACCACTGCTCAAGCTCATCTATTCTGTTGATGAACCACAAAACCTATTCAGCAATTACAAAAATCTATTCTGCTTGATGAATCACAGAACTAATTGGAAACCCCAATATATGAACACCTAGTAATTGAGAGAGTAAAGTAAAGCAGCTTACCCAAACCCAATACGACGCCGCCGCCAATCGAATGACTTATTCGAAACCCCAATCTATCAACACCTTCTAATTTCTGAATCGGGGAGGTGAATCAAATTGGGGGGGACAAGGATAACGATGAGCGAGATGACGATGAGAAGGAGAACGATATCGATATCGATCAGGTGCCTCCGATCGCTGCCGGAACTCGCAATCTCAATCACCTCCTCTGATTCGGGGGGTGGAGAGACAAGGAGAACGATGAGAGAGAGAGGGATCGATCGATCTGAGATAGGCTCTAGGGTTATATTGCTATCACGTGCCTCCCATGTGTATCTCAACTGTAGTACTGTACCCATCCAAAATTCTGCATAACCAGCCGCGGTCAACTCACCGCGCGTGTCTGTCAAGCGCGGAATTACGGCTTGGTGCAGGTGGACCTTGGTCCATAGAAGTCTCTTCGCTTCTAGGAGCTCATCAACGGCTTTCAATGATATAATGTGCTCCCATATTTTTGGACATGGTTAGGCTCATGTCTTTCCTCTTTTCAGCTCTTAAACATAGTTTGGACTTTGGACCAACAAAAAAAATTTGTCAACAGGGGATATCGCTTGCCATTGAATTCTGTATTGCTTTAGTTCTATAGATATGAGCTTCTTACGTGCTTAATTCTATAGATATGAGCTTCTTGTTCTTTACTATTCCGCCAACCGGTTGGTCCAATGCCTTTCTGCCAAATTCAGCCATTCAGGTAAGGTCAAGGCATTATGATCCATAGATTGCCATACTACAGCAGAAAGAAACAATTAAGTGGCTTATTTTTCGAGAAGAATGAATAAATTTATTGATTATTGTTACAAAGGCAATGAAGATTATCGAAAGGAAAAACAAATATAAAGACATTTAAAGAAAAAATCTAGATCGATTAAAAAATTACATTTTTTTTTTTGAATCAAACTCAAAATGGGCAACAATATATTCATCTCAAATTGAAATGACCGTTACATGTTATTCCGCTATCATCTATAGGCAAACAAGAAGATCTAAAAATACCGGCAATGATACATAGAAATAAGTCCACTCATTAGACATCATATATATTGAAATATTAAGACTTTTAAAAAAATAAAAAATCTAGATCGATTCAAAAATTACATATTAGTAGTCTAAAATAAAAAAATAAGGTAAACTCCTAGTCAGTGATTTGACTTTGGGCCAATCAATAAATCGCATTTTCTTGGTTCGATCAACGTGCCCGTCTCATTATGGTAAAACCCGAAATAAACCCGATCACAGTCGAACCGAAAACACCAGCCTGTAACAAAGTTGTGGACATCATGTCCAGAGCAAGCCCTCACCCTAAGTCGAAAACTCAAAAACCCCCGACTCCTGTCGTCGTAGATTTCCTTTCCCACGTCACGGCCGACCCACTGGCTCACCGCCGCGAGCTTCATATCGACACGTGTCTGGTTCCTCTTGTTCACAACTAAGGGAGGCAACGGCGTCGCAGCCTGCAGCATGGGACGGCTGTGGTCCCGGTAGAGGAGCCTGGCCTGGAGGGTTTTGAAGGAGACTCTGTATCTGTGGTCGGGGTTGGTGATGAGGAGAGTGATGTTCAACGTGGCCGTTAACTCGGGGCCAGTGGCGTTGAGTCGAGACACCGTCGCCGACTCGAGCTTGAACTCGGGGTCTTTCCGTCTCAAGGCCAGAAGAGCCATCCCTATGATGAAGACTCCAAGAGTGACGCCTTGTAATATAGCTACTGCGCGGTTGACGGACTTAGTGCGCTGGTCCGACCTCGTGGGTTGGTCGTAGTTTGAGCGGGCAGGGGATGGAGGGTAAGGGTAGCCGGTGTCGACTTGATACGCCCCAGCTGGATATCCAATCACTACCGTGGAGTCTTGAGCCGTAGACATTAATTGATGAAGGAAAACAAGTAAACAGTAAGGTTTTGTAGATCAAATGCTACATTTTTCGATTTATATAGGAGCTTAAGAGTGTCTGAATCCTTTCACCAGTAGAACTTGGTAACGGAATTTGCTGACATTGAGGATTAGGGTTTCTGATCGGAAAAGGAGGACTGATTTTAAGGCACCTATGTGCACCAATATCAGCCCTTATTCAACTAATCACATGGCAACTTAATTGTCTTGCATTATTATTATTTTTTTTCGCAGAAAGAGATTTAGTCTTGCTCTCCAAGCAACTTGACGTTGTATACTACTTGACTTATTTTATTTGTGTGAGACTTTAACATGGTACCAGAGCCCTTCTAGGGTTCCTGATCGTGTCTTTTTTTTTTTTTTTTTCCTAGCCGCTTTGCTCAACCTTGTGGTGATTACAGAAGAAGCAGTCTTGAAGGGACAAATGATCCCTTAAGTCCTTATTACATTAATCATTCCGATCACCCCGTAATGATTTTGGTTTCAAAACCATTAATTGGAGAAAACTATGCTACTTGGAGCCGTTCCATGAATATTGCTCTTAGTGCAAAATCTGGCCTTCATTAGTGGAACAATCGAGAAACCTTCACCATTGAAGCAGCCGTTTGAATACCAGTCACGGAAAAGATGCAATGATATGATCCTATCATGGATCCTCAACTCTCTTGAAGCGGAACTTGCCAACAGCCTGAGTTACGGTGTTACGCTGAGACTGCACGAGGCATGAAATGATATAAAAGATAGATTTTCGATCACAAAGCAATGCACCCCGTATCTTTGAGATTCATGGGAAGATTGCTTTGCACACACAAGACCATTTACCTCTTGCAGCATTTTATACAAAGTTGAAAGGTTACTGTGGGATGAATTGGCATCCTATAATAACGATATGGAACCAGGATGCATGTATACGCATGAATTGTGCTTTTGTTTAGTCCCCATTTTAATCCCAAATGGAAACCCACCAGAATTGGTTTAGAACTCGAAAATCTTTTGTGA
The DNA here is from genome assembly GCF_958449725.1 of Rosa rugosa. Taxonomy (NCBI): domain Eukaryota; kingdom Viridiplantae; phylum Streptophyta; class Magnoliopsida; order Rosales; family Rosaceae; genus Rosa; species Rosa rugosa. The sequence continues at coordinate 8,649,110 of NC_084820.1, read as the reverse complement.
GCTTGCAGTTATAGCATCCTATCCATTATAAAGTAAAAGAAACAAATTATTGCTTGTGAATATATATCTTCCACTCCCTCTTGTGTTGGCCTTCTAGGAGCTCAATAACAGCTTTCAATGATATAATGTGTTCCCATACTTATGGTCATGGCTCATGTCTTCCTCTCCTCGCGTCTCAGGCATAGTTTGGACCCAAAAAAAGATTGTCAAAAGATGATATTGCTTGCCGTTGGATTATGCATTGCTTAGTTCTATAGATATGAGCTTCTTACATTGCTTAATTCTATAGATATGAGCTTCTTGTTCTCTACTATTCCGCCAACCGGTTGGTCTGATACCTTCCTTCCAAATTCAGGTAAGGTCATGGCAATATGATTCGTAGATTGCCAAACATGAAACAATGTTTAAACCAAACCCCTACTTGACAGATTCAGATTAGTGCATGCATACATGCCTAATACCCAAGCACATGAATCTCAAATCTATATATTCCTATATTACTTGACAGGTCTAGTAATAATATATTACTTGACAAGTCTAAAAGATTAGTGCATGCATACATGCCTAATAACCCTACTTGACAGGTCGTGTGCTTTTCCAAATCTATATATTCCTTCTGGCAAAATGCAAATTACAACTAGATGTAGACCAAGAAAAACTGTTGATCTAAAAATATCCCGATAAATGATTTCCAATACTAAAATTATCTAGATATAAACGAACAATGATACTTAATAGTCAACACACAACAACAGTTGCGCCAGATAGTTCGTTATTTGTTCTAGGCAAGACTACAATGTCGCAAATAGTCATATGCTAGACAATCCATATTCAAATACAGTTCAAATGCCTTGGCATAACCCAGGCCACATGATTACAAATTCTCAACTAGCAACGGAACACGAGACCTGACCCTCCATCTATCCTGAGGTTCATTCTCTATGCTCAATTGCTTGGGAGAACTTGTATGCATGTCACCCCGATAACGCTGAACAGGCAAGTGAAACATACAAATCAACAGTTAAAAGGTTTTTGCTAAAGGACCATAGAAATGTTGAGACTTTAATAAAGATAGAAGTTTCATATGATCCAGAAGTTCTTCATAATAAGTTCAAGATGGCTAGGCCGCAGAACTTGGTTGAATTTGTTCCTGACCCACGGCAGATTGTTTGAAACAACCCAAACCGGAAGAAGCATTATTGCTGAGGTTTGTCTTTGCATTATCATCCACCGGTGTTGCTGGAGAAGTAGGGTATGGACTCTTGCTGCCCAATCTGCAATAACAAAAACAGTAAGAAAACAAATTAATGTCCTGTAAACAAAAGGCATACATCATGTGATGGCGAACTTGAATTCTAATCAATTTGATGACAGTATTTACGGGGAGTACCTGTCCCTACGCTTCTCCAGGAAACGCTGAAGAGAGTGTCTTCTTGCAATTGGGAATTCTGAACCAACAAAGAAAATAGAGTGTAAATTATGAAACCATTTGTATCAATAATGATGTGTCTTAGTTTAGTAACCAAAATAATTACCAGCTTGCAATTTGCAAATGGAGCTCTTCTGGTCAGGGTAGAGCTGGACAACTGGTGAACCAGGAGCAGTAGAAGAATTTTGAAGAGAACTCGACCCAGTTTGTATCTGTGGACTTGGAGGACAGCTGTTGCCACTATTATTTACATCAATGACCTTATCAGCAGCAGCTGCAGCAGCCGCGATAAGAAGTTCACGGACCTATTATGAATAAGGGCTAAAAGGATTAGGTTAAGTGCATAAATGACAAAGTACAGACTCTATAGTACACGGATGCAAGTTGTTTATGATATTAAGGTTATTGAAGTTCATAAGATCTCACCTTTTCTGCAGTAACTGCATCAAAGACGGTAACACTCCCTGCGTAGAAGATGGTAAGCTGAGCAGGAGCACGAGCAGGGATATTAAGTGCAGATGGCTTGTTTCTGTCCCTCAAACATCAAAACATAACACACCAAATTTTCTGTAAGCCTGACATGATCTAGCTAACCGAATAAGAAGAAATAAAACACGCATCTTTTGTATGTCAAACACAAATTAGCTTAGCATTTCAACAAAGGCAAAGTGATGTCAGGTCATATGTAATTTGACAGTCACAGACGGTTTCACAGCACTAAAAGTGTGGAGTTCTGTGTAAAATTTGCACATAACTCATCTGTTTTTCTTGTTTCAAATACTGAAAGCACCATAGTTCTAACTCATTCCCAGATCAAACCCAAGACCCAAAATCTGACACTACTGTATTCCAGCACCACAAATTACAATTCAAACCTCACCTAGACCATCATTCAACAACTACTTTGCCAGATTGCTAACCAACAACTACATAACCTTGAAAAAGTTGTGGGAACACAAAGATAAACAGTGAATTTCAACTGTGGGGCTCTCGCAAAGCCAAATTGACCTTATCTTAATCACAAATAGCCAAAGTTTCAGTCTTTTTTACAAATTCTCTCAACCCAAAACTCCACGACATAAAAACTTCTCAAAAACCCATCACAACAATCTTCTCAATTCCACTACAGAAACACCCAAAACCTCTAAGTTTTCTTCATCTTCAAAAAACAACCTTTATACAACCACTAAAGCTTGTAAATTTGTAACATAAATCACAAAAGATGCAAAGTACCTGTTGCTCTTAATGTTGGGCAGATCATGAGTAGAGGCCTCAATTTCCTCAGCTTCTTCTTTGGGCTGTTTCACATCACCAAGCTCAAATTTTTCAGCCATTTTCTTTCTTCTTTCTTTCTTTCTCTGCTGCTCTCTCTCTCTCTCTTTCTCTCTGTAATTGCTTCGAAACTTACACAGAGAATAGAAATAGACAAAAACCCAAAAAAGCTTGCTCCACCGGCGACCAACCTTTAATGATTTCACAGTTTTTTAATCTCCCACGTTTTAAAGACAGATGCTTCCGACAATTATATTAAAATGACAACTCTACCTGACCCCTTCAAACTCTTTTACGAACCTTACTACCTGTCGGTTCGCCGTTGGATGTTCTCTGCACCACTGGATCTTGTGGTTGCAATTACTCAACTAGGTTTCCAAAAGAGTACTTTCGTTAGATGTTTTCTCTTCGTGGATCTCATATTCTCATATTCCCATATTCCCATACCATAATTGCTTTTACCTTAACGTAAATACATTTTTAACCGTTTACCTTGGTGAATTACTGATTTCCTTGGTGGCTTCGTGATACCATTTTTAAGAAGGAAAAAAAACTATTCGTATCTAAGGAAAAAAATACAAACAGTGTGTGACGTTTTGCCCATTAGTAACATTGGCATCTGAGATTTTGCCATCAACCCAACATAAGTACATAGAGTCTTAATTTCGTTACAACGTCTCCTCAAGTGACATATTTTGAAGGGTGTATGAGTAATTTTAATTTCTGAAGTTTTTTTTTTCCCACCACACACGCACTCTCTCCTCCGCCATAGTTGAAAATAAATCAACATCTAGTCACTTTGAACTAGTCCAACTAACTGTTGTCGTTGATTTTTTTTTTTTTTTTAAGAAAAGTAGTAATTGCATTGATAAGCAATTTAGATAGTTACATCAGTTCTTAGTACATCGGACAGTCATTGTGGCATGTCTTCAAACCAAACACGTAAAGCAAGAGAGAACAACGCGTTTCTACATGCATTTATTGTAAGAGTGAAAATATATATATCTTGTGAACCTTGATGTAATTCATGTTACCGCACTAAAAAATATCTTGTAACATGTGATGTTCCGTTTACCTTCTTACATATTTTTTACCCAAACTGTATAAATTTACCTTGGGTAACATAAATTATAGAATGAAATGTTGGGGAGAATTAAACTTTATTCACTCCTTTCATGAATCTAAATCTAGTAGGTTTGTTATATGATTTAATTTTGTCACACCTCAATTGATTGGGTTTTTGTCCATTTACCCCATTTTTAGATATTTTTTTCCCACTACCCCATTAAGTTTTTTTAATTCCCTCTTACTCAAAACACTCTAAGGAGATCTTCCCTAATACCCCATTAAGATTTTTTTTTAGGATTAAATTCTGCTTACTACCCTATACTTTCAAGGGTTCATCAGTTCAGCCCCTGCACTTCTAATTTAATCAGAAAAGTCCTTGCACTTTCCAATTTCATCAAATCGATCCAATCCGTGACCACTTCGTCAATTTTTGGGAAAAATTTTCATACTACCCATCTGCATTCACAACACTGACGCGTCGGCGGGCTGCCTAGCGATGGGTAGTTTGGGAATTTTTTCTGTGAGAAGGTCCTACATCAGCATTTTAACAGCGAAAATTGATGGAATAGTGATGGATTGGATCGATTTGATGAGATTGGAGAGTGCAAGGACTTTTCTTATTAAATTAGAAGTACATGGACTGACCTGATGAACCCTTGAAAGTACAAGGTAGTAAGTAGAATTTAATCCTTTTTTTTAATACCATTTTACCCTCACCTCTGTTACTTAGAAAGAGAGAGAGAATGGAAGAGGGAGAAACCATAGGACTTCACCGGAGCCCGGTCACCGACCGCCGGAATCCGGCCAAATTTCGCAGGAATCCAGTCGCCGGACTCCGGTCACTAGTCGCCGCCTGCCGGACTTTGCCGAAAACCTCGCCGGAGGTCCCCAAATAGGTCGTCAGAAAGATTTAGTGCCCCAATAGACGTCTGTTGCCCCCAATAGTCTATTGACCCCCAATAGATGTCTATTGCCCCCTAATAGAGGAGCAATAAACCTCTATTGCCCCTCAATAGACGCCTATTGCTCCCCAATAGAACTTTCGGTTGCCGGAATGGGAATTAATTTTTCTAAAATTAGACAAATAAAACTTTGATTAAAGAAAAAAACGAAGAGATTATATCAATTCAAAACGTCTATTGCCCTTCAATAGATGTCTATTGCCCCCCAATAGACATTTAACAAACCTCTATTGCCCCCAATATAACCTCTTTTTTTTTTTTTTTTTTTCATTTTTCTTCCAAGGGCCTTCTGCCCCATTTTACAAAAAAAAAAAAAGATTTGGGCACCCGCCTCTCACTCTTTCGCCAGTTGCTGTTTCGGGGCAAGAACGGAGAAAGACCAGGACGACGACCGAGACCGGAGAAGGACACATAGTAGCTGTTTTGGGGCAAAAACGGCGGTGTTGCAGAGGAAGAGCGTCGAACTCGCAGAGAGAGAGCACCGGCTGAGAACCCGAACCCGTCTTCCCCTTTCTCGACCGTGAATCCTCCGATTCCGATTCAGATTCAAAACTCCAATTCATTGTTAGCGACGACGCCGCTTTGAAGTCTCCGATCAGCAAGGCTCGACTGGACCCACGGCTCTAAGCTCGGAGAAGGTGAACACCCTCAGATCGGTGATTGTCGGAGTCGAACTCGGAGCGATTGTAGTTGGTGTCATAGCTGGTAGAGGCCACGGGCTCGACCTTGGACGGTGCGGGAGAAACAACGCCGGGCTCGGTTCGTCGTCGTCACGCCTCTCGCCGGGACTGGTGATCTATATGTACGGAGAGAGAGAGAGAGATAAGAGATAGTGGCTTTGATGTAATTGTTTAATTAAGTTGAGGGTAAATTTGTCATTTCCTTTGAAATCGGGTTAGTAGGAATAAAAATCAGTTGCTAGGATAAGTGGATTAAATTTGGCCAATTTTGGTGCATTTGGTCCAAGACCCTTTTTTCTATGTCGATTTTATGTTAAATGAATTTTGAATGGCCATGGATGAAAGGACTAATCATGAACTCGACCATGATCTTGATTGATTGTATTAGGTTATTGTTTAAAATTTTGTGAAGGAGCTTTCTGTTCCATTCATCTTTAAAGTAGATAGAAAGAGGTTTTGAAAAGAAATTTTATAGTGTGCATTTGAATCTAAGAAATGAGGTAAAGGAAAAAAAAAAAAAAAAAAACTTCCATTGTTAACATACTTGTAATAAGATTAAGTCCGGATTGCTTAACGAATAGCTACGTCTCATAAATTAATATGTACAACAACTATAGAGTCACCATTTTTCAAATATGTAAGAGAAATACAAAGAAGAAGAAAAGGGTATAGAATAAGAGAATTGTATTACTTCTATGGCACGTTTACTTACTTGGAATGGAAAATAATCATGAATCGGAGACAAGTGGAATGAGAGAAGAAAGGAATCGGTATTGATTCCGGATGAATGATTCCTAAACTCATCTCCCCCCTTCGTAATCGAATTCCTGAGTATTCAGGAATCGATTCCTGATAAGGAGGTGGGACCTACATCCATTCCGATTCCTTCATGTGTTAGTAAATGCAGGATTTCTTTTACCCGGAATCATTCCAATTCCTTTATGTGTTAGTAAACGCAGGAATGTTTTTACCTCGTAATCATTCCCTTTCCTTCCAAGTAAGTAAACGTGCCCCTATAGTTGATTTTAAGCTAACAGAATCAAACTGGATAATCAACTATTATTCTCCCTCGTATCAACAATGTCAATCACTAATATGGTATTCTCAATTCTAACAATATGGTCAAATGGTCAAACTATATTCTACCCCCGACAAACAATGGTGTGGAAATAATGGGGAGCTGAGATCCATACCCAATGACTTTTTAGTTTTAATTAATTATAATTTTTTGTAGAGTCTGTTCAATTACACTCTCTCGTCAATTTCAATAATTTCATTATTTCATCCAAATTTTCATGATTTCAAGTGCTTACTTTTTAAGAGCATTTTCATTATTTATGCCCAAAAATGGTAATCTCTTTGGGCAGATCATGAGAAGAGGCCTCAATTTCCACAGCTTCTTCTTTGGGCTGTTTCACATCACCAAGCAAAAAAATTTCAGCCACTCTCTCTCTCTCTCTCTCTCTGCTGCTCTGTTTCTTTCTCTCTGTGTTTGCTTCGAAACTTTCACAGAGAATAGGATTAAACAAAAACCCAAAAAGGCTTGTTCCACCGGCGACCAACCTTTAATGAATAACTTTGAAATCTCCCACGTTTTATAGACAGATGCTTCCGACAATTTAATATCATTAAGTGACAACTCTACCTGGCCCTTCAAACTCTTTTTCGAACCTCACTATCTGTCGCCGCTGGATGTTCTCTGCACGACTGGATCTTGTGGTTGCAATTAGGTTTTCAAAAAGTACTTTCGTTAAATGTTTTCTCTTCGTGGATCTCATATTCCCATACCATAATTGCTTTTACCTTAAGGTAAATACATTTTAATCATTTACCTTGGTGAATTACTGATTTCCTTGGTGGCTTCATGATACCATTTTAAGAGGGAAATTTTTAACAACAGTATACCCCAAATAGGTGACTCCAAACTTCAGTACATTAAGTTTCAAATCAATCATTTCGGTACACGAACTTGAAATCCCGACCCAAAATATATACACGCGTTACTTTCCCCGTAACGACATATGCCATTGTGAAAAAAATTGAAGGGTAAAATAGTACTAGCATATTTGTAAACCCCCTATCCGTGTATATATCGAAGTCCACATGGGGTTAGTGACAGTCAAAGTCCTTTCTTCTTCCCGAAAGCTTTGCTTTGTCGTTTTCTTATTCAGAAAAACCTGTAGAAACAGAGAGAGCAGAGAATATTTGCAGAAGTTTGGGAGGAGAGGATATATGTAGCAGGAGATTTTATTCAGAAATCTTAGGAACTATTGGAGGTACTTTAGGCTCGATGGAGATCCAACCAATTTCAGAGGTATGGAAAACGTGGTTGCCTTTACGGCTTTACCCATCTTTTTTCCTTTTAGGGGTTTGTCTCTATTTATGGTATTTTTGAATGATTGTGGTCCAAAGATTCCACATTTATTTATGGAAGTCAATATCGCACTGTATAGGGTTTGGGGGGTACTGTGTATAATCAATACTTTTCTCTATTGTCGCTTCCCGCTTTTTCAAATAAACCCCAATTTCATACTATTAGGGTTGGTTGAGAAATGAAATTGAATGTGATTAGGGTTTTGGAACCTGCTATTGGTGATGGTTTAGGTGTAATATTGTTTGGTTGGTATGGAGGTTTGGGGGTTAATAAGTAGAATGCAAAGCATTTGCTATTTATCCACCTGAAACAGGTAAGTGAAGTGAAATCAGAAGAATTGAATGAAAAATGGATGAAAAATTAATAACTGACATAGAAAGTAGAGGAAGTATTAGATGACTGTTTTTTTCCTTTTTGGATGGATATGGATTGTAGGGTTGGATGCTTTGTTGACATTCAATTTTTGTATCCATCTTTGCAGGACCATGCGTTTTTACATTAGCCATCCATCATGATGGTATGTTTCACAGTAATGGTGGCATGAATAGGGTGTACAGGGGTGGTTTCCCAGTTGTATATGTGGATGGTGTAGACCTGGATAAGCTGTCACTAACTGGGTTTAATTACTGGGCCAATGACCTGGGCTACTGTTGTGAAATTTTAATTAAAACTCGCAAGCGCACGAATTGTCGTTAGTATAATGTGCAAGTACGAGGTTGTTCCAACTGAGGATTGATAATTAATTTAAACCCTAACTCAATTAATCCAAACACAAAATCACAAAAACACAATGAACAATTAAGATAAAGAAAGTATTGTTTTTAGATTTTCAAATAAAGAAATAATGTGAAACAAACAAAATAAAGTTTATAAGTTGAAATGTAAAGATGATAAAACCTAGGGTTTCATAATCAACCACTAATAATCCTATTTATGTTTCGATGCAATTAACAGATTCTTTTGTTTCTCTAGATGATAATTCCCGTATCTAAGTCCTTCTCAGGTACTCTAGACCATAGTTTTCTTTAAGTGTATGATGCTCTCCCTCTCGGGTCAAGATCTTATACCCTAGCTATGCAGTCTATCCTTCTTAGGTATAAATTTAACATGCAAGGATTCATTACGTTCTAGAAAACAAGAGAATCAAGCAAACCATTAGTCTTTCTCAAATAATAATGTAATTTACCACACTTAATCACAAGAAGCTAATTTGAATTATATTGCAGGTACGCCTCAAATTCGTCTTCTAATTACTAGATTCAAAGCCCTAAGGTGATCAATCAAAGAACTTAAACATAAAGCATCAATTCAAACAGTGACTAAGAATTCATCATAAAGAAACTATAAATCCATCAACAAATCATCAAAGTACATAAACAATCATGCTAGGGCATCATCCTAACCCAAGAAAAAGGTTTAGCAAAAGATAACTAAATAAAACATAGAAAAAACATAAAAAGAATGGAAGGGAAAAGATGGGGAAGATGGATGAGTCGTCTCCGTTCCTTAGGCGTCTACATTGTGCTCTCGAGACTCTCTTCTCATGTAAATTCGTACTCCCTTATATAGGGAAGATTTCTGCTCATCTTTGGCTTCATGTTTCTTTGTAAAACTTGAGTTTAGATTCCTTTCTTCATTTGGAATGGGAAAACCTTGAAATATCTCTTGTAGAAGTAGGAATAAGTTCATCATTTAATCCTCATCTAAATTAACTTCCTTGAAACATTAGGATTGAAGATCTTGTGCCACGGAATTTGAGTTCTCCACGAATGGTTGTAAATTCCCGAGCAGATTTCCTGTCCGACCTATCTTCACTCAAATAATCATAACTTTCTCCAGAAGTATCGAAATCGAGATCAGTAAAATTCTACAGAAAGTAGACATCCGTAGCTTCCCATGCATAGAAGGATCATTGTCTGATTCGATCTGGTAACTCCCAGAAATTCAGGGAAGATGGGTGTTCTGCACAGATAGATTCCCAGTCTCAGGTTGCACATTGCCTTTCAATCCTACTTAGCTCATTTTGGCTTCTTTTCTTCTTTCTATGTAACAAACCTACAAAAACAGTAAAAGATATAAATGAGTCATAAATAAGGAGAACTAAACATAAAAACCAAGATTAAGAGGCATAGAAATATAGGATAATATAAGCACATCAGCTACACTGAAGGCCCAATTGGCTATTGGTTTAGGATCCCTGGCTCGGAGGAAGGCACTGGGTACTTGCCAGTGACAACTGATGCAGATGCAAATGGGAGGATCCTGGATGTCTACATTGTCTATTTGGTGCCAATGAGAGAGTTCCAAGAGTGGGAGTTGGAACAGTTTGATGATGTGGTGGACCATATCCGTTTTTTTTTTGTTGGAAATTTTATTGAGGACCTCCCTTTAACAGATGATGAGGATGTGCAAGTGGAGGAACCAGTGGTTGAAGAAATGCTAATTCCAGAACAAGAGCTTGTCCAGTCAGAAGACCCTATAGGGAGGGAGCAGTCTATGCTTGCAGCATAGCCTCCAATGGGTATGGATGGTGTCTTGGATAATGATGACTTGATGGACCAAATTTTTAGTGCAAGAAATGAGCCTTATGGTGATGGGATGTCACGCCCTGACTCGAGCTAATTTTCTAATCTCGAATTAAGGTGTGAATCACATCTTAATTATAGAACTAATATTTCTATAACCAAAATGTGACAAAATAAATAAATAAATCGTGAACTAAAACTAGATAACAAGATCTCAAAATTCCAGCGGAAGCATATATTACATAGTCTTTATCACATAGTACATTAGTACTCATTCTTTATTCCAAACAAACATAAAGGAAACACAAGTTTCACAACCCATTTGACATTATATACATATCAGAACTTCTTGCCCTAGTATCTTGATTTCATACCTGCAAAATCTGTTAAGGGGTGAGCTCAACCAGCGGCTCAGTAGGGATATAAAACTTCCTCATGGATAATTGACTAAAGATAATTCCATCATATATTTCAATTATAACATGCATATCAAACAATGATGCAATCCAACTCCATTTATATACCCGTTAATTCATATACCAGAATACACAAGCCTACATGTCCCATACCGTGTACTTTACAGTTTTGCAACTGTGACTTGAATATCCAAACATATAAATTAATCCCCTGACTCAATCAAATCCCCCAAATCCCTTTTGCTAGTCATCTTGTCCGAAAACATTGATCTCCAAGCCCAAATCACCCAAATATATCGACAATTATACAGCCGATATTCTAAACCTAATTGTGCACAAGGGCTCGCCTGAGCTTGATCCCTACAATGTTCAGACTCAACTACACAAAAAATAATTCCCACAATCACCAAATAACCATAATTTCCCCCCAACTCCTTTACACTTGATAAATAACAACCTCCATGAAAACATGCACTTACATCGATCAATGTACATTTAGTACATGTAATTCAAATATTATCAAATAAATCATTCAAAAATAATATTAACAAGAATACCATATACACGAAGCACATAAAATCAATATCCAATCATAAAAAGTTACCCCGAGATCCCCCTATCTTATTTCTGATAATCGTGGACAATACAAAATAAAATCAAGCCTCCTAGGTCGTCAAAAAATAGTTTCACCAAATATAAATTTTGTTTTCACCAATAGAAAGAGCTCGTCAAGACTAATCCGTAGGCGAAAACGGATCCTAAATCTGACTTACGGTTCAAAAGTTATGCCAAAAACAAATCCTAGAGAGAGAATGGAAAGAGAGAAATGTAGGAGAGAGAAACTCCGAAAATTGTGGAGAAATAATGATCTGGTTGGGTCCTATTTATAGGGCTGAATAACCGACACAATTAGGTCAATTTTATGGTTTTGGTCCATAAACCACTGCAAGTGGTCTAGTAGTTCTTGCCTAGTGGGGTGTGCTCCCCAACCTAGGTTCGAACCCCGAAGTTGTCAAAATGGTCAGACACTGTGCTGCAATGTATAGTTGAAGCATTTCACATGCGCCGAAGGGGTTTATCTTGGGCTTAGGAAGCTTTTGGGTTTCCCTTGACAAAGTCAAAAAAAAAAAAGGTTTTGGTCCATAAGTGAATGACACATGTCAAGGCATTACTAATTTTCCAACACTTGTACGCCACATGTCCAAATCTGATAAATTGCATTATCACTATCCGCCACATGTCAAACATCTGATATACATATTCCCACTTGCAACACGTAGGGCTGCTGTCCTTGGTCACCAAGTAATGCATACCGACCAATAATAACGCGACATGTGTCCAAACTAATGTAATTTCTACTCAAACTTTCAAAAAATCATTAAAAATAGCTGGAGAATCCGAAAAAATCACCGAAAATTGCTACGAACTCGTGAAAATGTCTACTTTATTCTTATGTAACTGAAAATAAAATTTGACCTACTAAAAAGAATTTCAAATATTTTTCAAGAGCTTTAAAACTAGTAAAATTGGATAAATTTTTTTTCTCAATAATAACTTTCCACTTTAAAATTCAGGTTGTCACATGGGAGGAATCCAAGGTCAGGCCCACAAAATGGCCCAAGGACAAGGTCAAGGGCTGGAATACGCATTACTGAGCCAAGTGATGGGCCAGCTCAACTAAGTCCATCTTCTCAAGTGACAAAGGATAAAGGGAAAGGGAAGCAGAAGGTCGTGGAGAAACCAAAGAGAAAGGTTAGGAGATCAAACAAGTAGGGGCCATATAATACCAGGAGTGGGGGTGAGTGTTCTAGGTCTATGCCTGCAGCAGCCTAGGAGGAATCAAGTGATGAGGACTATGATGGAATTGTGGACAGTGACAATGACTTGGCTGAAGAAGATGATGATGCAATGTTTTATTCCCATGTTGATGGGGAGACACATGGGGTGCAAGGGCAAGATGAAATGGGATATGAGGGAAACATTAGTGAAGATGAGGAAGTAGATGGAGGTTTAGATGGTTTTGTCAGTGCACATGAGTCTGATAGTGATGAAAATGATGTTGGTCCCTTTAGGGTAAAGGGTAAGAAGAGGTTTGCTGACTTGGTAGAGTTTAGTGAGAAAACTAATATGAAGAATCCAAGGTTCTGTCTTGGAATGGTGTTCCTAAATGCAGAAGTGTTCAAGCGTGCAGTTAGAAAGCATGTTGTGTTGACCAAGAAAGAGTTGAGATTTCTAGGAACACAAAGCATCAGGTGTTGGTGAGATGCATAACTTCTCCAAATTTGTCACGCCCCGATTTTTAACACACTTAAAAATCGATATATATATTCCCATAATTATGCATGCGTGAAGATTCAGCCATCAATACAAAATACTTGGAAAACTTTTTCCTTTTAAACCAAGTACATGCATACCGATGCCCTGAACCTACTATGTTAATACAGACTCGCTCCGCAGAGTCAAATATTACACAAGTTATGAATTAAATTGCCACAACAATAAAATAAGTAAATACTCCTCAAAGCTTACTACAAGTGGAAGTCTTAATCACAGTAAAGTCACAAAATTGGCTCCTCAGAACTTGTGATAGCCTTTCTCCAAGGCCTCGATTCCACCACTCTGATCTTCCGCCATAGTTGATAATAAATCAACATCCAGTCACTCTAAACTAGTCCAATTACCTGTTGTCTTTGATTTATTTTTATTTTTTTTTTAGAAATATACAGCCTCTTCCTGTGATAACCTTTCTCGAGGGCCTCGATTCTAGCGCTCTGATCTTCCGCCATAGTTGAAAATAAATCAACATCCAGTCACTCTGAACTAGTCCAACAACCTGCTGTCGTTCATTTTTTTTTTTTGAAGAAGAAAAGTAGTAACTGCATTGATGAACAATTTAGATAGTTACATAAGTTCTTAGTACATGGGATAACCATTGTGGCATGTTCTCAAACCAAACACGTAAAGCAAGAGACAAAAGCTAATTTTTTTTTTTTTTTTTAAGGAAGCGGTATAGTCGGTGAGCCGTGACCTGTTGGTTAGTTAGCATAATTAACACTGTGGAGGTCACGGGTTCAAATCTCACTAACATCAGGGATAGGGTGGGGTGGGGAGTTACATTGTCGTCCAAAGTAAAAAAAAAAAAAAAAAAAAAAAAAAGCGGTATAAGAGCTAACTCAGCGCCTTTATCCAAACTTATTAAAAATCAAGAAAACAAGATACATAGCAAGGGGGGCTATACCAAACCTTGCCAAGAGAAAATACAAAAATGCAAAGTACAAAAGATAACTAAGATCCTTTGACAAGCGGGGGACTAGGCCAAGACCGCTTCCAAAACAAACATAGTATTGAAAGACAAGAAAAAGAGGCACTTCTTATCTTTCATGCTTTTTCCACCCATAAAATTAAGTCAACCCTTCTACTATAAAAAACGATAATTTGAAAAACCCAAATAATCAACTTGTAGAAACTTATGGAGCTCACTAGGAGGATTATCATACCAAGCAAACGTTGCGTTTGAGATTCCCAAATTTGCCATCTTGTCAGCTACAACATTACCTTCTCTAAAAATATGACTACATCGAAAATTCATTTGATGTACTTTAGATAGACAATTGCGCCAACGAACTCTTAAATTCCATGGAGGAGAAAATGATCTAGAAGAGAAGCAAGCTACCACACTAATAGAATCACTTTCCAACCATAAATAGAACCACCCTCTAGCATAGGCAATTTCGATAGCCAAGATAACAACATAAAGTTCATAATAGAAGGAAGAATTCTAGCCAAGTGACTGACAAAAACTCCCTAAAAAACCACCTGAGGCATCCCGAAACACACCCCCACAAGCTGCCGGGCCTGGATTGCCTTGCGCCAAGCCATCAGTGTTTACTTTGACCCAAGGAAAAATTGGCCATTTTCAAAAAACATGGTGAACTTTGGGAGCCTTACCACGTTTAGGAGCAATTCCAAGAGAAGACAATAATTGGTCATCCAAAACACCCTTACAGTGACCATGAGCAAACAGACTAATTTGACGAATCCATGCCAAAATTGAACAACACATAGTACAAAAGATAAGGGGACGATTGTTAAACCCGAGCCTATTTCGAGCCTTCCATATTGCCATAAAAGTAAACATGCCAGCTGCTAGCCATAAATTAAAGAGCTGAGAAGAGAAAGACTTTCGACAATAGCTCACCCAAAAGTCTAACAGAGAGGCAACAGAAGAAAAAGAAGTACCGAATTGAGCAGCCAACCATCTCCAAACCCGTTGGGCAAAAGGGCAGTGTAAGAATAGATGTAATGATGATTTCGCAGAAGAATAGCATAACTGACAAATAGACACAACAAGAATCCCACATATTTTCACTCGATCATCAGTAAGTAACCGATCAAATAGGATTCTCCAAACCATCAAAGAGTAACAAGGGGGGATGAAAGACCGCCATAAATTAGAAGCCCAATCCTTTACACTTAGATGATGCCTCAAAAATTCATAACTAGCCGAGAAAAATAGCTCACCAGAGGAAGAAGGCTCTCAAATAAGCATATCTGACTCATCAGTAAGAGGGAGAACAATATCTGAAATTTGTCTAGCCAAGAGTGACAAAAGAAAGGAGGAAGTTGCCATGAATGATGTGAAATAAAATCTGTCACCTAAAGATTGCTAAAATGGGACCAATATTAGATACCCAAGGTTTCCAATATAAGAGCTTGAAGCCATTTATCCTTCCAAAATGACACATATTTACCATTCCCAATCAACCATCGACAATTGTGAATAAAATGAGAAGCAATTTATCCTTCCAAAATGACACAGATTTACCATTCCCAATCAACCATCGACAATTGTGAATAAAATGAGAAGCAATTGATCGGAAGCTTGTCCACATTGAAGACTTACGATAACCCAATTTGCGATTATACAAAATTGGATATCTAGACCGCACATATTCTCCCCATTGAGAAGAAGAGGTAAAAGAGTCCCAAGCAAACTTCAAAATAGCAGCTGAATTAAGACAAAACCTCATTTCTAACTAACAAGTACGCAGCCTGATTACATTTACGTGGGCAATAAGTACAAACAACTGAAGTGAAGATGTGAAACAAGGACTTCACCTCTTCTAATAAGATGCTTTCTACAAACAAGTCTGCCACATCTTTAGCTAAGTCATTGACCACCGACAAAGCATCAAACTCCAGAATTATATGAGAAGAATGAAAACCATAATTTTAAATCACTTGCAATCCCATACCTGCTATGTGGATCTCAGTAGCCTTAGGATTGAATCTGCCTTACAATCCTTTAAAAGCTGCCAAAAACACATTTCCCAACTCATTTCGAAGAACAACGCCGAGGCCTCTAACTCCTGCTCTTTCATCATCAGTTGCACCATCCACATTTAACTTGAGGAAGGGAATCTGAGGTTTAACCCATTTAGCAGTTGATGTTCTACGGACCACTTGATCTTGTGGTTGCAATTAGGTTTCTGAAAGAGTACTTTCTTTAAATGTTTTTTTATTGATGGATCCCTAGCCATAATTTATGTTCCCCAAGGTAAATTTATACAGTTTGGGTAAAAAAGATGTAACATGGTAAACGGAACATCACATGTTACAAGATATTTTTTAGTGTGATAACATGAATTACATTAAGGTTCACATGATATATATTTTCACTCTTACAGCTTTGTAACGATAAATGCATGAAATCATGTGAAAGTGAGCTTTTCATTCGATATATGACACTCTAATACTCTAAGGAAATTGTGTAAAAAGAAAAAAGAGCAAGTAAAATTATAGAATGAGATGTTGGGGAGAATTAAACTTTATTCATTCCTTTCATGAATCTAAATCTGGTAGGTTTGTTATATGATTTTATTTTGTTAGACCTCAATTGATTTTTTTCTATGTCCATTTTTTTTTCCTGAAAAAGGGGCGGTGCAGCTGCTTTCAAGCCTTGATTACTAAAACAGCATAATACATGAGGGGACAAGGTGCCTAAACCCTATATTACAATACGCATCAAGAGAACTTCATGAAATAGTAACAAGAGTCTCAACTAAAACAATGTATTCTAACAAGCACCAATTAACGAATAGTGCTCTACTGGCTACTCTATTCGCTTTACAATTGTGGTGACATACCGGAAACATAACTCTATTATAAAGAAGCATCATTACAAATAACACAGCTTTCCCACTATGTTGCCACCAGAAGATAAATCCGGTAACACTTAACTTCACTCTGCCACTAAGAGGCTGCGACCATTTGACCAAGTAAGGAACTCTCCGCCTACCTAGAGCAGACACGTTGATTTTAAGATAACAGAATCAGACAAGTCAATTCTCTTATTCTATCCCCTTTTCTTCTTCTTTGTATTTCTCTTACATATTTGAAAAATGGTGACTCCATAGTTGTTGTACATATTAATTTATGAAAAGTAGCTATTCACTAAGCAATCGGTAATTAATCTTATTACAAGTATAACAGTGGAGGGATTTTTTTTTCTTTCCTTGACCTCATTTCTTAGATTCCAATGCACAATATAAAATTTCTTTTCAGAACTTCTTTCTATCTACTTTAAAGATGAATGGAACAGAAAGCTGCTTCACAAAATTTTAACCAATAACCTAATACAATCAACCAAGATCATGATCGAGTTCATGATTAGTCCCTCTCATGCATGATCGAGTTCATGATAAGAGAATTGTATTACTTATATAGTTGATTTTAAGATAACAAAATCAAATTGGATAATCAACTATGATTCTCTCAACAATGTCATTCACTAATTTTAAATATTCTAAAGCTCGTGGCTCTGTTCATAATGGAGGGAAAATACGGTTTTGCCATTTGTTTTTCATGATTTACGGTTTGCCATTTCCAACTATTCATCACATTCACAAGAAAAGACGGTTTTACCCCCGACTTTTGACTGAAATTACAATCCTGCCATATCCTTTCAGTTTTATTTTATTTTATTATTTTTTTTTTAAAGGAGAACAAGTCTGTTTTGTATTTGTAAATTTTTACAAATCATGAAAAGAGATTTTTTTGTTTTGTTGTATCCCATTTGTTGCTAATCTATTATTAACAACAAAACAAATCATATTCTAAGTAGCACCGATGTTTTTTAGATTGCGAGTATTCATCTATTACATATGAAACTTGGAGAAAAAAAAAATATCCGCAGCATCGCGCGGGTCAATTTGTTAGTACATATGATGCCAGGTATTCTCAGTTCAACAATATGGTCGAATGGTCAAACTATATTCTACCCCCGGCAAATAATATTCTACCCCCGGCAAACAATGATGTCGAAATAGTGGGGAGTTGAGCCCTATACCCAATGACTTTTTAGTTTTGATTAATTCTAATTTTTTCTAGTGTTTGTCCAATTACCTTCTCTCGTCAATTTCAATAATTTCATGATTTCATCCAAATTTTCAGGATTTCAAGTGCCTATTTTGTAAGAGCATTTTCATTATTTATGTCCAAAAAGGGTAATCACTTATTTTCACATTACCGATTAGGTAACTAAAAGCAAGTCTAAGTAACCCATTTTGTGAGCAAATACCAATATATCTTTATATGCTCTAGCACGTAAATTGAGTTTAACGAAAAACTTTAAGCGTGTTCAAGTAAATCCAGAATATGTGTCTGGCCCAAACTCGAAGTTACTTTCTCTAGTTGAAATAAGGTTTATATTAGAGATATTCTCGGAGAATCTTAAGAGATATCCAATCAATGTACGATTATGTTTCCATGTACAACTCTATCTCTATGCTTGTAATCCTCTATATAAAGAGGCCCCTATTATCAATGAAAGTATGACTCAATTCTCTCCCAATTCAGTTTTCCTTAAACACGTTATCAGCACGAAGCCTTAACCCTGAAACAAATAGTCAAACCCTGATTCAAGAAGCTAAAAACCTTGAATCCGAATACAAAACCTTGAAGCCTTTTCTGCCTCCACCTCACACCTTGAAGAACTCGATCCCAGGAGTCCAGAACCGGCGGCGGCACCCCAAGAACCGGCCGGAAACCTACCGAACCGGCCACCGGAAGCCCCATACAACTCGCAGCAAATATTCCACCGGTTCACCATCTTCCGGACCTCCAATTTCCACTAAATTTTGGTAGCAGAAGCCCGTTGATCTGAAGATTCAGGAACCGGAAGAAAAAGTATAAAAACCGGCCTAAAAAGACATGAACCGGCCACCTGAGCAGCTGTATCTTGAACCGGTAGAAAAGAAGAAAAGAAGAAAAGAAAAAAAAAAGGGAAAGGAAAAGAAGCCCAGAAGCCCAAGCCCAAGGTAGAGGCCCAAAGCCACATCAGCACCAGACCCCACTGCCACGTCAGCAGATCAGTCAACCGCCATGTCAGCATCCGGGGGACCCACTGTCAGCATCCAGGGACCTACTGCCACGTCAGCTCGGTCAGCCTGGCCAAACGGTCAACGGTCAGCCCTGGTCAACAGTCAACGGTCAACAGTCAACTCCGGTCAACGACCCCGCCCACTTTTTCCGACGATTTTTTCCAGTCAAATTTTCCGGCGACCTATTTCGAGGTATTTTTTACTAAACATTCCTGTTTTTGTAGAGTTTTTAAATTCAATTTCTCTTCTTTTTCGGGGACTTGCAACCTCCCTTCTTTTATCCCCCTTTCTTTATCATAGGGGAGACCAAATTAAGCCGAACTGTGGGGGTTCGTGCTCACTCCAAGCTTGGAGCTTGTAGAGTTCTCCAAACTTAGAGTTTGTTGAGATAAAATGATCGACCGTAAACATCATTGTTTCGATCTAATCCAACCCCTCTTGAAATCGAATTTCTTGGAAGCGACTACGCTCGGAAATTCCTAATTTCTTGGAAGCGACTACACTCAGAAATTTATTTGTTTTCGTGGTAGCCTTTTTTGCTCCGAAACTTACCCTAATTTCTTGTTCTCTTTCAGGATGAGTAAACTGAACAAATTGGACTTTGCTCCATTGGGAACACCTGGCTCTGAATATCACAGGTGAGTTCGTGATATCCGCCAGCATCTCAAGGCCGATGGAATCTTGGATACAATTCTCGAGCCTAGCCAGGACGTGCTAACTGTTGAGCAAGCTCAAGATTTGGAAGCAAATAGAGCAGCCTTAGAGGCAAATAAGGCGAAAGCCATCATCCTAATGACTCGTCATATGGATGATTCGCTCCAGTACGAGTGTATGAATGAAGAAGACCCCAAAAACGCTGTGGGTCTCACTCGAAGAAAGATTTGGCAACGTCCATGACTCCCTGCTTCCTGACCTAGAAGTGAGATGACATAGCCTCCACTTCTGTGATTTCAAGTCAGTTCTTGACTACAACTCGGAAGCACTTCGCATTAAATCCTTAATGGAATTCTGTGGTAAAGAGATCACAAATGCGATGTTGATTGAGAAGACTTTCTCTACCTTCCCCGTCTCTGCATTGATGGTTGCTGAGAACTATCGAATTGATGTTACTGCAGGACGGATCACAAGGTATCATGAGCTCATTGGAGCTATGAATGTCGCTGAAAAGCATGACAACATCCTTGTGAAGAACTATAATTTGAGATCCGTGGAAATAGAACATATTCCGGAATCCAATTATAGTAGCGCCCCTAAGAGAAGGCGCCAAGAGCGAAACCCTAACCTTAGGGATACTTCTGGACTTTCTGGTCCATATAATCGCTCTACTTGGGAAGGTAATCGCCAAAATAGGCGAACACGGAACCGAAGAGGTCAACGTGGAAAGAGAGAGGGAGGCAAGGCCTCTGGCCATGTTAGTGGTGCCACCAACACTAAGAGCCATCTAAATGACGCTTTCAAAGCGCCTCAATCAATAGAGTCTTGGCAAAGAGATGTATGTTCTCGATGTGGAGTATATGGTCATTGGGCACACATTTGTAGAGCTCGTGAAGAAATTGTCACCTCCTACAAAGCATATTGTGAAGCAAGAGAAGCTCACGATGTGGAACAAGAAGATCAAGAAGATGATCTAGAGTGAAGGGTTGAAGACTACAAATCTGGCTGGGATCAATAGATCGCCAATTCTGTTTAAGTCTTCACACAAACTAGTCACACTCTCATAGTCTCAGCAAAGTATCAACTGGTTTTGAACACAAGAACTGGAAAAAGAAAAAAATCGAGAGAGACAGAGAAGTGAGAGAACTGAGAAGAGAAGGGAACTCGATCCTTACCGGCGATGGGGTTCTAGCCATGAGAGAAGCTGAGAAGGGACACGCGAGAGAGGCGCCGGCGGCGGTGGTAGTCGTGTGAGAGATTAGGGAGAGATCGAGATATCAGAGATGAGGGAAAAATGAAGGAAACGGCCGAGATACTCTCGAAGCTAGGGTTAGTTGATATATATATATATATATTTATTATTAAAAATAATTATATATATATTAATAAAAATTCGGTCCGGTTCAGTTCAATGCGGGCGGTTCGAAGCCATGAACCGAACCCGTACCGCAGTTAAGCGGTTCGGTGCAGTTCTCTTCCAAAACGACGTCGTTTTGCTCACAATTCGGTTACCGAACCGGAAAACCGGTTCGGTTCGGTCGGTTATCGATTTTTCACCAGTTTATGCCCAGCCCTAGATACCAACATAGACATACAAAGCTACTATGACTGTGTTGAAAAATCACTATAACAGTTATAGAGAGCTACTGACTTAAAATCCATTAAAATGAAAACAGAAGATATTGACATTAGCTTGAAAAGATACTAACATAGATATAGAAAAGCTACTATCATTGTGTAATAATAAATAGGTACAGAACTTAAATGTAGAAATCAATCAAAAAGAACTAACATAGGCTTGACACAGATAAAACTTCTAACTATATGAATATTGTATCAAATGCTAAGCTTAATCAAGTAGTTGCCCAACCTATTATAAATGTCTTCCTAATATAATTCATTCTTATCCATTGGTATTTTATTAGTATCTACATCAACTACTTGACATTTATTCAGGATTATATTACTGATCCATTCCTATCTATACAATATTCATATTCGAGAAGCCATTGCACCACCAGCTTCTCTTAATTGAGAACTCTTGCATTCTCTGTTCATGACTATTATATGATACAATATCCATGGGCATTCTCTTAATCCGATCAAAAAATTCAAAACCCTAGAAAATCAAAATCCCCTAAATTCCACCACCAATCTAAGTGAACCATCCTAAACAGTCTCAAATCAAATAACTCCAAACACACAAATTGCACTAAAAACACGATCATTCAAGTGAGAGAGAGAGAGAGAGGCTTACGAGACACAATAGCTCTTGGCTGATTCGAACCAAAACTCACTCAGATTGCGCTTCCACCGACATTTCCTCCCGAATATGACCTTATCGTAGCCACTCCGAAACTGTCCCAGGCTCGATGAGTAAGGTGTCGAAACCTAAATGGCGGTGACGTTGACGAGGCTGAGAGTCGAGTCCTCGCTTGAATTCGGTTCCGGCATATCGAGAGTGCCGGGAAATGAGATCCGGCGAGCATTAGTGAAGACAGATTCGATCTATGGCTCAATTTGAGAATTGGAGAGAGAGAGAGAGAGAGAGAGAGAGAGAGAGAGAGAGAGAGAGAGAGAGAGAGAGAGAGAGAGAGAGAGAGAGAGAGAGAGAATGGATCTGAACCACCGGAGTGAGAGATCAAAATAATTTGTTCTCATACTGGTGAAGGGGTATAATTGTCATGGTTGAAAATAGTTTAAGCCTGAAATGGCCTTACGTATACAAAAAAGATTAGGTGGCCTTATGACTAATTAAAGTTTCAGAATGACACTTGTGTGTAATTTTCTAAAAATTGTAAACAGCAGTTGGAGAATTATTCTAAAATAGTTTTGGGGATTGGATATTAGGTATCCCTACAAAGCTAGATACATGAAAAGTTTTGGCAGGGTAGTTCTAAGAGTTATGTTTTGGTTTAAAGTTGACCTCCAGATTTAATTTTAATCATGTCATCGTGGAATTTGATGAAAGGGTAAGAAGCTAGATGAGAGTGATCCTCTTCATATAGCTAATTACGGATTGCAATTAGGGCTGTCAATTCCGACACGACTCCAAACCCGCACGAAATTAAACGAGTTGAACCTGCACTATTAAAAAGCGGGTCAGCCGTGGGTCAACCCGTCATGATCCATTTAATAAATTGGTCGGCCACGGGTCAACCCGCCAACACGAAGTGAACCCGTATAACCGAATTATGCTATACTTCTTCTTAAAATTTTAGACGTTGGGAGTATTTGATCATATGATCAGACAATTTGAAATATTTTGCTATATAATTATTGGATTTAATTATTTATAAATTATATATAATTATTTATATTTTTCGTCTTGTGGAGTTTTTAGTGAATT
Source organism: Rosa rugosa (assembly GCF_958449725.1). Taxonomy (NCBI): domain Eukaryota; kingdom Viridiplantae; phylum Streptophyta; class Magnoliopsida; order Rosales; family Rosaceae; genus Rosa; species Rosa rugosa. Next base: position 8,626,000 of record NC_084820.1, on the reverse strand, counting down.
TAATCAATTTATGCATTTTTTTAGTTAAATGGGTCGCATTGTTAACCCTTAAATGTGTCATTTTGTCTAACACGACACGACTTATTTATTAAATGGGTTAAGCGGGTTGGAAACGGGTAACCTGTTTAATAAATAGGTTGGGTTTAAGTTTACATTTTTGACACGATTATTAAATGGGTTGGGTTTGGGTTCGTATCTTGAGACTGGACAAATATCTTGACTCGACACGAACCCAACCCGACACGACCCATTGACAGCCCTAATTGCAAATTTGCAATACCCTTATTCAAAGAACTTGGAACTATATTTTTCAAGTTAGAAACTTTGAAAAAAATGCTCTATTCTCTGACTCTCGTAAGAGAGGTTTCTCCACGGCTGCTGGCTTCGACTGGTGGCGGCTCTGATCCTTTGACAGGAATTGGGGTCCTTTCTCCTCTCTTTCGTCTAAATTGCGGTGGTGGCGGCGGGCCTATTCGTCGGTATCGCCTAAACGTAGGCTTTGGCCTTTTTCTCATTGCAATTGCTGTTGGACGTGATGGCAATGATAGGTGTGTGGCCAATCAGATCTGGGATCGGAGGGGCTTTGGAATGAGGGCAGGGGTCGTCTCGACCTGCAGTGGTGGCTATTTTGGCAGCAAAGCCGACTGGGCTGGCATTCAGCCGTCGTCTGGGGCTTTACCAGTTGATGGATGTGATGGAGATCCAGGGGTTGATTTAGGGCTGGTTTGGCCTGAGATTGGAAGCTATCGGTTTGGGATGATTACTCCCTCGTCCAGCACAGCCAGTTTTGGTAGAAGTGGGATATTGGGTTCGGTGATGACAGCGGAGCAACGCTGCTCGTGGATGGCTTCGGCGACGCAATCTCTAGCCGGAGTCGTTGGTCGTTCTTGCTTTGGTGGCGGTAAAGGTGGCATGGCTATCGGCGGCATCTCTGACGGCGATAGAGGCAGTGCAGGTGAAGTCGGCGGTCGGTTTTTGGCGGCGACAGGGTTGGTGCTCCTAGGGCGAACTGGATATCTTGGTGGGGCTGTGTTCAGTTGGGTTTGGGCCTGGTGTGCTAGGGTTCCTCGATTTTGGGCCTTGGTAGTGTGGGCCTGCTGGGCTTGTTTAATTTTAGAAGGGATGGAAGGTGATTTATCATCTTCCATTACTAGCTTTTAGTTTATTTAATAGGTCGCAAAGCTCACATCCTCTGAGGGTTCATTTTACTATTTGCTTCGGAGGATGCTGATCTTTGTTTGAAATAAGGGTGCGTTATTTGCCTTAAAAGGTGGGTGTACTCGGGGTGGCCTGGGGCTTGTTCTTGTCATAGAATAGGTGTTTAGGGTTCCCTAAGGAACGATTCTTTCTGTCGACCCCATAGGGGTGTTTCGTTTTTGTACTGCTTGCTGAATATATATAATGGGCTGACCTCTTTTCATCAAAAAAAAAAAAAAGAACTTGGAACTATCAAATAAAGTATGTCTACAATGAATGTAATAGACTACCGATATACTTTCTCAAATATTGGGACATAGTATGAATTTGGTTAATCATCTTTTTCAGAATCTTCGTGGTAGACTTGTTCAAATGGGACATAGTTTGGATTTGGGCCGGTAATCATCTTTTTTAGACCCAACCTGACCGTATTTCAAAGAGATTGAAAGAAGATGAGGATGATCTGTTGCAGCCTCATCTTATTGCTATTTAGTTTTGTCCTTATTTTTGGGGTTTTAGGCCTTCTGCTCACACAAAAAAATAATCTTAAAAACCAACAAAAATAGGTATTTAACGTATTTTTGGTATACCCAAACTTCAATTTTTCTGTAAAAATAGTATGTACGACTATAGTATTATTAATAATTACATATAGAGATGAGCATATATAACATAATAAAGTTACACCTAGAAAAATTAAAGGATCCTAAATTCCTAGGGTTTGGAAAAAAAAAAAAAACAAACTTGAACCCTAGGTTTTGAGAGTAGAAGTGGCGACGAATCCTTGGTTGCCTAGGTTGTTTCTAAGGCGGGTCTACTGCTCGGCCATAGAGAGATACGAGCAGTAGACCCGCCTTGGTCTTTCTTCAAAGTAGGCTTACCCAAAGTAAGTGTGATGTCTAGGAAGGTTCTGGGATTAGTGGTACTTAAGCGAGCCTTGCTCCACCGACATCTCTCTACTCACATGGTCACATTTATTTTGGAATTACCGAAAGAAGTTAGACGACTACCATTGTTTTGCATTAGCTAGCATTTTGGATTAGATTTTCTTTGGTCAAAGAGACAATGATGTAACTCCGTTGGCTTCTGAATAAAATTTCGAGTTCTTTATGACTCCATTTTGATTCTGAGCATATGACTTTTGTGACTACGATGGCTGGGCCATCAGTATTAATTCAAGGACATGGAATAGCCCAAGTTCCACTTGCCAAATGGCAATTACTGTCACAGAAACTCTCTACGCTCCTAGGGCCAATCGCAACTATGAATAACCAACGGATTCCATGCGAAAACGCATGTAGAGAACGAAAATGAGTTCCTTTGCAATACCTCTAATGATTGCGAACAAAGGCGCATCTTAGAGAAGTTTATGTGTCTCTCTAGTGGACTCTATGTCACTATTCGAGCTATTAAATCCAATAAAGTTATGAGAGAAGATCTCTTGGATTTAGACACATATTGGCTTTGTCTCGACATGATAGATCATCCTAGTCATGATATGATGATCCGTCTACTGAATACTTCACACGGACATCCATCATTTTGAGCAAAACGAAGCAAGAATCTAATGACGCCATAAATAGCGCCAACCATGAGCATGACGCCATGGTTGTTCCTCCTAGTGGCCATGACGCCATACATGCTAATTTCCATGGCTCCAACGCCATGATGGGAGATGTAGTCACACATTTTGCTTCTAATAGCGCTACAGACGCTCAGGCCCAACCAAAATCCTCATTGGTTGCTTCTAAGGCCCCTCGCTCATTTTGCAAAGTCTGTTCCTTCGGGAAATTAGGACTGAGACCGTCCTATGCAAAGGATATGAAAATACTCATTCTGTTCTTACATCGAATCCGTGGGGATTCTGTGGACTGATTCAACCAACTTGCGGACGTTTAAATATCTCATGATGTTGGTTGACATGCAAACACGCTGGTCACGTGTTGTGCCATTGTCCACCTATAAATGCTACTTATGCTACACTCCTAGCACATATCATATGACAACGGGCTCACTCCCCGGATCATCCTATTCAGTCAATTGGATTTAACTATGCTAGAGAGTTTACATCGAAAGACTTTCTGTGGTTATTGCAATGGGACTAATGTTGGACATCACATTCCCATGTACACACCCAAATGGCTCGCGGAAACGACTACGATGATAGTCCGGACATTGGTAATGCGCACCAATCTTCTTATATCCGCTTGGGGTGATGCAATATCGCATGTAGCTATCCTAATTCGTCTACGACCCACCACCACTCAATGTACCTCTGCGTCACAGCTAGTGATTGGGTACAAGTATCGTACTTACGCATATTTGAGTGAGCCATTTATGTGCCAATTGCGCCGCCACAGCGCTCTATGATGGGTCCTTACAGACGAATGGGCAACTACGTTGGATTTGAGACTCCAACAATCGTCCGCCACTTAATGCCCTTGCAAGGCGATCTCATTACCGCTAGATTTGCGGGTTGTCACTTTGATGAGACAGTCTTCCCGTCGTTAGGGGGAGATAAGAACACAGATGTTCAGCAGGAACGACAGGAATTGTCGTGGCCTGTCCCCACTATGTCTCAGCTCGATCCCTATTAAAGTGACGAGATCACACAAATATGCTGCAAACATGCCTGTAAGGAAGGACATCCCTACGAGAGGACGTAGCGCCACCCTACACGGAGGTAGGCATGGCGCCAACGCCAAAGAGAGTGGCACTCTGGAGTTACAGGCCATGACCCCAGCTAGGATGCGTGGGAGGCCCGTGGGTTCGAAGGATAATTTGGCACACTCCAATCCTTTGATCATTAACACTCAAAATCCGTCTCATGAGTATCTTCCGAGTTATGGTTATCGTTGGGGGACGCCTCAACGTCAAAACCTATTCCTGAGAATATAGAGCTCTATGAAACTAATGGGTCTTCGTTAGAAAGTGTAGTGAGAAAAAGAGATGGTAATCTCGCCTTATGGCGCAAGGCTTCTCATAAAACGCCCTGATATCGATTACGATGAGACATATTCTCTCGTAATGGATGTCATTGCACTCCACTACCCTGTCAGTTTGGTAGTTTCCGAATAACTGAACATGTAGCTTACAAATGTGGTCACTATGTATCTCTATAGGGATCTAGATACGGAATATACATGAAGGTTCATGGTGAACTTCATTTACCCAAGTCAAGTGGCTCTAGACCACGGAGCGCGTTTACTATAAGATTGAAATGCTCACTAAAGTGACTACTTGATTGGGAAGGGATATGCCCACGCGTTTCCATAACAAGTTTCGGATTCTATCGCGGTTCATGTTGGATATGATCTTCATTAGAAGCCCTTAAAGAGTTAAGGGAAACCGCTGAACACTTGAAATCCGATTTTGAGATGAAGGATTATGGGAGAACACGATTATGTCTCGGTTTGGAACTTGAGCATCGTGTCGATATGTGCTTAGGCATTTTGACAAGGTCAAACTTTCAAGCACCCCCATGATCGTCCGTAGTCTTGATCCTGAAAAGGATCCTCTTCGTCTAAAGGATGATGACGAAGATGCGCTAGAGGCAGAAGTGCCTTACTTGAGTACAATAGGCGCATTATTGTATTTAGCTCAATGCACAAGACCGGACATCTCATTTGCAGTGAACTTGTTAGCTAAGATATAGCTCTGCGCCAACGCGACGCCATTTGATTGGTGTAAAAGATATCTTTCGATACTTGAGATGTACGATTGATATGGGCTCGTTCTATCCCTATAGAGAGATGATGGATTCAGACCCATCACACACCAGGAACGCCGCCAACACTGGCCTGCGTCCTCTATCCCCATCCCAAAATGACATGTATTTTGGAAGGTTTTGCTGATATAGGGTATCTCTCTGACCCATACAAAGATCATTCCCAAAATGGTTAAGTGTTCACCATGGGTAAAGACCGTGATATCTTGGAGGTCTACAGAAATAGACCCTAGTCGCTATATCTTCGAACAATGCAGAGGTTATTGCTCTTCACAAAGTGGTTCGTGAATGTATATGGATTGGATCCATAATTACGCATGTTCGAACAATTGTGGTTTGAAGTCTACCACATATGAGCCTACGAGCATATAGGATAATGCTGCTTGTTTTGAAGCAAGGCTACATCAAAAGCGACCACACCAAGTATAATCAGCAACAACAAACTCTCCTCAAGATCAAAGTGAACTAGGTTCGATCTGAGGACAATATGGCAGACTTGCTCACTAAGTCATTGCCTAAATTCCACTTTCGAGAAACATGTTGGTGGCATCTTTTGCGGAAGTTATCCGAACTCTCATGACCATTGTCATCAGGGGGAGATGCAGACATCAGGGGGAGATGTCTACATGTATGGTCTCGAAACGTGAAGGGTGTGTTGTGCTCTTTTTCCCCTTCGACCGAGGTTATTTTTGTCCCACTGGGTTTTTGTTACTCGGCAAGGTTTTTAATGAGGCAACGAGAGAAGAACCACGTTTGGGCGACACAAGGGGGAGTGTTCAAGTAAATCCAGAATATGTGTCTGGCCCAAACTCGAAGTTACTTGCTCTAGTTGAAATAGGGTTTATATTAGAGATATTCTCGGAGAATCTTAGGAGATATCCAATCAATGTACGATTATGTTTCCATGTACAACTCTATCTTTATGCTTATAATCCTCTATATAAAGAGGCCCCTATTATCAATGAAAGTACGACTCAATTCTCTCCCAATTCAGTTTTCCTTAAACAAAGCGCACAATAAAGAGTAAATTGAAGAAATTATGACTCTATGTCCCCTCTTGTATTTTATAGTTAATCAAGGCTTGAGAGCAGCTGCACCCGCCCTCCTTAAAAAAAAAAAATACAGAGTAAATTGAAGAAATCATAAAATTAAAAATTTAAGGTGCAAATTGACAGACAAAAAATTAGGGTGGTTTTTTTTTTTTTTTTTTTTTTTTTAACAAGAAAAAAATTAGGGTGCAAATGTGCAATTGGCACTCTTGGAGTCTTGGTTTTCAAATTCAATGAAAAGAAATTTGGGTCAAAAACCAAAACAATAAAGAAAACCCGTAATCTAATATTCTCAGCGGGTAACCCGAATTCTGCCGGGTAAGAGTTTGGATCAGGAGGAAGGACTTCCATCAAAACATTGGCTCCTTCTTCTATCTGCTCAACGATCACGAGCTCGAATCATCGGGCAGACAATGAATTGAAAAATTTGATCTGTATATATCGTAATCGATCATACCCAGATTCTCTGTGATTGAGAGAAATGGAGCCTCCTACTTTCCAAGAAGCTCCGCGCTGTGACGTCTGCAAATGCAGCTTCAACGCTTTCAGGCGACGGGTACCCAATTCAATTCTTCACTTTCTTTATCCAATCTGATCAAATACTCACTTGCACGGCTCATTGGGATCTCAAAGTTCTGTACTTTATTTACAGTGGGGCCAAAAAAAATTTGATGCTTTAATCTCAAATTGGCTTTTTTCTGTGACGATGATTTTAATATGTTATGGTGATTGGCAAACAATCGTTTGATGTGTGCAAAATGGGGTTTTTGTGATGTAGACCATGTGGGTTTGGAGATTTATAGTTAAAGATACTATTTTTGGAGGAATTGTTTGTGCATTTGATATGTAGTTTGGATTTTGATGTTATGCAGCATCATTGCCGATCCTGTGGGCGGACATTGTGCCACGAACATTCAGCAAGCCAAATGGTGTGTGTGTTGCTTTTATGCTCGATTCATGTGTATCGGTTTTACTGATTGATGAACTTTCATTGGCATTTGTGTCTTTGTTGGAAATCCAGGCTCTACCGCAGTTTGGCATTTACTCACCGGTTAGAGTTTGCAGTGATTGTTTTAACGGCTCCTCTCGGTAAAGCATTCCTCTTTTGAGCTCTATGCAGATATTCATGTATTCTATATGTGCATTATGTTGTATTGTGTTTGTCATTTGTACACTGAGTGGATTTAGAAGGACGAAGGCGGTTGTGTATGTTAGGATGTGTTGGTGAATTCTTGTTTCCATAGATGGTATTTGAGTGAAGATTGATAATTTCGAAACTTTTGTGATATTCTTGAAATGTCCAATTGTATATAATCTACCTATTAGAGTTGGTCAAGCATGGAAATGGCTCACCAATGCAGCTCAAAGACTCATGACATCTTATTTTTCTGAAAACTATGTGGTCTCGGTGACCATGCAAATCTAATAACCAGTTCAAATGGACAACTAAAAACAAAACTCTAGATGAGTTGGAGCATTGGGAAAAGATTCACAGAAACCCAACCATCAGGTTTTATCATTTCCTTGGTTCTGGAAGGAAAAGGTTTTCTTAAGGGTCCCTGGTTATTAAGGAGTGGCACAGATTTATTTACTGGGCCTTCATGGCTAGATGTGATGGAAACATGGAATGAAAGTCACATTCAGTGTTTGGTGATTCTTGGATAAGAGTTCTCTCATCTCCTGCAATGGGATTTCTTATACTTCTACCCTATGGTAATCTTAAATATCTCTCTTCCTTATAGAGTTATAGGAATTGCCTTACCCCTTACCCTGGAATTTCAACCCAACCCATTAACCACTTGAGTTATTGCTTCTCATTATTCCAGTGTCATAAATGTCAAAAGACAATTATCAACTGGAGAGGGGTTCTTAGGTTTCATTTGTAGTACTGGCCAACTATTTATGAAGTTGTGCAGATGCAGCACATAAGTATTGCCAGCCAAGTGTTGGATACTTATGACATGCCATCCATTAAGTCTGTGTGTCATTTAGAAACTAATGTAGAATTAGCATCAATTGGAGAATTTTGATCATGCTGCTCACTTTGTAGTTATTCATATGCATTGTGCTTCATACTCTTGCATTATCCACTGGCTAAACAGGGTTATGCTTAGTAAATATAATTGAAGACTTTACGAGCTGCCACTTTACTACCTTATCATGTGCTCCATTCTGATGTGGTTCTCTTTCTTTTTTATGCCTACTGTGCTATGCCATGCTGGTCCTACACATGCGACTTCTAATTCTTTGCTTTCCTTCTTCTCTTGGTTGTTCTACTTATCAATTTCTGAGCAATAAATAATAAAAAAATATTTCTGTGTAACTGTGGATTTTTTTATTTTACACAGACCTGCCAAAGGTGATGTACAAGCTTCTTCAGATGGAACTGATTCTGTAACAGCTGCAGTTTCTAGATTGGATATTGGTGGGGATTCAGATTCAAAGACTAAACCAACTATACAGTCTCAGCCTGTGTCAGCAGTTATAGAGTGTAAGTGTGGAATGCCCTTATGTATTTGTGAAGCTCCTGACCCATCTGTAGTTGCAGCTCCTATACAGGTATAAATACTCCAATTTTTTTTTTTGGATGTTTGTATGGCACCTTGCATGTGTCTCATGCCATATTTTTGTATGTGGCAGAGCAAAACCACATCCGCCCCTGTCCCTCATTGTCCAAGACCAAAGAAAACAGAAACCGCTGTAAAAACCAAACCTTCAACTTCAAACAGCAAGCACAGGTAGGTTAACTCTAGAGTTTTTATTTTTTATTTTTTATATTTTTTTAGCAATATTTATTCACCTAACATAATTATAACAGTAGTCTTACATATGTGATTCCTTTGCTATTATTTCACGATATGGAGATCCAATTTTACTTGACAATTGGGAGTTCGAAACTTGGAACCTCAGTTCTTGGTCAAAACCTGAATTATTCTAGAAAGTTAGTTCTTATAGCTGAGAAAGACGGGGATGTCTAGCTGGTTGCCATGTATGTTGAATTTCTTTTCTGCATTTTGTGGATCTGTCTGCTAGATTTAGACATATGTGGGTACTGGAGAAGAGTGCTGCCTTATAAAGTGGAAATTGGTGTTTCCTACAATGAAAGTTCTTCTCTTTAACGGCAAAACTGATTTGTATCTATGAAGAGCCATTTGCATGTCTTTCTTTCTTGACATGGATGTGCATACCATCTATGCTTTAGCCTGGGGTCAGTAGTTGGGGTGGGTTGGGGTTGTTTAAATCAAAGGTTAGTTCATAGCAAGCAAAATAAAACAAGTTGAAGTGAAGCAGAAAAAACCAAAAGTCCATTTAATTGTTCCCTAGTTTAGCTTTCTCCTACCTTCCTACAGGATAAAATACATGAAGCACAATTCCATCTACACATTCCTGTAAACTAAATTCATTGGTAAACAATAGTGTTTTTCTTTTTCACCTTGCTTGGTTGTAAACTGGTGATTTATGATGTAGGTGCCAAATAAACTCTTTTGTAGTAATTGCTTGTGAAAATTTTGCAGTTCTGTCTTCAATCTCGGTCAAGCGAACAACGGGGTTTCTGATAAAAAGACGGATTACGAAGTCAATGGGGAGGTATAGCTTTTTGAAGTTCAATTTTGTCACAGAGTGTACAATCATGATGTTAGTTTTCTAGATAATGTTTTTCGTCAATGTTTGTTCTTAGGGTATGAGAGAAGCTATAAAGAATGGTGATATTGATGCTGTGAAGAAGCTTCTGAGTGAGGTATTAAGATGTAGACTAGAATCAACATTCTAAAAGAAGTATACATACTTGGTAAAATCAGTATTTTAAAGGTGGATTTAAGAATACTATCATTTTGGCAGGGTGTTGATGCTAATTACCACGACAAACAAGGACTTTCTTTGCTACATTTAGTATGATCTCTCTCTCTCTCTCTCTCTCTCTCTCTCTCTCTCTCTGTGTACTTGTTTTCATTGGTGGGCATTCTCCTGCACATGTTTGTGTAGCTTATGTTGTGTCTGCATGTATCTATGGTTCCAGTGCCTAAATATTTTATCCTGATACTATTTCAGGCAGCAGTCTTTAATCAAACTGAGATAGTTTTTGCCCTCATGGACTCCGGAGGAAGCCTGGACTACAAGAATGCACAGGGTAATTTTCTTGGCCCTCTTAATATGTACATTTTAGTTGAATTTTTCACTAGGGAAAGGTTTATTAAAGATAACCAGGCATATTATCCACCACAAAAAAAATGGATAACCAAGTCATACATAAGTGTCCAGTCGAAGTAAATTATATATGACCACACTACTGAATATGATAATTGAGATCTCATGCTCAATAATTCTATATCCACATGGTTGTTCTTTTGGTGAACCTCTCTTATCATCTGCCAAAGTGTTGAAGGGAGAGGTGGTGATAATAAGAGCAACTTTGTTTGCACACCGTACTCTGTTCATGTATGGACTGAATTGATAAAATATCCATGTCGCTGTATTCAGTCATAATCAAACCTTTTGTTCACATTTGAATTAGGCAAGGACCCTATTAGTAGCTACTAGCTAGTAGGCAGCTGCATATATCACTAGCTCACACCGCCTGACTGATTGATTCTTGCATACAGGGGAAACGCCACTGGATTGTGCTCCTGTAACATTGCAATACAAGATGCGGCAGAAGATGGAAGACGATAGACGAGTGTGAGAACTGCGGCTTACTCTACGGGAGAGTGATTACAAACATTTAAGCTACGTGTGCATGTCGATTATTTGATTCAACTGGAGAGTATTCTTGACAGACTCTGTTGTATGATAGCAGGCCAGAGTTCCCTTACATTACAAGGCAACAGAAACCGAAACTGTATGCCATCCGATTGTGAAAGAAACGTCTTGTTAAAACTTCATCTTCTGAAATCAGAATGGGCAACTTGAATATAAGATGTGAAAGGAAAAAAGGGAATCAGCATCACCCTATCCCGGACCTTTATGCGAATCTTAAATAAATTTTGGTAATGGTGTTTGGTTAAAGATGATAGACTATTTGAGCATCATCACCTTTAGTAGTCTAACTTTTGTGGTGTCAGCAATAAAGCAACGGTCAGAAGTGGGGTGCATTCTTATCACAAATTACAGTTGTGGGAAAAATTTGGAAGGGTTGTAGTACCAAGTTGGGTGGGATATGACTAGGATTGGCCTCATTCTAGTAATAAAAACATCGCATATGAGTCATGCTATTACTTCTTTTTTGGAAGGAGTCATGGTCCAGTATGTTGTTATCTCTGCCGACTATGGCTTAGCTATGGATTTAGGTTATAGTAGGGTAGTGTTGGTTACTTGGTGTAGTTTATGATTAACAGTCCATTCAAACTTGGACGTGTTGGATGAGTTCAGAAGAAATCAAATCCAACACATGTGAGTTGAGGAAAAATCAAATGGATAAGGGATTAAGCAAGACCGAGTTTCTAAAAGTATGGATGCGATTACCTATCTATGGGTTTTTTTTTTTTTTTTTTTTTGGTCTGAACCTCATAGATAGATTACCTATCCCCTAAGTCACAAGCTGATTCCTGAAAAAATAGGAAACTTCCTGATAGTTTCTAATTGTAGCTCTTTGTTCATTGTTCTTTTTTATAAATAAATGCAAAGAGAAGTATGAATCACAATTATTCCCCTGATTTGATACCTGTATTTGAATTAAGTAAACATCAAATAGTTAGTTTCTCATAAACAAATTATTTTATGGTGCAACCCAAATAATTTCATTATTCTGGCCGAATAATAATGATGATGACAAGGTTATACTAAAAGTTATTATGCTTAACATGTGAACAAAGAAATCCTTTATAGAAATCAAAACATTCAACCTTAAATTGATCAGCAAATTTTCCATAGCAATGCCTATTACCCCAAAAGCCTCATATGCCCTTACCAAACCCAAGATTACCTCATCCGAGCAACTTGAACCTGCAAGTCCCTGCTACAAGGATCGATTTGATTAGAATATACTCTCCATATAGATACTTAAATTCCAAAAAAAAAAAAAAAGTAAAAAGAAAAAGAAAAAAAGTTCGATTGGGCTGTTATGATCATATCCCACCTGCTTTTTAACTTTAATGATGATGTATATATAACTTTATAATCTAATTCCATATCTACCTAACCTTTCTCCTCATAGAAAAAAAAATATATATATATTATTCAAATGACAGCGCCACCGTCCAGAGTGACTTGACTCGGACGCGCACAAATCCAAAGGACACGAATCACTGACATCCCACTGGGTCCCACACGCCCTTCTTTACAAGTCTTTATAAACAAGCTGAATCTCATTCTCAACCTCCCCCTTTCCCTTCTTCTCGTCCTTCCTCCTTCGTCCTTCCTCCTTTGGTTCTTCTTCTTCTACTAAGAGTCTATGGGTTTAGTTATCGATACATTCTCGTCTTCGGACCTGTTAGTCAGCGACGTCCTCTACAAGGCGGCCTTCGTAATCGCGCTGCTCAGATGGGCCTTCTACTGGGCCCTGAGACTCCGCCGGAGAATCTTGTCCGACGAGGATTCCGATCTGTTAGATGCGGAGCTTGACTATGAAGTAGTACAGTCTTCTTCCTGTACGACGTCTTCTCCTTTGTCGTCGACCCAGTTGATCAGAGACAGTCTGATACGGACGACGTTCGAGGAGGTGACCAGACGACAGGGAAACAGCTGTCGTTGGGACACCTGCGCCGTCTGCCTGAGCCAGTTGGAGATGGGGGACGAGGTCCGGGAGCTGAGGAACTGCTGCCACGTCTTCCACACCGAGTGCATCGACAGGTGGCTGGACTACAACGGCCATGATCATCACGATCACGCCGCCCATGACGACAACCACAAGACGTGCCCGCTCTGCAGGACGCCGCTGCTGACGTCATCGCAGATCCACAGCCTGAGCTGGGAGCAGAGGTCTCAGCCGAGCTGGGCTGTGGAGAGACTGCTCTATCTTTTTGGGGAGGATCTGGTGCTATAGTTTTGGTTTTCGTCTGGATTTTGGAATTTAGTGTGTAAATAAATTACTAAATTGTGATTCTTAATTAGTCCAAGAAAATAGTAGATGGAATTTTGTGGATTTTTTGGGTGTTTTTTTTTTCTTCCCCCAATTTCAAACAAGAATACCGCAAAAAATTTAAATCCCTATAACACTCAACACCACTTTAATCATAATGGAAATGGAAAGCAAAAGAAGTTGCAAGGGAAGAACATTTTCTCATGAAGATGACAACAAAGCAAAATCAATAGAAGCTACTACATTTGTCACGAAATTTGCTTTCTAAGCGCGGTTGAATGAGATACTAGAACAATTACTTGCAAGATAATGGATATCTTGAATCAGAAACTTGATTCACCAATGTACTTAAATTTTGACATTTATACAATCAAGAAGTTTCGAGCTCCCTTCTACTTGAATTTGATGGTAATTTTTAATAATTGCTTGACGATGATGTTCACAAAGGGCTAAAGCTCCAGCTACTAAAATGATGGAATGATAATACTCTTGGTTGAAGCAAGAGTAAAGCTCCAGCACTATCTCTGATTACAAAAACTTGCCACTGTCGATTTGTTTTGGAGGACCAAACCATCAAATTTTCGGTGCTAAGAGTTGAATATGAGAATTTTCAATTGCTGAATTCACTTATAATTAGCTATATCGAACTATTGCATATTACTATATTGTAAAATACAGAAATGCTCAATTTGATGAATTTATAATGAGCTATATGAAATGCAATATTAATTGGAGTACTTGTACTTTGAAGTTTGGAAGAGAATCATATCAATGCAGAAATAAATCACCACAATACATAAAAGAGAAAAAAGAATAGAGCAGACATATTTCTTACCTTCCTACCCCTTTCAAAAAAAAAAAAGTCTAGTTCCATGAGTCAAACATGAAAATTCTCAATCCTTCAAATTTGTAATGAGTGACACAAGATGATCTTGATTAATATGTAATTCATGTAGGAAAAAAATAGAAGAATTTTAGTGTTAGGATTTTGAAAATGTACATGTAAAATTCTTAATTTCTTATACCAGCTATAATTTAGAAAACAATTAAAAAAACCAAATTCCAGTGCCGGGATTCGAACCCAGAAATTCTCAATTCCTTTGAAATTTTATGAGCTACACTGGATGAGTGATATAAAGCTTAACATGAAACTTTATAACGGACTGCCAACTGTAGTTTAACAATAAACAAAAAAGAAAGATTTCCAGTGCCGGGATTCGAACCCGGAAATTCTCAAGTCCTTTGTGTACTTTGATATTTCATGAGCTACACTGGATGATTGGGATGGTGCATAACGAAAAATTATTATAATGTTTGTCAAATATTGTTTAAGGAAGTAAAAACGATACGCTAGAAGGAGGGGTCGAACCTCCGACCTTGTGGTTAACAGCCACACGCTCTAACCAACTGAGCTATTCCAGCAACTTATTATAAAACTGAACTAAAACACATTTAATATTTGATCCATTTTTTTAATTTTTTTTTTCAATCTGAGAAAGGAAATCTAAATCACGAAGCTGAGTTCAGCGAAGTCTCAACACCCCAAACCCCGCGGAGTCTCTGGAGCCAAAGTTCCCGGTTCTTCAACTCCGCTCTTCTCTTCTCTTCTCTTCTCTACTCCACCGCCATTACTATTCACTCTTCTCCACCACACCTTAGATCTATCCACCTCCACTTCACCATCTCCCTCGCCTTCTTCAGATCTCAACTCACCTCCTCTCAGCTCTCCGCTCACTCCACCCCGTCGCGCTCATTCACTTTCTCATCGTCTTCAACGATCAGCCTCATCCAGGTAACGCAATCCTCTCCAACAATCTCTCTTTCTCTCTCTGCGATTCTGTAACAACCGCACGCGAAATCATCTGAGAATGATCCGAATTTATATTGACGGAACGTGATTTGATCCGAATTGCAGGCGGTTCGGGTCGGAGTTGAAGATGGCGGGAGGCGCAGCTGGCGGCTTCGTGACGAGAGCCTATGAGTCCATGCTCAAAGAGTGCTCACCGAAAAAGTATTCCGATCTTCAGAAGGCAATTCAGGCTTATTTAGGTCTCGTTCTCTCTCTTCTCTATGTGCATTTTCATTTGCATGTATCTGAGTTTGGACGATTCGAGATTCAGAGCTGGATTGGAGATCATTATTTTTATATTGATGTATGAGTTATAATGTTTGAATTTTGGTGATTACTGCTCCTTTAGTGTAATGAGGGAAGATGTGAGCTTAAAAATTTGTTTACGGTGTTCTTCTGGTGCTCTAGATTTCGGGATTCTAAGAAACTCTGGTGTTACCGGGAAGGGTGAAACAAGCTTTAATGTGTTTGCAGTGGTTAATTTTATGTGTATTAGTTCAATTTAGTGCTTGCTGAATTTCGAAGAATGAAGACTAGGTAGTATGAGATCCATGTGGTTGGTACAGGAAGTAGCTAGGAATACTTATATATGGTAAATTGCAAAACATATATTATGTACACTAGTTCGGTATAGACAATAATCTTAATTTCGTTCTAATTTCGAATTTTATTAAATCAATCCGATTTGTTTATAGTGTACTTTTGTTTTGCTTGTGCTCTGATTCCTTCCGTTTTTGTTGGAGTTTGACTTTCTATTATGTTTTATACAACTGTTAGTGGAGAGAGGTAATTGTTATTGGGAACGACTTGAACAACTTGATGTCGGTCACTCTTGATAGTGTGCTATAAGTAAAGCTTGTGTTTGTTATAAAAGAAACACCAGTGATCTGTCTGTTCCTCACATTTCCTTGTTCTTTTGTGTCTTTAGACAATGTGAAAGCGGTTAATCAGGCTCAACAAACCACACCACAAACCGCTCCAAGTGAGAAGAATCAAGCTACAGATGGTGATGGAAGGTAGATTGATTATTTGTAGCTTGCATTACAACCATGTGATCAGACATATATCTACTAGTTTTGACTTTTGGAATCACTTCCATTTTGTAGTTCTCTTGAAACAGAAGGTGAAGCTCCAAAAACTGGTGCAGAACCAGGTCAGTCTCAAACACCCTCACACACTGCCGAGGAGGCAGATTCTGTTGGCAGGCCAGTGAGCATAAGTGGAACTGTTTCAACTGTCCTAGCAACTGCTGGGAACACCTTAGAAGGCGCTCAGGCGGAGCTTGTTTTGAATCCCCTGCGACTTGCATTCGATACAAAGAACTTGAAAGTTCTAGAACCTGCTCTGGATTGTTTTCATGTATGCATTGTCACTTTTTGGTGATCTTTCAATTTTCCTTTTAGTTTTTGTTTAATATCGTGTGCTTTCAAAATAGTGATATTTTGTTGGAGCCTTGCATGCATGATAAAATTCTTTGTTTTATACCATCTAAACAATTGGCTATTCCTGTATTGTTTCTAAATATTATTTTCTGTTGAGATCTATAATATGCAAACCTACCTCACTAGCTAACTAGTCCTTCAAATTTCATACGCACAGAAACTCATTGCGTACGATCATTTAGAGGGAGATCCTGGTTTAGACGATAAAAGTGTTCCGGTGTTTACCGACATTTTGAACAGGGTTTGCAGTTGTGTTGACAATAATTCACCTGATAGGTATGTGCCACCCAATGTTTTCTTCCGAAAATATATGGCTTGTTATTCTTACTAAGTATACAACGATGTGCAGTACTGTTCTGCAAGTGTTGAAGGTCCTTCTTACTGCAGTGGCATCCACAAAGTTTAGAGGTAAGTTATCAGGGAATTACTGATCTTGAGTATAATTTTTTCTAGTTCATTATGTCTGTCTATCCATGTAATTTGCTCATGTACATTATCACTCAGTGTCTTTCATTGCTTTGCGCAGTTGTACATATGCAATCAGCACATATCTTTCTTTTATATGTGCACATGAATGTTTGAGCTTATCTATTCTGTTTAATTTCTTCCCCTAGAATTATAAGTGCCAAGAAATTATTTTTAAATCATTAAAAATTGTTTCAAATGCAGTACATGGGGAACCTTTGCTGGGAGTTATCAGAGTGTGCTATAATATTGCTCTGCACAGGTATTTTTTTTTATATTTATTTATTTATTTCTATAGGTTCCCAATTTCAATTTCAAGCAGTGCTAATGAATCGTAGTTTGGACTTGTAGCAAGAGTCCTGTCAACCAAGCTACATCAAAGGCAATGCTTACGCAGATGATCAGCATCATATTCAGGAGAATGGAGACCGATCCGGTGTGGATTTAAATCTTCTATTTTGGATGTTTCTTCTCATATTCTGTTTCAATTTAGTTATTTTACATTGTACTTTCCAATTTCTCGTAGGAACTTCAGGTTTCATCATCTGGTTCTGTTGGACAAAATTCAAATACAGCACAAAATTCAAATACAGAAGCTGAAGAAACTTCTGTGGCAGACCAAAATGAGAAAGGAATGACTTTAGGAGATCAACTTAACCAGGTTAAGGAGACACCCATTGCATCTGTTGAGGAACTTCATAATCTTGCAGGTGGTGCTGACATCAAGGTATATATTTTTCTTTAGTAACCCATGTTCTTGGTACCTCATGCACTCTCAGGTGCTGCGCTGTTCCGCTATTTACTATGTCTCTAAGCATGGATAGTTTAACTTGCAAGGTTTCCTTTGTACTGAGATTGAATGTCATTCAATGTTTAGGGTTTAGAGGCCGTCCTGGACAAAGCCGTGCATCATGAAGATGGCAAAAAGATAACCAGGTTTGGATTTGATATTATACGTTAAGATCTCTCTTTTGTATTCCTAACACCGGTGTTTCACATTTATTTGTAATGCTCCTAACTGATGCGTTATTTTAAAAGAGGGATTGACCTGGAGAGTATGAGCATAGTTCAACGTGATGCTTTACTGGTTTTCCGAACCCTGTGCAAGGTTTGTGTTTTTGTACACTGTCTTCTAATTGTTGAGTCATTCAAGCAACTTGCTCCTATATGAATTTCGAAACTTGGTCTGCAGATGGGCATGAAGGAAGATAACAACGAAGTTACGTTGAAGACGAGGATTTTATCTCTTGAGCTTCTGCAGGTTATATTAAGGATTATTTGTGATGTTATGTGCATGCTTTTATGCATAGATGCTTACTTACAAAGCAGCTGATACTGTTAAATAACTTGAAAGTTTTATTTAAAAGTAATTTCTTGAACTTATTAAGTATGAGCTTCCTCCTTCTAAGACTATGGATGGAGAAAGGAAGATATGTATAATCCTATTCATTGACTTATATAAGGAGCTGTCCTTTTACTTATTTTCAGTGTTCTTTGAATAATATGATTCATTACTTGGTCTTTCAGGGTTTGTTGGAAGGAGTTGGTCATCCATTTACTAGGAACTTCCATTTTATTGATTCCGTGAAAGCATACCTATCATATGCTTTGTTGCGGGCTTCAGTTTCGCCGTCCCCTATTATATTTCAGGTTTACATATATTCTTCATCTGAGTTAGGTAGAATATTCTATGAGATTTTTGCTTCTGATCATTAGTTTCCTTCCTGCAGTATGCAACTGGAATTTTTTTAGTGCTTTTGTTGCGGTTTAGAGAGAGTCTCAAGGTGCGTCTATGATCTTCACAAATAGTTACCGAAATTACCTTGACATACTCTGTTCTTTACACCAACAATTTTTATTCAGGGTGAAATAGGCATCTTCTTTCCCTTGATAGTTCTCCGGTCCCTGGATGGCTCGGATTTACCCATGAACCAGAAAATGAGTGTTCTTAGGTATTGCCTTTTCTGGTTATCACATTGCTAGTATCTTGCACATGTTACTCTCAGTTTTCACATGGCTAATGTGAATATGTGATCACTATGATTTTGAATTTATTTTCCCAGTCGTCTAATGAGGTGCGGGTTTGCAGGATGTTAGAAAAAGTTTGCAAAGATCCTCAGATGCTTGTTGACATATTTGTGAACTATGACTGTGATCTTGAGGCACCGAACTTGTTTGAGCGGATGGTATAATTTACCTACTGTTTCCCAATGATGTTCTTCATACTTTCCAAATATGGTATTCTTGTACATCTAATACTGCAAGGTATTCTGACTCTTAATTAGGTTACAACTCTATCCAGAATATCTCAAGGGACGCAAAATGCAGATCCGAATATGGCTGCTGCATCCCAGACTACTTCAATAAAGGGTTCATCTCTTCAGGTAAGTTTAACGATTTACTCCTTTCTCAGTTTTGGCTAATTCATCATCTGCTTTCTTGCTGCTATATATTCATTGATGGTAGCACAGGTTGCTGGATGACCCCTTTTTCCTTGAACTTGCCAGTGTCTTGTGAATGTGCTTAAATCACTCGTAGATTGGGAAAAGTCACGTGGAGAATCAGATAGCCAGATTAAAAACACTCGGTCTCTGGAAGGAGATGCTTCAGATAAAGAGTCTGTTGATGTGAAAAGCAGGCAAGATACAACCACTAACTTTGAGAAGGCAAAAGCTCACAAGTCTACACTGGAAGCTGCCATATCTGAGGTGGTTGATCGGCTTAACTTGATATCCTGATTGTACTTTTGTTTTTGTTTATTTGTAATGACAACTGCTCTGTTTGTGGTTTACAACTGATTTGTTGATTTAATATTTTGCAGTTCAACAGGCGACCAGTGAAGGGTGTAGAGTATCTGAGATCAAATAAATTAGTGGAAAACACACCTAGTTCAGTTGCCCAATTTTTGAAAAGTACTCCCAGTTTGGACAAGGTTGAATCTCTGTTTGTCTTTAAGTTATGTTTCTACAATGATACAGATTTCTTAGTACTTAACATTTTTGCAGGCTATGATTGGGGAATATTTGGGCCATCATGAAGAATTTCCGCTTTCTGTTATGCATGCTTATGTAGATTCCATGAAATTTTCGGGAATGAAGTTTGATACTGCAATTCGTGAACTTCTTAAAGGATTCCGACTTCCAGGGGAAGCTCAAAAGATAGATCGCATCATGGAAAAGTTTGCAGAAAGGTACTGGGTTTTTCTGTTTTTTGTTGTCTGTCATCTATAGTTGTGTGCACAAATCTTCCATGCATGGTTGTGCATTTGATTCATGCTTACATAATGCATGTATCCCTTGTAAATCTGTAAACAATTGCTGACTGAATAGGTCATCTAGCTTTTACTGAGATGTATGCCTTTTTGATTACTGACAGTGAGTTTTAACATGTTGCATATGCAGATACTGTGCAGATAATCCAGGCCTCTTCAAAAATGCAGATACTGCTTACGTTCTTGCATATGCAGTTATTATGTTGAATACTGATGCGCATAATCCAATGGTGTGGCCTAAGATGTCCAAGTCAGATTTTGTGCGCATGAATGCCACTGAAGATCCAGAAGATTGTGCTCCAACAGAACTTCTGGAAGAAATCTATGACTCAATTATTAAAGAAGAGATAAAGATGAAAGATGAGAGTACTAGTCTCGAGAAAAGTGGCAAATATAAGCCAGAAGGTGAAGAGAGAGGACGACTTGTCAGTATTCTTAATCTGGCTCTTCCCAGAAGGACACTGTCTTCTGATACCAAGTCTGAAAGTGAAGCTATCATAAAGAGAGCACAAGATATATTTAGGAATCAAGGAGCACAAAGAGGGGTCTTCCATACTACACAGCAGATAGAACTTGTAAGGCCTATGGTAGAAGCTGTTGGATGGCCTTTGCTTGCTACCTTCTCTGTTACAATGGAGGAGGGTGAGAATAAGTCGAGGGTTGTTCTCTGCATGGAAGGATTTAAAGCAGGAATACACATTACACATGTTCTGGGGATGGATACCATGCGCTATGCCTTCTTAACATCTCTGGTCAGGTAAAATAGTTGTCATTATATAAAATCTGTTTGCCTTTCTCTTGTATTCACCTGCATGGAAAGATTCTGTATTCACTGTTTTGATCTTTGTAGCAATGTTCATGATAATGCTCATTTGAGCTTTGGGTTTGCATCTCAGATTTACATTCTTGCATGCTCCAAAGGAAATGCGTAGTAAAAATGTGGAAGCATTGCGAACTCTTCTAGCTCTTTGTGACTCAGAGACTGGGTCCCTTCAAGACACATGGAATGCAGTTTTGGAATGTGTTTCACGGCTTGAATACATCACTTCGACCCCTGGTATTGCTGCAACAGTCATGCAGGGATCAAACCAAATCTCTAAAGATGCTGTTCTTCAATCTCTAAGAGAATTGGCTGGAAAACCTTCTGAGCAAGTATTTGTGAATAGTGTTCAGCTTCCCAGTGATTCTGTAGTGGAGTTCTTCACTGCACTCTGTGGTGTATCAGCGGAAGAACTGAAACAAAGTCCAGCTCGGGTTTTTAGCTTGCAGAAACTTGTTGAGATCAGCTACTACAACATGGCTCGTATACGCATGGTATATTTTGTTATTGCAACCTCGTGTTTTGCTTGTAAAAAGTTATATGCTCACATAAAGAAAGCCATCACTAACTGCAGCTCAGTAAGTGGGATTCTGTTGTGTTCTCCATCGTTTGAACGTTTCCACTAATTTGTTTTACAGGTCTGGGCTAGGATATGGTCTGTTTTGGCAAACCACTTTATTTCAGCTGGGAGTCATCATGATGAGAAAATTGCTATGTATGCCATAGATTCTCTAAGGCAACTTGGTATGAAGTATCTGGAGCGAGCTGAACTTGCCAATTTCACATTCCAAAATGACATTCTTAAGCCTTTTGTTGTTCTTATGCGCAATAGTCGAAGTGAAACCATAAGGGGCCTAATTGTTGACTGCATTGTTCAAGTATGTCTACATAATTTGCTTTCTTGATTGCACTTTCCTTTTCTCACTGTTATCTGTCTTAATCTACAACTGCTCTGCTGAAAACAAAATTATTCTTCTGTCCTTTGCAGATGATAAAATCTAAAGTGGGGAGCATCAAGTCTGGTTGGCGTAGTGTTTTCATGATTTTTACAGCTTCTGCAGATGATGAATTGGAATCTATTGTTGAAAGTGCATTTGAAAATGTCGAACAGGGTATCAATTTCTTTTCGTTACTGTGTTCTTCATGACGTTGATGTTTTTCCTCATCTTTACAATATCGATATATCTAATACCCGGAAACTTGCAGTGATCTTGGAACACTTTGATCAAGTTGTTGGAGATTGTTTTATGGACTGTGTCAACTGTCTTATTAGATTTGCAAATAATAGAACTTCACACCGTATAAGTTTGAAGGCTATTGCACTCCTGCGCATATGTGAGGATCGTTTGGCTGAGGTGTGTTAGTCTTTCTTTGTTTTGAAGATATCATATTTAAAAATAACTGATTAATGGTAATATCGAATCCATAATACTTCAGCTGAAGTTGATAAAGTTAATTACAAAGTGATTCCGATAAGCCTTGTGGCATTGTCAGTATGACATGACACAACACATGCAGGGGTGGGAAACTGCACCCCATGGTTAAATGATTAGGAAGAAAGACTTTGCCTTTGCTGTGATATTGTAATCGCTCTCCTCTGCCATTGAAACACAAAAAACTCCACTGGTATTGGGCTTCTTGGGTGCTGGTGGATTTGGCTATTGTGGGTTGGGTGGATGCCTATGGTTCTTCGGTTGTTTCTGCCTTATTGATAGTCTGTCTCTTTGCTGTCCAGATATTCATGTTTAACGTCTGGTTTGTCCAATTCAGGGTCTTATACCTGGTGGTGCTTTGAAGCCTATAGAAGAAAATGAGACTACAACTTTTGATGTGACTGAGCATTATTGGTTCCCAATGCTGGCTGGTTTGTCTGATCTGACATCAGATACAAGACCAGAAGTCAGAAGCTGTGCGCTTGAAGTTTTGTTTGATCTACTGAATGAGAGAGGTACCAAGTTCTCGTCATCCTTTTGGGAGAGCATCTTCCATCGTGTCTTGTTTCCCATATTTGATCATGTAAGAAATGCTGGAAAGGAAAGCTCGACTTCTTCTGATGAGGAATGGTTCCGTGAAACAAGCATTCACTCACTTCAGTTGCTGTGCAACCTTTTCAACACTTTTTATAAGGTAGTCTTGAGCTAAACACTAGCTTTACAAATTGTATTGTTACTTGTTTTTTGTGAAGAATTATACATACTAGGGGACAATAATTTGAATTTCTTTATTTCGAACCTGTAGTAAATCAAATGGAGAGTGATATTCTTATTTATTGGCTCTGGGGTGCAAAAAGGTTTTGTAATTTTAAGTTGGTGTCTGGAAATTATTGTGACTGAAAGTCTTTCCTTTGTGCAGGAGGTATGTTTTATGTTGCCACCACTACTCAGTCTACTGTTAGATTGTGCTAAACAGACTGATCAAGCAGTGGTTTCGTTATCTCTGGGTGCACTGGTTCATCTCATTGAAGTTGGAGGACATCAATTTAGTGAGAGTGATTGGGATACGTTATTGAAAAGCATAAGGTGTGTTTCTCTTATCATCTGGTGGTCATTCCTATACTGATTAGTTATTCTACTAATCTATTTGTTATTGCATCAGAGATGCTTTGTACACAACACAACCACTTGAACTGCTAAATGCTTTGGGTTTTGAGAACCTGAAGAATGATAGGACATTAAATTTAGAGGTCAATACCGGTGATGGTGCTTCCTTAATGCCTGTTGACTATGATGGGGGGGACAATCGTCAGTTTGATGCCAATGATAGAAATCCAAATGCATCAGTCGAATCAGGGGCACAAATGAACTTGGATGGATCTGAAGGTCAGGTTTTTGAAATTTTGTGAATTATCATGTTTACAAAAATGGCTTTTGTTAACATTCAAATTCTAAGACTGCATATTTGGTATTTTGCATTTATCAGAAATAGAACCTGAGGAGTCAATATTGTCCCAAAGCTACGCTTTACGAACCTGGATTTTGAACTTTTATTGATGAATGAATTGATTTTTATTTTGTTATTTTCTGTTCTGTAGGCCTCAACTCACCATCAGGATCTGCTTCAAAATCTGCTGAAGATGGAAACCTCCAACGTAGTCAAACAATAGGTCAAAGAATTATGGATAACCTGTTTCTCAGAAATCTTTCATCTAAGCCTAAGAGTTCTGATGCTTCAGTACCATCTACTCCAGTTAAGGTATCATGTTACGGGTTATTAATTTTAAAAAGTACGTTATTTCTGCTAATCTTGTTACACAGATCAGAACCCAGATTTTATGGCTTTATGATGTGTGTATCAGCAGCACATGTTTTGACAGCTATATGATGTGTCTGTTTGTTGTGGTGCATAGGTTCCTGATGCTGTCGAGCCTGATACCAAAGATGAGGAGGAAAGCTCTGTATTGGGAACTTGTAGGGGCAAATGCATTACTCAATTATTACTTCTGGGGGCCATTGATAGTATCCAGGTTTCTCTCTCTCTCTCCCACCCCCCCTCTCTAAAAGTTTAACTTTTTCCTAATAGAATCACTTTATAATTTGCAGAAGAAATACTGGAGCAAGTTGAAGTCACCACAGAAGATTGCTATAATGGACATTTTGCTGTCCGCGTTAGAATTTGCAGCTTCCTACAATTCATATACCAATCTCAGGACACGCATGCACCAAATTTCTGATGAGAGGTAGGATGAAAATTTGTGTGCAAATACTTCTCTGAATTTTTTCTCCTTGAAGAACATAGTTTTTGACTATTCAACCATTGGACAGGCCACCTCTGAATCTTCTTCGCCAAGAGTTAACAGGAACTTGCATATATCTGGACATCTTACAGAAAGCAACTTCCGGGTTTAGTGCCAATCAAGAGGGAAATGATGAAGAGAAAGTTGAAGGATTGGCAGAAGACAAACTGGTGTCTTTCTGCGAACATGTACTCAGGGAGGCATCCGAGCTGCAGTCCAGCTCTGGAGACGTGACTAATATGGATATTCACCGTGTTCTGGAGTTACGATCTCCAATAATTGTTAAGGTATAAACTGTAAACTGTTTTTTCTTTTCTTTTTTTTTTGGGTATCCAAATGTCTCACTGGTTACTTCCTCCATTTTACATATCCTGCCTAAACAGTTCCAGCAGCTGCCTTTTATTTCCCGAGTTGTTCAATCATATGAAAATCCTTGTAATTTGGTAACCTTACAACTTCATGCGGTCCTTTGTTAGGCAGGTCTTCAGCAAATTGCTGTTATCTTGGGACCTGAGTGATAGGAATCCGTCTTGTTCAATGGATAAAATTTTATGTGGTTGATTTCCCACAATGGGTTATATATATATACAGCGCTTCTCCACTGCGGACGTCCGCAGTTTTTCTTAGGTACGGATTTTAGGTTTTGACCCACTTTTCGATCATATGTTCACATCTTAACCGTTCAGTTTTTAGATCCTAATGTATAGATCACCTCTGCAAAATTTCAGCCAAATTGGTGATCGTTAAGGCATCCAAATTTGCAATTTACAACAATGTACACGAACAGTTCCGGTTCGGCAGATTCGGTTCGTTCGTGTAAATCGCAGTTTTGGATGCCTTAACGATTACCAATTTGGCAGAAATTTTGCATAGGTGATCTATACATTAGGACCTAAAAACTGAACGGTTAAGATGTGAAAATATGATCGAAAAGTAGGTCAAAACTGGAAATCCGTATCCGCACCTGAGCAAAGTTATATATATATATATATATATATATATATATTGTAGTAATTACAGATGTTTATTTTGATACTGTTTTGGCTTTTCAGGTGCTCAAAGGCATGTGCTTTATGAACCAACAGGTTTTCAGAAGACATCTGAGAGACTTCTATCCTTTGCTTACAAAACTTGTATGCTGCGACCAGGTAGTCTCCTCTTTCCCTGTTTCTTACGAATATGTCTCGTGCTACTGTTTCTTACAAATATGTCTCGTGGTAGTACCTACGTAATCAATACTGCCGTATTCATCCCTTGATGCTGCACTTACAGTTAATCATTTGCTAACTAGAGATTAGGATATGTTCTGGGAAACTTATAATTGCTTCATCTGTTCAGATGGATGTTCGTGGAGCTCTTGGTGATCTATTTAGGGCACAATTGAAAGCACTTCTGCCGTAGTTGCTTTCTCCTTTTCTCGCCACTTTGACAGTGTCCCAAAAGGAACTTGAGCATCACTGCTCCAAGCCTCTAAACATTGATTGTCTAATTTTGTTCGGCTAATATTCTTTCTCCTGTGCCTATAAATTTCATTTTCTTCAGATTAGAGGTATATGTTCTTTTTTCAATTTTCACCTTCCCTAGTAAATTTTGTTGTAATGATGTTAATGTAGAAAAGGAAGTAAACAAAAAGGGGAGAACATAGATTTGAGTCGGGTTTATAAGCATCATTTTTGTTATTTTGTAATGTAAGTATCTTGATTAAATACCCAAAAGTAGATATCAGTAGTTATGAAAGCTATTTGTACGTCCTCAATTATGTTTGAGAAACAATTTATTCTATTGATCACAATTGCAATGGAGTTGGTATTAAGAAGTTTTTTTTTTTATGTTTAAGAAGTTTTTATGAGGGAATCGCAGAACTCATTTTTTATTTGGTTAGTTTTTTATTTTTTTATTTTTTTTATTTTTTTTTTATTTAAGAGACGACAAATTTTATTCAGAATAGAACAAATGTAAGGAAAAGCCCATATAGTCCCGATAAATATGATCAAACGGGAATCCTGGAAGCTCCTAGGGATATCTTGCCAATATTTTCATAAATGGGGCCCAAATGTCACCCGTGGCAGTAGAAGATAGAGCCTGCACCAATATTTGGTTAGTTTATAACAAAGTGAAGGGAGATAAAGGGGACTTTCCCTATGCAGAGGAATACTTGCACAAAAAATTGGTTTACAGCAAGTTCACTCTATTCTTTTCTTGATGGATTATTCTTGCTATTGTAATAAGCTCAGAAACCATTCGAACGGGTTGTTCCTTATGTGATTCCTTTACTTTCCTCTCATAAAAGTCATTTGTCCGCCTTTTAGGTCTGTTAAATCCAGAGTAGTGTGCTTCCTATCTACAAACCCAAAAACGAGATTGAAAGTCATACGAAAACATGGGGTTTCGTTACCTGTATATTTTGTTGCTCTGCTTATTTAGTCAAGGTTTTTTGAGAGGCGTTCATGGTGGCTTTGCATGCAACTGGGGAACGCGGGCGACACACCCATTGTCACCTGATATAGTTGTGAGGCTTTTGAAGGACAATGAGTTCACCAAGGTGAAGCTATTTGAAGCTGATCCTGGGGCACTTGAAGCTCTAGGAGATTCCGGTATCCAGGTTATGCTGGGAATACCCAATGAGTTCTTGGCACCGCTTGCAAGTACTGTTACGATCGCTGAAACGTGGGTGGCTCAGAATGTATCAAAATACATATCCAAATACGGGGTCGATATAAGGTAAGAGGCTAAAAATTTTCATGCTCAAAATTCTCTACTTGCAAAAGAAACCTCGACTTTTATAGAAATGCTATTGAGGTTACAATATGCTTGATCCTAACGTTCTTTACGTCAATAAGCATATTGAGAAAGCATTTTCAAACCTAACAACATCTTATCTTACTTTCTCTTATTTCAAACTGAATTTTATTTGACATGTCAATCTATCTAGGTATGTGGCTGTAGGAAATGAACCCTTCCTCACAAGCTACAAAGACGCATTCCTCAACACCACATTTCCAGCACTCCAAAACGTTCAAGCAGCCCTTATAAAAGCTGGGCTAGGGAGACAAGTGAAGGTTACTGTTCCACTAAACGCCGACGTCTACCAGACCGACAACCATCTTCCATCCGGAGGCGACTTCCGGTCCGACATCCACAGCCTCATGCTCTCCATGATGAAGTTCCTCAGTGACAATGGTGGTGCTCTCACTATCAACATCTACCCCTTTCTTAGTCTCCAAGCTGACCCTGATTTCCCCAAAGAATATGCCTTCTTCGACAAAGGTGCAAAACCTGTTGTGGATGGTTCTATTTCCTACACCAATGTTCTTGACGCCAATTTTGACACCTGCATTGCTGCTCTGGAAAAGAATGGCTTCTCCTCTTTGCCTGTTATTGTAGGAGAGATCGGGTGGCCGACTGATGGTGACCCCAACGCCAACATAGAAAATGCAAAAAGATTCAATCAAGGGCTTGTGCGTCGTATACTTGCAGGGCAAGGCAGCCCAAAGAGGTCAACCCCGCCTGATATATACATATTCGGACTCATAGATGAAGATGCCAAGAGTGTCCTACCTGGGAATTTTGAGCGGCACTGGGGCGTCTTCAATTATGATGGATCACTCAAATACTCATTGGATATAGGTATTCTTCGAAATTTTGGTTATGTTCTTGAAAATTTTTCGACATTATCTTCAGTACATTTCATTCATATCTTTCTTGTAGATTGATATATATTATCAAGGGCAATAATGTTCAATCCCTCGTAATTTCTTTGTTTTCAAATACTCGATATTGATGTGCTAACTTTCAATCTGTACCTTGAATACAGGTAAAGGAAAAGCTTTGGTTCCGGCGAAAGGAGTGCAATACTTGGCAAGACAATGGTGCATAATGTCACCTTCAGCAAGCACTTCCGACCCCAATTTGGTCCAGAGCATCGACTATGCTTGCACTTATGCCGATTGCACTAGTCTTGGATATGGCTCTTCTTGTGGAATGCTTGACCCAAGGAGCAATGCTTCTTATGCTTTCAATATGTACTACCAAACCATGGACCAACGCAAAGATGCATGCAATTTCTCGAGTCTGTCGATCACCACAAGTGTCGATCCATCTCCACCGTCGAATGGCCAGAACAGGACGTGTCAGTTTAAGATCATGATCGATCTGTCGAAGCACCAGAAAGCTAAACGGCCTCCTTCTTCAGTGGCTGCAGGACTAAATGAGCATAGCTCCCAAAAAGTTGTGATGGCTTTACTTGTCCTTGTATTAGTGTCCACATTGATCATCTAATATTTACTAGTGTCCGTATTGGACTGAGAGGCGATGCCTATGCCTCTTTGTGAACTGCCTAATTTGTCGCACTTTTTTCCCTATTTTTTCAAAGAAATAATAATACCAAATAAATTTGAGTTTTCTTGAAAGTTGAAACTAGAGTCGTATCTTCAAAAAAAAAAAAAAAAACTAGAGTCGTATCATTTTTTTCTTTTACACTTTCGATTTTTCTAACATTTCCTCTTCTCTAGCCACTGAATTTATAGAGAACAAGAACAGAAAGAGGTAAAAATATAAATAATTCTCTATTTTAACTTTTTTACTTTCATTTTCATCTCCATCTTTTACACTATCATGCATTGACCAACAAATTAAAAACTAAAAAAAAAAATCAGTGAACTCTTTGTTTTGGTAGTAAGAGTATTTAATACACCGACGTGGACTTACATCAGCAAAAATAGACGTCTGGATAACATTAATTCTCAAGAAAGCCAAAACCAACGTCTACATCACCACCTTTTGGTCTAAGTGTCCAACCATACAAAATAAATTTCCAATATTGGAGATTTCAAGTGCTCCCAAAATTAGCATAAAATAGAAAAATAGCTATTTCCTTTTTCCATGGCCAATTGTACACTACACAAAAACTCCGACTTCTTTTTGATCATGAGAAAAAGACATGGATGGCCATGGCCAAGCGGTGCCGGAAAGGTCGATGATCCAAGACCGTCGGATCCCACAAATCTGGGCCCCACCACTGATTTTCATAACCAGAGAAAGAAGACAACAATGGATGGAGGGAGGGAGGGAATAAAGTAGAACTACAGGCAATCATAAATCTAGGCCCGGATTTACGCTTTAACCAATAATTTTATTAATTTCTGAAAAAGCCCTAATTATTTAAAATAAAAAATAAAAAATTTCTGAATTAAGATTTGCCAATTTATTTTATATATGATTGGCTCACAGTTGCAGAGTTTCTCGCCTTGTTCGTCCTTTTTGAATATACCCATGTCAAAAGTATCAATCTTTTTTCCCTAGGCGCTGCGTTTTGGGGGTTTTGGAAGCCGTTTTAGGGTTTTTAGGTCCCAATCAATGGTGGTGGGAGTGTGACTGGGATTCTTGGGCATCGTTATGTTGGCGTTGAAAAGGCAAGGCGCCGTTAACTTTCTCACACACCCTTCAAAGCACCGCCAACCTTTGAGTTTAGGTCGTCGTCTTCATCGATTTACAGAGATGGCCGCCTATTTGTACAACCATAACTGTAAGGGATTTCATGCACAAGCCCCAATTCTGCACCCAAATCATCGATTCGCGGGTCCTGTTCGCCAGATTCGGAATCGAAAGACGGCTAATTTGACCGTCGTGAAATGTTGCTTCAATAGTAGCAATCATAACAATAATAGAGTGAAGGGTAATGTGTTTGAGAATCCGAATAATGGGCAGTTGGTCCGGGATTTGGATTCGGAGCTCCGGAGATCCCAGAATGGTGGCTTTCAGGGGAGTCATAATGGGTTTCACAGCCAGACTTTGTCCCGGGATAAAATTGTGGTTGCTGTTGATGTGGATGAGGGTATGTAATGCACTCTCTGTTGCATTGCATTGGGTTTGTGTTTGTTTTTCATGATTTGTTGATTCGTTCTTGTGTTGTGTTGTGCAGTTTTGGGCAACTTTGTGTCGGCTCTGAACAGGTTTATTGCCGATCGTTACGCGGCGAACCATACGGTTTCGGAGTACCATGTGTATGAGTTCTTCAAGGTATTGCCTGCTGCTGTGCCTAGCTTGGAAACCAACTGATTGAGTCAATGTGTTTGCAGAGCTACATTTTGTTTTTTGCAGTCATGGTTTAGTGCTGGTGGTACAATGTTAGGATGTCTTGTTGGTTTTGCATTTGAGAAATTTTCTTCGATTAGGGGTTTGATTTGTTACTCCAGCTATCTGAGTTCTTTATTCTGTGGTTAATGGTGCCAGTATGTTCATTGGCAACAATCTTTTCGAACATGTTATGGACACATCTTTGTTTGGTGTTACTGTTTCTTGAATATGCTTTTTGTTGGGAAAATAGTTACATTTTACCAGGCGTATTCTGATGAATCATGTTGTTCTGTTGCAGATATGGAAGTGTTCCCGTGATGAAGGTACTAATACTGTGCCCATTATCCTGTTTACTGTCTTGCATCATAATATCATCAGTGTTTGTATTAATCGACAGCGTCATCATTGTTATCACGATCATCATTTTATGATGCCAAAGGACATGTAGGAGCTCTTCAGCAAAGAAAAAAGAACAGAAAAAAAGAGAGGACTTTTAGCAGCTAATCTAGTTGACCTTTACATATAATAAATTACATCTGGGTTCAGGTTGTATTTGGATATGAAACCTTTGAATCACTAGATTCTCTTGATGTCAAGGTCAAATCTTTAGGTGCATAACTGTTGATTTAATCAGACATTTGACTTGACCAACTGGAGGTCTTAGAATAAAGTAATCTATTAGTTCTGTGAACCTTTTCAACATAGATCATATAGTTATGTTTTATATTTCATGTAGGAATTTTCTAATTTATTAGAGACTTATGACCTGGTCATTGGTTTGATATTGCTTTGGATACTTGTACCTGCAATGTTATACCCTGTTATGTATTTCTTCGTTTCTTAAAAGAATTTTGGTGGTTGATATTATCAAGTTTGTTTACAGCCGATCTTCGTGTTCATGAGTTCTTTAAAACATCATATTTCAAGACTGGGATCCACCCCCTCCCAGGTGCTAAGGAGACGCTTAATAAGTTGTCAGGATTTTGTAACCTGTCAGTTGTGACGTATGTACAATTAGCCAAGTTCCTTTCTTATTGATTTTGGTTACATGAGCATTGACTAACATGTTTTGGCATGTATGCAAAAATTAAAGTTCTCGGCAGAATGCAATCAAGGACCACACAATTCAATGGATTGAAAGTCATTTTCCAGGACTATTTAAGGAGATTCACTTCGGCAACCACTTTGCTCTACATGGAGAGTCAAGGCCTAAGTCAGAAATATGCAGGTATGTTAACAGATTCTAAACTTGGTCTGTCTTTTTGAAACACCCTTCCCCTTCTATATTGTTTTCGTGCTAGTCCAAAGTGTGGAATTCAAGTATCCTGTTCCCCTATCATCTTATGGTGCATGTTTACTTGCTTGTTGGTTTTGTGTACGGTGTCATGAGATCCAATCATTATCCTCCTTGATAGATTATCACTACAGGCTCTGTTCTGATGATATGGATTTGCAGGTCTCTAGGAGCAAAGGTTCTGATTGATGACAATCCAAGGTATGCACTTGAATGTGCCGAAGTTGGGATCAGGGTTCTACTTTTTGATTACGAGAACTCATATCCTTGGTGCAAGTCCGATTCTGTTGATCTACATCCCCTCGTGACCAGGGTTCATAACTGGGAAGCAGTGGAGAAGCAATTATTGGCATGGGTTACTTCATAGGTTTTTAGGACACACATTACAAGATTGATCACTAGTTTGTCACGATTCTTTGAGCTCATTCTAATGCTTGGCAAGCACCTCATGGAAGAAAGCAAACCTGTATTGGTTTTGAACTCTTGATTATGAATCTTTATGAAGTCCAGGCAAATAGGTTTGTTTTTCTGGTGAAAGCTGTCGTAGGAGAATTGATGAGAGGTGAAGATGTTTTTTTAACAGATCCCTCGAAGAAAAACTAGTTCTCAGATTGCTAGTTATGATGGGAAGGCACATTTATTCTGTTGGTCAGATAGCTCAATATTAACTGGTCTGGCCAGGACTAGTTTCTGTTCCTTATCTTTTTATATTTAGGAAGAGAGTAGGGCTTAAAGGGGAAACTCAAAACTCAAAAGAGATGTAAATATGGATGATGACCAAATTAATCCAAAAGTTTTCATTTATGTGATTTCAAGAAGGCTGTCTGAAGCCGTTTTTGTTCAATTTTGAAGTGTGTACGAATTGTGATTTTGATCTTGATCTTATTCTTTATTGATGCCAATCATATCTTCTCATCCAATCTTAGTCTTAGTTTTTGCAATTCGGCCGTTTTATCTTGGTCTACACTCTATTCTAACCCTAAATTTGTGACATGGCTATTCAACCTACACCTAATCTCACCGTCATATCCACACTTTAAGTTTAAACCTCTTATTTTAATTTTCTGTGGGAGACTTCTTATTCGTTAATAAAGGTGTAATCTTATTATTTTATTTTCTGTGAAGAATTATATCAACGAGTTTAGGTACAGCTATACTTGGGTGAGTTGGGTCAATTGGAGGCCATGAGGCATGAGCCCATGACCATGCATTGAGATCTGATCAAATGTCAATTTCATTATTCACAATGTTATTTTGCATACAAAAATGAAAAATGTAGCATTAGGAAGCTCCTCCAGTTTGCAAGTGCCTTTTCTACCAAGAAAGCTTTGCAAAACCTTGTCATTGGAGCGCCGTTACATAGTTGTATTAAATGTTCAACTATCTGTGCAACACTGTTAAGGTTCTGTGATTCCAGCCTTGGAGCTGTTTCGGATCAAATTGGGCCACTTGATGAAATTTGATGCGAAATTGAGTATACATATAGGAAGACGGTAGGGAAATTTGATGATTTGGATCACTCGACCTTCTCCATTACCTTGATACCATATGCCTGTATGATATCCATGGCTGCAAATACCACAAAGAACTCCATTTAGACACCATATGTTGATAAACGACTAACCCGAAAAACAAACAAGCTTGATTGCTTGGTTACCTGGGACATATACTTCAGGTTCAAGAGGCCTTAAGACACCTCTTGTTTTGATCTTGTTTCCAAGTAGGAGCTGCAACACCACAATTGAGGTAAACTTATTTAGGAACTAATAATATCTCCCACCCATTGTGTAATGAATAAAAATGTGTAACAAAGTACCAGAGCTCCAATGGCTGCCGGGATACCAACAGTGAAAGCCATGGCGGTGATCATTTTACCATTCCTCATCGTCCCAAATTCCAGTAAAGTGGCACTCTGTTTCTCTATGAGTTTAGAATCTGGGAACTCAACCTCCACTTCATGGTGCAGAAGTACCATATCCTGACCATAAATCCAACAAGTTTCAGTAACACACAATTTTAGACACTAAAATCTGTAGTTAGATTTGCACACAAGGAATTTACCTGTTCTGTGCTCGTGTATGCTAACCTATCTTCCATGAGGAGACAACTAACATCAAAAGCACTTTTGCAGGAGGCAGGAATTTCTTTCTGCTCATGCAGTCCCAAAAATCTATTCCACAGAAAGTAACAATTTTTCAGTCCATTTAAGCATTACTCAGTTCAGAAAGAAAGGAAAATGGGTAAGAGATAATGAGCTTACATGATAGTTTTAGCTGCCCGTACTGCAGTTTCTTGCTGTTTGCTGTATCCAAGACTGATAATCCTTTCGCTGATGGCTTTCTCTCCTCTCAGAGATCCATCCACTTCTTCGCTTTTGATTTTTAGAAGTTCGGACAAGAACATCCGGAATGTTGGTTTCTTTCCATCCTTAAAAATTGGATGAGGTTCGGATTCAAATAAACCAATTCTTGACAGTGTTCCCATAATTTGGCCAAACCCTATTCAAACATTTGTGCAGACTTGTAAGAAAATAGCACACTGAGCTAACCACCTGATGTCTTTGTTATCCTACTTGACACTCAATGCAAATACTGAAGATTTTATGTGAGTCGAAAGTCAACCTAAAAGCTCAAGTGCCAAACACATGCCATACCTTCATAGCGAAGGGTTCCACGAAAGACGGTTGATGCTTCCTTTCCAATGCCATACAAGTCCCCGTAAACTAGTGAATTACGATTTGGAAGGCATTCCAAGGCAAAAGCAGGAAGGTCAGGTATCCGATGTTTCACAGCTGAATCATATAGACTCTTCCCTGTAATTTTGTACCATAAAAGTGAAAGACAGACCAAAGACCTCATAAAAAAATGAAATCTTCATGGTAAATCTGATTTCATATTGTGTATAATAGTTAAAATTCGCTGAACTTATCATCTGTTTTCCTCACTTACCATCAACATTTAAGATTTCGCCATTAGATTTATAAGTGGCAGGATTGCGTCCAGCTCGGATAGCTCCTGCAGGACTCCAGCTGAAATGATTGATTAGTAACTTCCACAGGACTAAAATTAGAAGTTAGAACCTTGTACTTGTCCGTATTTTAACCACTTATTGAATTGAAGCTTGACTACCATGAAGTAAGGAGTGTACCCAATCCAAAAAATACCTGAACTTATATGCTAGAGGATTGTTTGCTGCAGCTGGGGATGGGAGTCCACCGCAGTAAGAAGTAAAAGACTTTATTTTCCCCTTACGAACATGTGCTTGGTTGATCATCTTCATCGCCATCATGTGATCTGAAGTAGGACAGAATAATGGAAGGAGATATCATGCCTCCAGAAGTTTCTCCAGAAATGCATTTTGAAATGAATCGTCCATTTCTTTAAAGTCTGCTAAATCATTACCTATCCCAGGGTCCAAGCCCAGCTCACCAAGAATTGTAATACCGGCAGTCTTTGCCTTTTCATTTAGCTCTGACATGGCATCATCAACATAGCTAGCAGTGACAAGGTGCTTTTTGAGCTGCATGAACAGACAACATTTTCATAGCTAAAAAAAAAAAAAAATACACGAAGTTTCCAGTATCGGTCCTGACTAGGAATCTTTCATGATCTCTATGCTTCTGTTCTTTACAGCAAAGTAAAAATAACTTTTGAGACAATGTAAAGTACCTCAATACATGCAGTTGCTACAGTAATGTGACAAAAAGCAGGCAGTAAGCTTATAACAACTTCAGCCTGCATGATGGAAAACAAGGACGTAAAGAGAATTGACAATGTCTCAAGAAAAATAGTGAACATATAAGTTAAACAAAATATGTTGAACAAGTATGCTTTGAAATTTTCTGACGTATACATAACTGCTCTTTCAAGCATTAATCCCAGCATTTTGCAGTACACTTGCTGCATACCAGTTCACTGTACTTCAGAAAAGTAGTTACCTCAGATATATACTTATGAAGAGTACTAGTGTCTGACACATCAAGTTGAACTGGAATCGCATTTGGAATACCTTCAGTGATCTGCATCCAATTTTTCAGTATCAAACATTCAAATGTGAATGAAGAAAGAAAAACACAGAGATATATGGAAAACCTTCACACCGTCACTTTTCAAACAAATTAATAAGTTCACATATTGCTGAAAGAGTTGAAATTAAGATGATCATTTCTGACTATTTTTGCAATAAGACTATAATATTGTTCTATACCTCTTCAGCATCCTTTAGATAGAGAGATGCAACAGTAACTTGCACATCAATGTCTTCCTCAAAGTCACCTTCCATGCATGTTTTATACCATTGTTGGGAAGACATTCCACCAATTGATGCTAGCATTTCAGCAGCTGGTTGACAGACCCGGCCTGCTCCAATAATTAGAATCCCGACCTTCTTTTTCGTGTCATTTTCCTTCTTAGCTCCACTATCCTGGACTTTACCAACCCTCAGTGAAATCTTATTTGCTTCTTGCTTTAACGGTTGATTTTCATTTGGATTAGCAAGAGAAGTCAATGAATCGATAATTTTATTCAGAACTTCCTCATCATCTGCACCAACCTGTTCATAGCAATGCGATTATATTAAGCAAGGTACCAAGTGTCACCTAAGAATTGTAGTTTCATCAGACCAAAATTATTCTGCAGCAAAATTCAGTTACAAGTAATTCTAAAGAGACAGCTAATTAGGCAGATAAAGAGAACGTATGTAAGTAGCATATTCTCTCTCCTATGATCGAAATGCACTTGAGGCCTACTCACTTCGAGTTCTGAGTATGACATAGCATGAGAACTTGGACCAACTTGACACTTCACCAAGTGGAAGGATCCACTTGCAGCTTCAATAATATCTAAGGCCTCATTTATCAGAAATTGATCAAACAAGTGACCACTGAGAGATACCTGTCATTTAGAGTGAATTCATCATGTTCATCAATAATGAAAGAGGAGCAATTAGCAACACCCAAGTATCATGATCCAAAAACTCTTAGATACTTACTAATGTGGTGTACTTCTTGTTAAAGTGGTGACTAGCATGATCTTTTGATGTTTCTCTGCAAATGCAGAAAGATAACATGTAACTAGTACAATAATTATTAGATCAACAAAGAAAAGACAAGAAAATGAAGGCAAGGCAAGTATATACAGGGGAGGGGTAAGACATGAGATGGATTTGAAACTTACTCTGAGTCATCAGATTTTCGCATGCGAGAAATGTATTCGTACAATGGGGTAAGTGTTCCTCCATGGGCTATGCAAGCTTTCATCAAGTGTGCAGGTAACTTTTTAATGTCTTTTGTAGAAGCCAAATAGCCAACAAATTCGGATAATATGTCTCCAAAGTGTTTGGAAGCCTTTCCACAATAAAATTGCAAGTTTCATGAAAATGAGAAGTGTTTCACATTCTGGTCTTTAAGTGTCCTAAAAATTATTACATTTACTGAATAAAATGCCCTGATGAAAGGTACCTCTTTTGCAAATTCTGTTGGAAGAATGTCCACAGCTGAACATACCACACCATCACCTTCCATGTCCTGATGGTAAGAATCTTTTATTGGATCATATCTGAAAACCATGGTTGAAGATGATATAGAACAGATATAGCCTACCATTTTTAATAACAAATGAATGTGTTGATTCTGTACCTGAAGAAAGGTGAGTCAATTTGTGTGGTTTGATTAACAAACTCTATTGATCCCCCTATATCACAAGTTATATCAGAGATACCAACAAGCTTACATCCTTTCCTTGTTAAATCTTGAAACTGCTTGGTACTCAATAATTGAGGATATCTTTTCTCCCAATACATACAATTCACTGCCAAAGAAAAGGAAAGAATAAAATATTAACAAATTTATCTACGTAAGCATTGAAATTTATCTATATGAACTGTAACAGACTAATAGCATATTATTTGATGGAAGAGTGTAATACAGACCGATTACAGATGCATAAGGAGCTATATTTTCATGGAAAACCGGGTTGTAGTGTTCTGGATGTACATAATAATCAGCCTGAAATACAATACAATAATTGGGTTAGTTATTAGATGATGACAACAATCAAGTCGATAAAAAATGACAAAGAGGGAACTTACTTTGTCAAATGATTTTTTGGGATCCTTGTGTTCAACCATGTCTTTACAAGTCACAACACAACCATATACTTGGAAGACCCTCTTTGACGTCCTGGTGGGTTGAGCAGCATCCTTGGCCTAACCAAAAGGAAAGCATGTGAAACTAAAGGACAAGAAGGGATTCCTCATAAAACATATATGCAGAAAGAGTTTTCGTACACACCGTCCCAAATATCCCTGGGAGTCTGCTTGGCTCCACAAAAGTATGAGGGAGAAGCTTGAATATCTCTTGTGCACCAGAAGAAACTACAGCAGGGAACAAATTGTGATAAAATCATTTCGTAAGAACTAGTAAAGTCCTATGTATTATGAGCTGAGAAATGTATCACAATTAGTAACACAAGTGAGACAACCTCAGGAATGCACTTGTATAATAGTCAAAAGATTAGTTCTCGAACCAGAGAAGACATCAGAACTATGAAGCAGAAAGTTGACAACATTGTTAACGGTAACGAAAGGAATGTCATATTCAATGTACCATTTCCTGAACCGGTGAAGACAAAGACGAGAGGGCAGATTCCTGCCGGCAACCCCTGAGTTGCTATCTCTTCTCCAACAGAAATTACTGCAGCCTTGGCAGCAGCCAAAGATGAATACATGTACGAAGCACCCAACGAAAGAAATGGTGTCGAATATCCAAGACTTAGGTACCCTTGAAAAAGCAAAACACTGTTAGAAAATCAGCTAAAAAAGGTTCAAATCAACCAAACATCATACACAAGGAGTCTTTGATAAGAAAAAAAAAACACTGATGATCCACTATTTTAAGCTTTAAAGTTGCACACATCAAAAGTAAACTAGCAAAAGCTGAAAAAACTTTTTCTTGGCCCCCAAATTCAATCATAACAAAGTGAGAAAACAGACTTCAGTAACATACTTTGTCCTAAGCCGCGCAGAAAGTCGATAAATCCAGCTCTACCAGCAAACTTGCCGAATGAAAGCAGTCTCCTGCCATGATCCCCAACAATTAGCTCATAATCATACAAAGACACCCTTTCTGCAAGAATCTGCATACCACACAAAACAGCAACCAACATAAATCAAAACAAGCACATCACTGTCTATGTATATGCTCACTATATATACATGCACAACAAGATCACAAAAGATTTGATAAACATCAGAAATCAATACCTTATCCAACAATGGCATATTTTCTTTCGGCGCCTTGTGGGTATGTGAGAAAAAAGCATAAGCTCTATCCGGAAGAATCATCTCCGGCTGCACCAAATCCCATACAAATAAATTGTAACAACAAGAAAACTAAAAAAAAAAAATTAATAATCTTGATTAGTTGGCAAACCTTGGGTTGTTTGATCCCCAAAATGAGGCCACATTCCGACAGGTCCTCTGAAATTTCACATCCAACTTCTTCATACAATGCATCATGATGGATGCGCTTCGTCGACGGCTGCACGATGATCCGAGACACGCCGGTTTTGTCACTGCCACCGTGAAGCAGCCGAGCACAGTGAGAGGGGGTCAATGGTGCTCTTCTTTCCCACTTGTTCACAGTCTCCGAGACGATCCCAACAACCCCATTTCCAAGCATTGTGCATCAAGCTCAAGTTTTGATCAATGATCAATGAAAACCAGGATCAATACAGTTTTTGGGTTTTGGTGTCTTCTTGTTCTTGTTCTTGTTCTTGTTCTTGTTCTCGTTCTCGGTTTGGTGGTTGAGTGAGTCAGAGGTTTCAGAGAGAAAGGAGGAGTTGATTATGGGTTAGAACGAAAGCGAGAAGTGATCACAAATCACAAGCAATCACCTTTTTATGAATATAAGTTTAGTGGAACGTACGTGGCATGCGACATGTGTGATTGGGGCACTGAATCCATGATAAGCACTATGAATGACGCACTGATCCAAATCAAAAACAAAATCAAAATCACAAGGTGGGATTAGTATTTGGATCTACTCATGGCTTCACTTTCCAAGCGCCCATATGGTGCCTCGTGTCTATGATATGGACTATGACGTTGGTCGGGACAAGTAATCGTTCCTTGCACGCTCTTCATCCACCATTATTGCATTGCTTATCAAGATTGGATACAATACTGTTCTTTTGTTTGTTTTTGTTTAGTAGGGGGTTATATAGACTATATCATCTTGGATGATTATGAACCTCTCTGTTGAGTTTCTGGATGAGTGAATATTTGGTTGATTGTAATCTAAGAGTTGTTTTAGTGCAAAAGAGAACCATATAGTAACGAATGTTGTTTAATCGAGTACTGATAGTAAGGACACAAATACATGTTTCTAAAATGGAAAGAAAATGCTTATGTATCAAGAATTATTGATCGATGATCAGATGATGCATGATAGATAGGATCAAGTTAGTGGTTTCCACGTGGCGTCACTTTCCCATAAACTAGAAACTACATTGAAATCAATCTCTTCTGAATTAGGAACCTGTCCTTTTCATCTTCATTTTTCCTTCGATCTCATGATTCTATCTATCAATCAAAGTCGCTTGAAGATCGAAGTTTACATTGTTTCTCGATCATCACGTGTTCGTCTAAGATATAAGCCCACGTAATTTGGGGCAAGAAATCAGATTTGCTTCCCAAAACATTGTTTGCATGATATGCTCAATGACAATTTCGCGCTTAAGTTTAGCTTCACTCGACTCACATTGAAGAAGAAAGATTAGCAAATGAGCTTACTATAGAGTTTGTATCGATGTGCTAGTGTCATCGCATGACGCATTTGTTTATATTTTGAGTGTGTGATCTCGTAGATATGAAGTTGCTACAATTTCAAAATAATTGGTTGCGTTTTGTTGAGCTCCGTTACGACGAGCTAGCTCAAGGTTAGCCCCAATCTTGAATATCAACTTGTTCAAGAATTTTACAAGCTCAAACATGACTTTGTTTCTTCTGAGGAGTATAATTCACACTCCTCGTTTATAATCCACACTCCATGTTTAATTTTTTATTATCTAAAAGTTTGTCTTTTTGTAAAGACAATATATAGGAGCGTGAATTTCATTCTAAACAAGAAAAGAATGAATGTGAACATATTAGTGTAAATTTTATTTATTTATTTATTTTTATTTTTTTGGTGGACTGAACTCAGCCAAGTCAGAAAAACAAGCCAAAACCAACTCATAATTCATAATTGTATTAAGATAATTTACAAGAAGCTAGCCCGTAATAGGTATTCTATCCACGACTTGCTAAATGACCCAAAGCGAAAGCAAGGGGTACTGTCCAGTGTCCATCTTTTCTTTTAAACAAAGATGGGCTAATGATAACTATGCTAGAATTAATCTGTGCAACGCACACATTTGTCCATGTTTGCTACTATAATCAAGCCCATTATAAATCGGTATATTTCTCTCTCTTTTTGTGCCAAACATGTCAATTTTGAAAAAAAATTATGGTGCACTTGATGTATATATGTTGAGGCAACACTAGCCACTAAGCACACTCAAGCTCAAACAGGTGATAGTGCTAGTAGCAGCAATGACTCCGCAAGCCAGGCCCAATCCTCACCCAGCCTTCAGGCCCAACCTCCACTCTCTGATGATGTCAGCCAGCTCATTGCCAGCTTATGTTGCAGGAGTGGACCTGAGCATAGCCTTGACACAGCAGATCAGCTCTTCAGCTCAAGTGTTAAGCGTGACTTCACACTATGCAACTAACCTGCATGGAGGAGAAATGTGGACCGCATCATGATGGCCACGTGGCACTATCTGCATAATATTCTAGAATAATTGTCAGCTGAATTAGTTGAAATCCAATTAGTATAAATAGCTAGTCGTGTTGTTATTTCTGTGAGTTGCTTCATTTTGTAAAATTACGATCAAATACCAATTCTCTCTTTTTACTTCGTCTTCTTCATCAGGTTAAGATTTCTTTACTGCCATTGTTGCTTAGTTTT
This sequence comes from Rosa rugosa, assembly GCF_958449725.1. Taxonomy (NCBI): domain Eukaryota; kingdom Viridiplantae; phylum Streptophyta; class Magnoliopsida; order Rosales; family Rosaceae; genus Rosa; species Rosa rugosa. Next base: position 8,584,054 of record NC_084820.1, on the reverse strand, counting down.
TCAAGCTTACAGTGGATCATGTTTGATTTCTAGCAATGTACGTATTGATACTCCTTTTTTTTTTTTTTTTTGTGAGAAACAAGAATAAATCCTCCTTATAAGAAAAACTGAGAGCGACCCTCCGACGGCACCTAGAGAGCAAACCCTCCGGCAGCACGCCCTCGAGGTGGCGGCGTCAGACGGGTTAAAGGGGACCTAGTGTCCGGTGATGATTATTCGTGGAATAAACCCAGTCGAATAGACGGTGGCGCGATGGCTTCGTTCTCCAAACCGCGAGGTGGTCATGCCGGGGAAGTGCAGATCGGGCTCAGCGGCTTGTGGGTCGGGCTGCGGTCGACCACCCCATGGTGGCTGTTGACTTCACCTAGTGGTGAGAGGACGAGCTTTGAAGGACTCAGATCGGATCGGAGTGATCTGATTTTGTCTGTGTTACTTGGAGCAGTCCGGTGGAGAGGGGTGGCGGCGATGCCTATTGGGGTGTTGGGGAGGACGGAGGGATGGCGGATCGGATTGAGTTCACTCGGAGTGGCGGGTTGGCCGCCGGTGGGCGGACGGCGTGGATCTGGCTTGAGGGAAGGGGGCGAGGTGGCTGTTGTCTATTGTTCTCTTGGATTGGGCTAAGTGTGTTTTGGGCCTGGGCTTGGGCTCTGGGCCCAAACTCCCCTTATATTTTGTTTTATTGTTTTTTGTTATTATTAGCTAAATGTGGCTCTATGCCAGCAATAAATCCCTGCCATTTTAGGGCAGGGTGATATAGGCGTTGTCTCGGTATGCACACTCAGTGTGCCTTGTCTGGCCTAGCGAGGCGGTGAGCTGTTTGGTTAATCAAATGGACGCAACCTCCTAGTGGCAGGATGAAATTGAGTGCCGCCTAATTTTTTTCCGTGCGGCAACATAGTGGGAAAGCTGTGCTATTTGTAATGATGCTTCTTCGTTATAGAGTTATATTTCTGGTATGTCACCGCTATATCAAATAAAATAGAGTAGCCATTTGTGCACTCTTTGCTAATTGGTGCTTGTTAGAATACATAGATTTTACGGAGAATCTCGGTATTATTTCAGGATTTTCTCTTTATGCTTATTGTAATTTGGGGTTCAGGCTCTACGTCCCCCCCATGTATTTTGCAATTTCATTACTCAAGGCTTGAGGGCAGCCGCACCAGCCCAATTTCAAAAAAAAAAAAAAAAATCATCTCAGATTATAATGTTTTTAATCTGTTACTTTTTTTTTTTTTTGATCAAATAAGAACTTCATTAATAATGAACTGCTTACAACGAGTTTTAGGCGACATCTCTGACACAGAAATGGTCTGTAGACTTCCAACTGGAACTCTATATACTGACTCTAATGCACTACAGCTGTATGACAAAGATAAAAGGCGCAGGAGCAGTGAATCCTTGACATCTCACCTCTCGTCCAGCCAGTAAGAACTCTAAAACTAGACAACTCACTTGTGTCGACACTAAACTCACCAACCAGAGTCCTCCTGACCAGCTTTTGATCGACCAAGCCAACACTCATTGTGACCTAAACTCAACCAAAAGCCAAAAGGATTGTCGGACTTTCAGACCTGGGACTAAAGAAAACCCAACACCATCACCACCCTATTGTCGACACCATCCATCCTCCATTGCTCCAAAACGCCATCGCCGCCGACCCGATCCGAGATAGGAAGGACCTACTAGAAGGCCAAGGATGATTGTCTAGCCAGACTGTTTCGCCACCGCTGCTGACCCAACTCCAGAACAGGAACAATCCCCGAGACCGCGACAGAGAAGATCGTCTCTGCCACACCTGTAGTAGTGTCTTATTACCAACTATAAAATAAAAACCAGACCCGAAAACACTAGTAACAGCCAAGCCCGCCACCATGGCAAACCCGATCCACCATCGCACCATCACCAGCGGCGCCCCATCCACCCCGATCTCCACCTATCAACCAACCAAACAAATAGCAGCCCAATACCTGAATCCAGGCCCAAGACCAAGCCCAGACCCCATATGGACTGCTCCAGCCCATTAGCAAAACCCGCTCTGCCCTTTCATCCCTACCATCGTTCCACCGCGACCACAGCACCTCCACCGGCGTACCGCCGCCGTCAACCAGGCATCGCCAGCCAATTCCAACAGAACAACATCCCCACCGAACCACCACCAGCCCCTCCAGACCATCTCCATTGTCCCACCATCGACGTCATACCCCATCATCCAATATGCATCTGGATTGCAAGCACAACCACCGAATGAACAAAGGCAACAGGAGCCCAGCCGCGCCGACACCCTGCCATCACCCTGCACTGACTAGCTCGTCCAGATCTGGCCACCCGGCATCACCCCGCCTCCAGCCCAGCCCCGTTGTCGAATCATTCCAACAGAAACTGAAGCCCCAATCTAGATCAGAACCATCAAAACCAGCCACCACAGAACCACCATCACTCCCTGCTACCTGTAAGCACGCTCGCACGTGAAAAGAGATGACGAGAGAGGAAGCAACCCGTCCGACGACAACGCCGCAGGGACGTGCCACCGGACGAGCTGACGAAGCGATCGAGAGAAAACTCTTAGGCTCCAATTAGTAATTATAATATTAAATCCAAAATGTTGGATGAAAATGAAAAATAAAATGTTAAAACTGTAAACTAACTCCAGTTTATTCCTCAACCCCATATAAATTAGACGACATAAATTTCTTAAAAAAAAAAATTCCTTAAGACCTTGATTTTTACCAAATACTGTGGACTATGAGTCTATGACACACGAATTTTTTTTATCAAAATTCATGTTCTTATTTTTTAGGGGCCGTGACCACTTACCCAATTTTAACCTAAAAAATGCCCACTTGCTCCACTACGAGTTTTTTGACCCCATTTACCCAATTTAAACGCAAATGACATTTTCACCCCCAATCAAATTATTAAACTACAAAATTCTCTCTCTCCTCCTATCAAACTCTATCTCAGACTCTCTCTCTCTCTCTCTCTCTCTCTCTCTCTCTCTCTCTCTCTCTCTCTCTCTCTCTCTCTCTCTCTCTCTCTCTCTCTCTCTCTCTCTCTCTCACACCTCCTCCTCCTCGTTGGAGCGTCGGAGCACAAGAATCCGATCCAGGGCGGTGAAGACTTCACTGCAGAAGTCGTCGCCCGGCAAGCCGATGACGGTGACGAAACCTTTCCGGCGGATTTTGGGACAACTCGGATCTGTTTCTCGATCTGAATCTTGGCCGGGTCTTCCTTGGGGAACCCGACGGCGACGAAGACTTAAGGTGGTTGAGGTTGAGGTCGGCAGTGGTGCGGTGGAGGAAGAAGCCGCGGGAGACGAGCTCGTCGGCCCAAAGCTTCAAGATCTGCCTGTCCGATATCGAGTTCAAGATATGCCGGTCCGATATCGAGTTCTTCGTCCCCAGTCATTCTGATCTGGTGCCCAGATCAATTTTTTTTTTTTTTTTTTTTTTTTATATTGTGAACTCCGAGAATGGTGAAGGAAAAAAAAGTTAACGTGTACAATTGAACATATAAATGGATCAATTGTGTTTTTAGTGTATTCATTTTGGTTCACTTTAGGGCAATAATATGATTACTAGGAGGCAATAATATGTGTATTGGGGGGCAATAATATGATTACTGGGGGGCAATAATATGATCAATTGTGTCTGTAGTGTATTCATTTTGGTTTTGGAAGTTTATACAATTCACTGGACGGAAATAATATGACTATTGGAGGCAATAATCAGATTATTAGGAGGCAATACTATGCGTATTGGGGGGCAGTAATATGATTACTGGGGGGCAATAATATGATCAATTGTGTCTGTAATGTATTAATTTTGGTTTTGGGAGTTTATACAATTCACTGGACGGAAATAATATGATTATTGGAGGCAACAATATGATTTTTGGGAGGCAATAATATGAGTATTGGGGGGCAATAATAACATTACTGGGGGGCAATAAATTCAGACACCGGAATCCCGACACAAGTTCTGTAGCCGGATTCCGGATTCCGGTCACCGGAGTCGGCCACTGGTCACCGAAGTCCGGCAAGGTGAAGGATGACTTCTCCCTCTAAGTGAGAAAGAAGGAGAGGGCAAAAAAGTCCCAAAAATAAATAAAAAGAATTAATTGGGTAAAGGGGAAATAATCCCTTAGAGTGTTTTGGGTAAATGGGGTTAAAAAACTGTTAGTGGAGCAAGTTGGCAAATTTTAAGCTAAAATTGGGTAAATGAGCATTTCCCCTATTTTTTATACCCTCTAGTAATAATTTTCAAACACTTCTCAAACTGACAAAACTTAAAACTCACGATAGATTTTTTTTTACAATTTTTCAAAGTCATAAACAATAAATTTATTTAAAAAATTGTTTGAGATTTTTGTGTTCTACCAATTAGAACATGTTCTAAACATTATGCTCTACAAATGGTGAACTTATGAAACAAAATAATTTAAGAAAAATAGTATTAACAAGGTTTAACATATTTAAGCATGCTATTACATTCTATAGGTGCCCGTATGGTACCTTCAGTGTCAAACCATGCAAAGATTCATTTAATCCAAATGATCATGTTTCTTAATCTCATCATTGACAAAACATGATTATTAGAATGTGTTCCAATTGACAGAATATCAAAATGTCTAACGGATTAATTTTGTTTTACAATTTTTAAAGTTGAAAAGTAATATGTTTGATATTTCAGTATTCCGTAATCACACAATTTACATCTTTAATCATTATTATTTGATTTAAATAAAAATAAAAATATATAATATAAAAGACAAACTAAAATTTGACACATGGATGCACCTAGAGCACAAAAACCGTTCTCCACATTTATTAGTTTTTATCTTTTCTTTTTTCTTTTCAAAAAAGTTAATATGAAAATACAAGAACATAACGTGTTTTCTGGAAAACGGGGATTGATAGGCACGTTGCAATCCATACTGGGTAGAAACCAAAAATAACACAGAACACAGGATTTTTGGTTACGCAGTGAAATCCTCAAACATGAGATTAAAAACACTGTGTGGCTCTTACTCTTGAGAACCCAAAAAGAACAATTAACTTATGATTAAGGATATGTTCTTTACAAACTCAAATAGCACTTGCTCGGCTACAATCACTAGACATAACTAATGAGAAGTTTGTCTTCAATCTTGAACTCCTTCTTCACTTGAACGATCGCCAATTATCGCTCTCCTTTCTTCACAGCTTCTCTACTTATCTCAAGAGAATTTATGCATATGAGAAACATGACCAAGAACACTTAAGCGTGGAACAAGTGTCCTTGACTCTTATGACGAAACCGATCTCAAGCAAGCAAGACTACCAAACTAATTCTCCAAATGACCGTCTGTTTCCACACATATATATTAAGGGACCGTGCAATACTCAATCAAATAGAATACAACCCTAATTCGACTTCTACAAGGAAATAATATTTTGTGTTAAAGATAATCAAATAAAGACACCAAATCTTAAAATACTTAGGAAATCAATAACACAGTATTTGGGTCTTCCTACTTATCTGGGGAGGAATAGGACCGAAACATTTGCTTATTTACAGGAAAGTTTAAATAAGAAACTTGAGGGTTGGCAAGGCAAGTTACTAAGTAGTGCAGGGAAGGATCTTCTTATACGGGTAGTGGCTCAGGCTCTTCCTTCTTATACTATGAGCTGCTTTTTATTACCTAAGAATTTTTGTGAGTCATTGCATCAGAAGTGTGCCAAGTTTTGGTGGGGCAGTAAGGGTGAAAACAGTAAGATACATTGGCTGTCTTGGGACCGACTATGTCAACCCAAGGAGCTTGGTGACTTGGCTTCCGAGATTTATATGCACATAATTTGGCCCTCTTGGCTAAGCAGGGTTGGAGGTTAGTGCGTAATCCGGGTTCTCATTTGGCTCGATTGTATCAGGCTAAGTACTTCCCAGATGGAGATTTCTGGTCTAGTGGGCTTTCTTCATCTCCCTCTGCATGCTGGAGGGGTATCCATGCGTCTAAACACATTCTGAGGAGGGGTGTTCGGTGGCAGGTGGGGAATGGTCTGCAAGTAAGGATTTGGGAGGATCCGTGGATTCCGAGACCTTCTTCTTTTCTCCCTATTATTCGGCATGAGAATGGGCCGGAGAGAGTTTCTGATTTGTTACTCCCAGGTTTTTCTTGGAATCTGGCTCTTATTAATCAATATTTTGTGGCTGATGATGTTGATTTGATTTTATCTATGCCTCTTAGTCAGAGGGATGTCCCTGATCGTCTTATCTGGCATTATGATAAGAAAGGTAGATTTTCTACCAAGAGAGCTTATGTGTTAGCTTTTGAGGAGCTTCATAACTATGGAGAAGTTGCTACTAGTTCGGAGAATCTTTCTTCTTTTTGGAAACCGATTTGGTTTGCTCAAATACCAGGCAAGGTTAAAGTTCATTGGTGGAAAGTATGCTCTTCTATCCTACCAACAGCTGCTTTGTTGCGTACTAAAAGGGTTTTTGTTCAGGATGGTTGTTGGTTTTGTAATGATCATGATGAATCTATTAATCATATCACAAGGGATTGCCAGTTTGTTCAGGATTTGCTCTCTCTTTTTCTGGAGCTGCATGGGGTACGTGTTACAAATTGATTGTAATGAAGGTACGTCAATTACTACTTGGTTGGCCTCTTGTTTTGATATCCTATCTAACAAGAATGTGGCTCTATTGCTTATAGTTGGATGGTTTGTTTGGAAAGAGCGCAATCTAAGAGTGTGGTCAAATCAGTTTGTCTCTTTGACTCACTTACAATTTCAGATTAGATCATATGACATGTTGTTTCAATCTACTTTGGCTACACCTCGTAGTACTGTATTGAGGGGTAGGGCAGTTTGGTCACCACCTCCTTCCGGCTGGCTTAAGGCCAACTGTGATGGAGCCTTTGATTCCTCCTCCAAATCTGGTGGAGTAGGAGTGGTTCTTCGTGATGCTATGGGGGATATTGTTGGTGGAATTTGTTTAAAGGTCAACTATGTTGCCTCTCCAGATATTGTTGAGGCCATGGCTTGTAGGGCTGCTTGTTCATTGGTAGTACATTATCATCTTTCTCCTATATATTATGGTTGAGACAGATTGTCAGAGTTTAGTTTCTGCTATTGAGTATGAGGGGGAGGAGACTTCATCCTTGGGTCGTATTATTGAGGACATCAACTTTTCTCTTGGGATGTTGGTGGGTTCTTCCTTGAGACATGTGTATCGTGAAGCTAATATGGCTGCCCATAATCTAGCTAAACTAGCTTTACATTCTTCTTTTAATCTTTCATGGAGTGGGCTTGTCCCTCCTGTTATTAGAAGCTTTGTGGCTTCTCATTGTACTCTTTGAATGAGTAATACAATTCGGTCGTCTTTCTCCTAATATATATATATATATATATATATATATATATATATATATATATAAATAAATAAATAAACCCCAAAGATATTTTCCTAGACCAACCACTAATCAACACACGGGACTGACCATGTATGCATGGATGCATTTACCTGAAATTCTCCGAGATCAGCGTGTATGATACTTCAAGGTTTTGTATGGGAATGCCATTGCCAACACACCATAAATAGTTCTTGTACCTACTAAAAGACTAAAACTTTATGGTAATTAAGCTCGGACAATACTAGCAGCTAGTGGCTGGTGCAATTGAGAAATCAATGCGAGTGGCTCAAGGTTCCAATGGCATTAGAATGCACTACCCCAAGGACGATCCGACAAATCGGCATAAAAGAGAAAGCGAAGATCTCCCTAAAAATCAGAGGAACGTATGTACCCAATTAAAAGTCCAATATTGCAGTAGCTGTACAAGAAGCTCCGATCCACGCATATATGTTTGAATGTTCTTCTTCCCATTAACTTTAGAACGTACTATATTCTGCTTAGAGAAAAAAGGGGAGGGAATCAGATCATGATGTGTTGTTTATATCCAATCATAATTACACTGAAAAGACGAATCACCAACATGTTTAAGCACATGAAAATTAAAGCTATGGGGGGTAGCTATCTATCCTACGTTTGGTGCATGAACATATTGAAATGAAATCGTTTTTTGATATGACAAAGGCCTATTGCATTCTCCCTTTAGTAATAAAATCAATATATGCGGCATATGCGTATAGCGACATCACCGACATGTCCTATGAACATGATAAAGCAACGTGTTTATACATATTTACAATAATCTCTTAATTGTGAGGATTAAGAAATTCATGGTCATCGAATGTTATTTTGAATTCATATGAGATTGTGATTTATCTTTCATTTGAAGTTTGCTAGACGTTAGCAACGTGTTTAAGTAATTTGGTTTGGCTATTATTTGTCGTACCGTAGCGACTCTATCAACAACAAATCGATCTCTTGGGATGGTAATGCCATCATTTGTGGTACCACAGCAACTCTATCATAAACAAGTCTCTAGGGATGGTGATGCAACGCCCCGATGTCCCTTGATTAATTAGCGTTTGCTTTGCATTTCTCATTCATCGAGTTTTTACTACGTGTAGTCTCAATTGGGATCATAATTTCTATAGTAAGTCAGATAACTATGAAGATCAATTATAATTTCTAGAGTTTCATGTCATTTTATCTTGTATTTGCGAATTAGTAGAGTGTTACAATTTATAGCTTGAATGATGTGTCACCTTATTAATAGAGTGTTACAATTTATAGAATTTCGCGTCATGGTCTAGCTATCTAGGGTTTATATTGAGTAGTTACATATCTTATGTTTTCGTCTTGTTTTATCCCTACCAAAGGAGTAATGTTAGAAACTATAGCTATCAAGTTTGCAATATTCCTAGCTATATATCCTCCGTTTCTGTCATCCATAAACACCATCTCTTGTTTTTATTAACAAATCAATTGAACTCATAAATACGAAAATAACGTGCATGTGGGATGATCAGTAGGCCTCATCAAAAAGCCCGCGGATCAAGTGGGCCGATGGAGGCCTGCCGGCCCTGAGGGCTAAAAGCCCGCCTCGGGTGGGTATTGGGCCGGCCCGCAAAAAGCCCGCAAAAGCCCGGCCCGGCCCGCCAAAGACCCGCTAGGCCCGGCCCGTAAAAGCCCGCTAGGCCCGGCCCGTAAAAGCCCGTAAAATATATATATATGTGTGTGTGTGTGTGTGTGTGTTTATATATATATATATATATAGATATGTGTGTGTGTGTTTATAAATATATATATACACACATATAGATATATATTTGTGTGTGTTTATATATATATATATATATATATATATATGTGTGTGTGTGTGTGTGTGTGTGTGTGTGTTATATATAGATATATCTATATATGTGTGTGTGTTTATAAATATATATATATATATATAGGATTTTTCTCAGGTAAGGATGTCCTTAGTTTTTCTTATGGAACGGATTTACTGTTTTCACCCACTTTCCGATCACATTTTCACATCTTAACCGTTCAGTTTTTAGGTCCTAATGTATGGATCACCTCTGCAAAATTTATATATATATATATACAGTCCGGCTACACTAAGGATGTCCTTAGTTTTTCTTAGGTACGAATTTCCGGTTTTCACCCACTTTCCGATCAAATTTTCACATCTTAACCGTTCAGTTTTTAGGCCCTAATGTATAGATCACCTCTGCAAAATTTCAGCCAAATTGGTGATCATTAAGGCATCCAAAACTGCAAATTACAACAATGTAAACGAACGGTTCCGGTTCGACAGATTCGGTTCGTTCGTGTAAATTGCAGTTTTGGACGCCTTAACGATCACCAAATTGGCTAAAATTTTGCAGAGGTGATCCATACATTAGGACCTAAAAACTGAACGGTTAAGATGTGAAAATGTGATCGGAAAGTGGGTGAAAACAGTAAATCCGTTCCATAAGAAAAACTAAGGACATCCTTACCTGAGAAAAATCCTATATATATATATATATATCAATATATCATGTATGTGTGTGTGTTTATATATATATAGAGATATATATGTGTGTGTGTGTGTGGAAGTTCTTATACTTCTATATAAAATATGTGCATATATATATATATATATTCTAAATATCGGTTGACCAATTCGATCGGATTCGAAAATATGGTGAAATTGGCTAAATTTTTTACCACACTCATAATTTATTGTAATAAACTCATCCAACGGTCGGTTTTTCCATTGTCTTTGAATTGAAAGGGGTTGCTCTTAGGAGTGTATGATATATAAATATAGGTTTATAAGAGTAATTACGTTTGACCTAGTTGATCGAATTCGAAACAATAACCAAATTTGCTAGATTTTTTACAACCACCATAAAATATTACAATCTCTCAATCGAGCGGTTGGTTTCTCCAAATTCATCTTCCACTTCATGGTTGTTTTAGAATGGACCTCAACAATTTAAATGCAATGTATAAGTCATACAACTTTAGGAGACAAATTAGTATAGGCCAACGTATTTGTAATTAAAAATTGAAATTTTTATCTCATGTCCACACACATCCATCGATGAATTATTTACAAGCGTGATGTAAAAAAATAAACAAGTTTTGCGTTCATCACGCCATCGGTCAACCAAGAAAACATGCAAGTGACTACAGTTGACCAATCCGATCGAGTTCGAAACTATGGTGAAATTGACTAAATTTTTAACCACACTCATAATTTATTGTAATAATCACATCCAATGGTCAGTTTTCCCATTTTCTTTGAATTGATAGGGGTTGCTCTTTGGAGCGTGTGATATATAAATATAGGTTTAGAAGAGTAACTAGGTTTGACCTAGTTGATCTAATTCGAAACGAAAACCAAATTGGCTGTATTTTTTACAACCACCATAAAATATTACAATCTCTCAATCGAGCGGTTGGTTTCTCCAAATTCATCTTCCACTTCATGGTTGTTTTAGAATGGACCTCAACAATTTAAATGCAATGTATAAGTCATACAACTTTAGGAAGAAAATTGGTATAGGCCAATGTGTTTGTAATTAAAATTAATTTTTTTTTATCTTATGTCCATGCACATCCATCGATGGGATATATACAAACGTGATGTGAAAAAATAAGCACGTTTCGCGGTTGTCACGCCATCGGTCAACCAAGAAAACATATAAGTGACTACGGTTGACCAATCCGATCGAATTCGAAAATATGGTGAAATTAGCTAAATTTTTTATCACACTCATAATTTATTGTAATAAACTCATCAAACGGTCGGTTTTTTCATTTTATTTGAATTGATAGGGGTTGCTCTTTGGAGTGTATGATATATAAATATAGGTTTATAAGAGTAACTACGTTTGACCTAGTTGATCGAATTCGAAACGATAACCAAATTGGCTAGATTTTTTACAACCACCATAAAATATTACAATCTCTCAATCGAGCGGTTGGTTTCTCCAAATTCATCTTCCACTTCACGGTTGTTTTAGAATGGACCTCAACAATTTAAATGTAATGTATAAGTCATACAACTTTAGGAGACAAATTAGTATAGGCCAACGTATTTGTAATTAAAAATTGAAATTTTTATCTTATGTCCACACACATCCACCGATGAAATATTTACAAACGTGATGTAAAAAAATAAGCAAGTTTTGCGTTCATCACGCCATCGGTCAACCAAGAAAACATGCAAGTGACTACAATTGACCAATCCGATCGGGTTTGAAACTATGGTGAAATTGACTAAATTTTTAACCACACTCTTATTTTATTGTAATAATCACATCCAACGGTCAGTTTTCTCATTTTCTTTGAATTGCTATATGTTGCTCTTTGGAGTGTATGATGTATAAATATAGATTTATAAAAAATTAGTGCCTTTAAAAATTTATTTATCAATAAATTAGTATCTATATATAAATAAAGATTTTTTTTTGGTACAATATAGAATTATAGATATGTTATCTTTGATTGTATTTGATCATTATCCAATGAGTTTCCAAAGCTTGATTAAAAAAAAAAATATTTGTGTCTTTAAATATTTATTTATACATAAAGCCCGCAAGGCCCGGCCCAAAAAAGCCCGCAAGGCCAAGCCCGGCCCGGCCCGAAAAAGCCCGCTTTATATGGACGGGCTTGGATCCGTCTATTTTTAATAAAGCCCGGCCCGCTATTATTTAAAAATATAACAAGGCCCGGCCCAAGCCCGCTATGAATGGGCCGGGCCGGGCCGGGCCGGCCCGTTGACGACCCCTAGGATGATGCTAATAATGCCAACAGATTAACATGCAATGACCATACTCAATATACTCTTCTTAACCCTCTGAAATCAAGTCCAGCTAGCTTTTCTTAACAAACCCAGGCAATGCAAGTATGCAACAAACAATTATGCTGTCATAATGACGCGGTATTTATGAACTTATTCTGGGTTTTCTTGACCACCATTGAAGGAGTCCAAGCTTTTAGTCCAAACAAGAAGTTAAGCTTGCAAGCTGTAGAGACGCGTTTTCGCGAAGTTAAAGAGAGCCACATGAGCCATCCCATTCTGCCTTTAATTTCCTTTTGGAAAAAGGACTCTGTTTCTGATGCTTACATCTCTTTCTGAACTATTTATAATTCGAATTCCCTTTCTTTAATTCCGAAAATGACGCTTTCTTTTCTACAAATCCTGTCGATTTTATTATGCTCTTCATCCAGATCAGTAATTGCCGATACTGTTTAATTCTACAGTAATGAAAAATGGGTATGCAACTATGCATGCATGGCCATTGGCCAGTGACCTATTTAATTGTCTGCGTACGTGGCTTGCATTAGTCTAAAGCTAGGGAAGCACTGTCGGTTATTTTAATTTCTAAAAAAATAATTAACAACCACTCATCTAATCCACTCCTTTATATATTTTAATATCAAAAAAATTACATCCATTCATATTTTAAGAGATTAACGTGTTTAATTTTGCAAGAGGATTGTATGCACCGACAGTGCACTTGCAAAATTAATTGACTGAATTTTTCTAATATTTTAAGTTGATTCAAATCTTCTCAAAATTAATTGACTGAATTATAGAACACAGATGTATTTATTGGTCCACCCTTCACTGGTTGCATGACTTTTTATTTATTGTGTTCTATTATTTCTATCTAGAATCTCATTGAATTTGATCCTACCTGCTCTACACAAGTGGTGTCAATTAATTATCAATGAAAAATCTTCAAGAATTTGATTTTGTTGATTTTTGCGGTTGTTCTATAATTTGGTCATGAATTAAATTATGTTTGGTAGAGGTAAGCGCCGGGGAGAAGTTTTGGGATCTGATCGAAGTTTGGTGAAACAGAAGACAAGATAAAGAAGGAAATGAAATATTTCTTTCTGGCTTTAAAGTGTTTATAGCAAGTGCCATCAATCTTCATGAACGTCCATTCAATAATTCTGCTATGATCGTTTTGTCAATCGTAGATATGGTCAAACCATTGTAATGTTGATATATAAGTAATGTAACAAAGTAATTAGTCGTACGAAAAAGACTAAATCATTTAGGCATTACATTTGCTAAGCTAGAACATAGTATCTTAAGCTATATATAGTGGCTAGAGGATACACTACAATTCACAAATTTATTTCATAACCCAAGTCCCCACCATCCCTTACAACTTAAGTAAAAGCATATATATATATATATATTATTGTTAAAAGAAAAAGTAAAAACATATTAAAAATATATATAATTACCATTGACTATAAAAACCATGCAAAATTATTATTCGTTTTCTTCCATTTTGGTCAATACCACTTATATATGTTGCTTATGAAATTGGCAAGTAATTAATCGAGACCTCTTTGGAATCTCTGAGTTAGAAATGACTCAAATTTGAGTCCGCAAATTTGAGATATACCATGTTAGCATCATTACTCCTGCTCTTGGAAAAGCAATGCATGGCTTCCCAGTCTCACTGTCTAAGGCACACAGAAACCTGACATATGTGTCACTCTTGGGTCCCCAAGTAGTAAAAACCAATGGCAAATCCACTTAAAAGTGTATCAAAATTTCAAAAAGAAGATAAACAGAGCTAGCTTAATCAGTACTCAATTCCAGATATAAGTACTATATAGATATATAGTAATGATGATGATGATCACACTCATATTCAAAAAAAAAAAAAAAACACCCTCTTTGCCTTTGCATGTGAAATTTGAACACTTTCCTCGAATCTGAGCTGCACAGTAGAGATCGCCGACACTTGGATTTATATATAAATAGACCAATCGATTCTTCCCAGACCCGCATTTGGCAACCATGACTCCACCACCCTCTTAAATTCCCTCACCTGCCGACCTAACTTCATCTCTTTTGCCTTAAATACCTTGTTTCTCCTCCCAAATCCTTATCACTTCCTCGGTCATATCTTTGTTCATGGCTTCCGATCCATTGTGGATGGGAAAGTTTCTACTAGTGTTAGTACTCTTGTCGTTCCCATTTATTCACTGTGAAAATATCACAAACACGATACAGTCCGAGTGTTTGAAGGTTCCCAACTCGGAGTTTGCCGGGTCGATTGTGAACACCATTGATGTTATGCAGCAGGTGGTGTCTATTCTTTCCAGCGTTGCTAAGGGTTTCGGGGATTTCCGGCTTTCGAATGCCATCGACGACTGTCTGGATTTGATGGATAGCTCGGCTGATGAGTTGAGCTGGACTCTCTCTGCTACCCAGAATCAGAATGGTGAGTACTGGACTACTGGCAGATTTAGCAAATCTCTCACTTCATTAAAGAATAATTACTTGATTTGCAGTGTTATAATTTAGTTTGTTGTATGACACTTTACTCTGGGTGTCGAGAGTAATATTGCTTGTTTTGGCAACTTTGAATTCTGGTTCATGAGGTCACAGAGTGGACTAAAATTAAACTGCCGCAGCTTTTCTTTGTTTTTGTTTTTTTTTTTTTTTTCGAGGTTGATGTTTAGCTTGATGGGTGCGAGAATTCTTGATTTCCAAATGTTATTTTCGAATTCCTGGATCTGGTATCACTTATTACATGCAAATAAATCAATGTAATTAATGAATTCACTTCAATTTTCAGATCCCAACCCACACAATTCCCTATAAGCTAGAATGAGTCCATTTCGGTTGCACAAGAAGTCAACTGCTGTAATTGACAATCACATTTTGAATCATGATTTGCAGGCAAACATAACAGCACTGGGAATTTGAGTTCTGATCTGAGAACATGGCTGAGTGCTACACTGTTTAACCAGGACACATGCAGTGATGGATTTGATGGCACCAACGGCATTGTCAAAGACTTGGTGTCCGGTAGCCTTGACCAAATAACTTCCTTGGTCCTAGAACTACTCGGCCAAGTGCACCCAGTTTCGGATCAGCACGAGTCAAATGGCCAAACCCCAGCATGGTTTAGATCCGAGGACCGCAAACTGCTACAAGCAAATGGAATGCCTGTAGACGTTGTGGTAGCTCAGGATGGAACCGGGAACTTCACAAATATCACCTCCGCGATTTTATCAGTACCGGATTACAGCTTGAAGCGCTACGTGATTTACGTCAAGAGAGGGGTGTACAAGGAGTATGTGGAGATCAAGAAGAAGAAATGGAACATAATGATGATCGGAGATGGCATGGATGCTACTGTAATCAGTGGGAATCACAATTATGTGGATGGTTGGACCACATTTCGCTCTGCAACTTTTGGTAACACTCTTTGCATCATGTTCGTCATTAGACTCTTCTATTTTGTTTACTTATTGAACAAACATGGGAAATTTGGAGATCTCTTCAAGTTTTGCTGTTCTTAGTCCTTTTGTATTTTTCACTGTGTGTTTGGGACCCAGACTAAATGGATATATTGTACTAGTGAGATATCAATAGTGACGTTCCAACCACTTTAGTTATGGTAACGTCATTAAAATGGCAGATGAGAGGCAAAGGAGACTTTAATTTTAAGGTCTAAGGTCCCAATATATGTAAGTTGCAAGTCTAGTGTCACATGGAGAGACTCATTATTTAGTTGGGGTAGGGAGATCAAGGATACATAATTGTGTAGGGTTTAGGGTTTAAGATAAAAAAACAAGACACTTAAGCTCGTGAGATTAATGTCACATGCAAAGTAAAAGGTGGACTTTAAGGATATATGTATGGACTATGGTCCCATTATGTGTTTAAGATGAGCAAAGTCTCGTGAGATTAATGTCACATGCAAAGTGAAAGCTCCACTTTGATATGTTCGATATTTGTATTCGACATCACTCATAATAATCTTATTTTTATGTTTGTGTATTTATCAGCTGTTAGTGGAAGAGGATTCATAGCGCGCGACATCACATTCGAGAACACAGCAGGACCCGAGAAACACATGGCAGTGGCGCTACGATCCGACTCAGACCTCTCGGTCTTTTACCGGTGTGAGTTTCGGGGATACCAGGACACACTATACACACACTCTATGCGCCAATTCTATCGAGACTGCAAAATCAGCGGCACTGTTGATTTCATCTTCGGTGACGGCACTGTTGTGTTCCAGAACTGCCAAATCCAAGCCAGACAAGCCTTGCCAAACCAAAAGAACAGCATCACAGCCCATGGCCGAAAGTACGTAGATGAGCCAACAGGCTTTTCGATCCAATTCTGCAACATATCTGCACATCCAGACTTGTTAGCCACCCCGGTTAACTCTAGCACACCTACTTACCTTGGTAGACCATGGAAACAATTTTCAAGAACTATAATCATGCAGTCCTTCATGAGCAATATCATAAAGCCAGAAGGGTGGCTAGAGTGGAATGGTAGCATGTTTTTGGATTCATTGTTCTATGGAGAGTACATGAATTACGGGCCTGGAGCGGGCCTCGGGAGCCGGGTTACCTGGCCAGGATATCAAAAGTTTAACGAGTCCGGGCAGGCCAAGAACTATACAGTGTCCGAGTTTATTGAAGGAAACTTGTGGTTGCCCTCTACTGGTGTCAAATATACTGCAGGCTTTGGGGTTTAACGAGGGTTTAAGCAGTTGATATGAAATTTCACTCTTGTACCTGATCAATTGTCCTTGAACCAAATTTTTTTTTTTCCTTTAGAGCAGTAATAAGTAATTAAGTACCATATATAGGTTTTTGTTATGTTGGCGCGCATCATCATGTTTTGGGTGAATTGTTTGTCTACTGTGCAGCCTATGCCTAAACTATGCCGGTGGTGCTGTTTGAAATTAAAGTCCACAGTTTGCAAATAGTTTTCATGTTAAAATGAAAGAAAACAATACATATTCAAACATAAAAAATAAAATAAAAATAAATAACAATATGATGGAAGAAGCATCTTACAATGTCACCATATTCTAGCCAAAGTGTTCGTAACGCTACTAGCTAGGGGCATGTCACTTTGCATGTGACACTAGTGTGTTATGTTAAACTAGCTAGCCAGGGGCTGCAAAAAGATGCATGTACTAGCCGGCCTCTATAGTGTTATTGAATAATATCTAATAATCAATAACGAAAAAAGATTAAACTTGACAGTTGACACCATATTGTCACATTAGATTAAGACCTATATTTATTAGATTAAGACCCTGCAATTATTATTTTCCGTCTAGTATTTTTGAAGAGAAATTAATGCATTCGATCATCGCATATATATCAACAATTAGTGCATGGATAACAATGTGCATGTGGGGACTGATTAATGCATGTAATAAGATGAATGGCTTTTAATTTGTAATAAATTCAAGCACTGAATGCAACAAATCCAAAAGCTCATATAATTAAACGCGTTTGTTTCTGGTGATTGATATGGACTGGTTTAGTTTCTTTCCATTGAAGCACTACTCCAAGCTTTCAAGTCCAAAACAAGCTTGCAAGCGGTACAAACGCGCTTTCACTTAAAGCCATGGCCAGCTCCTTCTTTCCTGAAAGCCATGAGCCACTCTTTAGAAAAGGACCCTGATGCTTCCACCTTTTACCTTATATGTGGGTATTATTCCTTTCCTTTAATTCAGAAAATGACATCCTTTCGTCCCCAAATCCCAACATATGTGTATATTTGCTTCCTCCGGTTTGTGTTTATATTAAATACGTGATTCCAGATCTCTGTTGGTTTATATTCTCATCCAGATCAGTCATTGCCCAGAATATGTAAAAGACATACTTACAATTAACATGCATGCATATGATGACCTGAATTTTCGTTATTTAATTCTTACAATTAATAATGGATTAATTGTACGAATTATGGGTGCTATGCTTTGTTCGTATGTTATTTGAGAAGTGAATTTATTTTCGTACGAATAATTATTCGAATTTCACAGTTTTAGGGGGTGTACGAAGTTTGACTTTTTATATGTTGGGTTTCTCCAAAAACTTCCTTCACGAAAGTCGTAGAGCACGTCGATACAAGTTCGTGGATATGTGGAACGCGAAAATCGGAGTTAGTATGTGAAAGTTATGGTCCGCGAAAATTTCAGATATTTTTGGAAATTACTATAAATAGATTTTCTGTTTTGGGAAAATCATAATTTGCTTTTTTGGAAACCTTCCAAAAATAGAAATCAGAAAGCTCTCTTCTCTCTCCTCAACCCCGACCAACTTGACTCGTATGCGAGTTTCCAACCCGGCCGGCGTTTTGTTTTCCGGCGATCTCTAGCGGTGAGATCGACCAACCCAGATCATTTCGTCTCCTTTGTGTGGTCCTCCCTACGGTGGTCTCTAGCGGCGATTCTCACCCACGGCGGCACAACAAGGCGGCGGAGGCGAGGGCTGTCGGACCCGACTGGTTCTCCCAATTCCGACGACGGCAGAGCTTCAAACCAACCTTGTTGAGCTCGCAAAGGCCTCCTCCTTCGATCCTAGCTTGGTGGTGGTTTTGATCAAATCCTAGTGTAGAGTTGCAACTCGAGGTGAACAGTGTGTTTGAGCTTGTGGCAGCGATCTAGGCCAAGTTGGGCTTTGCTCCAGGTATTAAAGTTGCTATACTTGATATTCTTGACATTTTGGACAGTTTGATTGTTGTAGTTTTGAGTTTGGCCGGCGGCGGTATGCCATTGCCTGTGGCGGCGCTTGGAGGCGTTTCCGGCCATGTCAGGGGCAGTTTCTAGTATTATATATCATCTACTCGTCGATACAAACGTTTTGATATATAATACGTATTTTTGGAGATCGTATGAATTTGTTAGGGTTTTTACCGTTTTCGATTGTCTCAGTTTTCGATCCGTGAGGATCCAGCCATTCGATCGACTTGTAGCTTTGACATATTGATCGTAAGAGTGTTCCAGAGACTTTGGGTGGTCTCGGATGAAGTTTCGCCTCGATTGGCGTTACTCATGGATTTTAGTTCAAATGGGGATTCAAACTTTAATCGTTTTGTAATTCGTGTATTGATTTGAGACCGTACTTTCCTTAGGTGCTTGACAGAGTGCATTCTGTAAGTAACTAGTTGTGTGAAGACACAGCAGGAATATTGAGGTGAGTATTGTTCATTTACGAACAGATAGAGTTACCTTATTTGTTTTGAGAGTTATTTATTTAACTGCAAACCATAGTTAGTATTAGTGGCATTCTTGAGCGAATAACTACGTGTGTGTGTGTGTGTGTATTCATGTGAGTGTGATGTGTGGTGAAACAATATGCATGATTGTGTTCATTTTATTGTTTGAAGGCGACTTTTCGGGAAATAATATAGTGGAAAAAGATGTTTTCTATTGTTTGATAAGTGTTGAGTTTGATGCTACATTTTTTAGTCAAGCGTGACTTGTTTTAAATGTATTGGTCTTGTACCAAGAGTCACAGATGGTGAGCAAGGATGGGGAAATCTTCTATTAGATTTATGTAACATTTTTAGGTCGGGTGCAACTTATTTAAATGTTTGATTTGAAAACTAGATGAGTCTGAAAATCACATGTCACATATGGTGACAAAAGCATGTAATCGGGAACCACGCCTTTGGCCGGGTGAGTGGTTACGATCAGTTAGAGCTCTAGTCTGTCTGCCATTATAACTTATGGGGGTAACGGTCGAGGTTGCTGGAGACTCATAAGTGTATAGTTTAAAGGAGAGTCTCGAGAGAAATTCTTTCTTTTATTGTCCATGTGGGACTTGAATGTTCATATTGATTTGTTGAGTTATCAATTAATATGTTTTTGTCACGGAGGTGACTTTTGTTGTTCATTCTAAGAAAAGGACTGACAGTGTTGGAAGAAATCATGGTTGAATTGTTTTCCTTAAGTTGATTGGTGTGAGTTGCTTGATTGATGTATTTGAGTTACTCATACAAGCTTTTATAAGCTTACGAGGTTTGTTGTGTGGCAACCCGATACACTATTCGATGGTGTAGGGGTTAATCCTGCAGGTCAATTAATCGTGGCTGAAGCCAAAGTAGCTTGTTAGCAGCAATACGGGTAAGAAGCAAATTTTGTTGGCTTTGCCATTATTATGATTTTCGCTTTGTAGTGGGCTCTGAGAAGCATTTACATTTATTTTTGTTGTGACAATTTAATTCGTAAGCTTGTGTAATATATGACTCTGCGGAGCGAGTATATATTGACATTGTGGGTTCAGGGCATCCGTAAGTACTTGATTTAAAAGGAAAAAGTTTTTTAGGTATTTTGTATTGATGGCTAAACCATCATCCATGTATAATTATGAGATTATATTGATTTTTAATTTTATTTAAAAATCGAGGCGTGACTGCATGGCCCCAATGACCTAATTGTTCTTCTACATACGTGGCAATTCATCAGTCTTAATTTATTTCCTAACTAACTTTACGTAGTTGTCAAAATTGTGATGACATTTATCTCTATCTAGTATATTGGAATGTAATGTATGCAAGTTTTAGTCTTCACTGATTGGTGCAGTGGTGCCATTGTTCTATAGAAGCTTATTGAATTGATTCTACCTAATCCCAAAGACATCCCCTTCAATTTAACTGAGTCGCTCACATCAAAAAAAGATCTCGGCGACAATAGACCGACTGGAAGGTATTTGTGAGAATTGGATTTCTGGTTTTGTTCTTGATTGTTTTGAATCATTTTGTGTTTTTTGTTTTTGGGTTTTTTCTTCTTTTGTTAAA
This sequence comes from Rosa rugosa, assembly GCF_958449725.1. Taxonomy (NCBI): domain Eukaryota; kingdom Viridiplantae; phylum Streptophyta; class Magnoliopsida; order Rosales; family Rosaceae; genus Rosa; species Rosa rugosa. The sequence goes on along the minus strand of NC_084820.1, from coordinate 8,563,071 downwards.
TGTTTTTGAGGAGGATAGTTGTTTTGGGATATTTTGAATGAACTGGAGGATAGCATAGTTTATGGTTTTGGATTTCTACCGACACAGAGTGGGAAGATTGAGTAGCCCGATTTTTTTTTTCCCCTTTCTCCTCTCAATGTTCCAGAAATACAGTGAGTAATATTAGCTTTTGTTTTTAGTCTACGTTCTTGATTGATTGCTATGTACTTTTGGTTGTCTGAGTTCGGAACATTGATGTTTGGCGATTGGGTTTAGGGATGTAGTTGATGTTTTGTAAATATTGAATTATTTGATAGCAGTGTGGTGGCTTTTAACATTATGTTACTGATCGAGTTCTATATAAGATGATATAATCAATTTAGAGTTTTGATTAAGATTTGAGAAATTGGAATTTTGAGGTTTTATGTTCTTTATGGTTTTGTTGTCAATGGTTTGAAGTTTTGATTCGAGGTTTGGAACAGTTGTACATATTTCTGAGAAGGAAATGATGAATTGTTGCTTTTGAAATAGGAAATTGGCAAAATTAGATAGGGTTCTGTGTCTGCAGTGGGCATTGTTTTGGCAAGAGTTTAACAAGAGAAGGTATGAAAGTAATTGAGTTTGAATAATGGATGTTGATGAGATGATGTTTCTATTTTAGTTTGGTTAGAGAATGGAATGGCTTAGTATATTGGAAGGTGAATTTGCTGGTGTTATGGTTTTTAAAACGTCGTTTTTCTTCTTCTTCTTCTTCTTCTTCTTTTGTTTCTGATTTATAACAAAAGAAGAAAAAGAAAGAGGAAAAAAAAAACAGAATAACAAATCATTTTGGCAGAAAAACAGTGCAAATAACTATGAATATTCAGTTGACTTTCTTTGTTTGAATGATTTGTTTTGCAGTAGTACATGCTACTCATCAATAAAAACAAACCAAGTCTCTAATAATTCGCCTGCTCAGCTTATTAAATGCGGAACAACTTGGTAAATAGTAATGTATATCATTTATCATCATAGATTGAATGCTTTAGATAGCATTTGCATCCGAAGTTAACTTGATCCATCAATGTAAGTGTATGCATTCGTATTGTCATTTGCTTGACTGTTGAGTGTCCTGAACTCCTGATCATTGTTTTTATTTTTTATGCTCCTCAGGTTCTTAGAGCTGCAATGTTTTATGCAAAGGTGGGAAATGCTGCGATGGTGTATACAGGAGACTATAATATGACACCAGGTAGGCATCTTGGAGCAGCTCAAATTGATCTATAATATGACACCAGATAAGCATAAAAAAACAATCACTTTGTCAACTAAAGTATATATGAACAATCACTATGAGGTAGAGCCTGAAGTTGGTGCTGTGTTTGATAGTGACTTTGTTGAAAATGTGAGTTCTCTTCTACCAATGCTTAAATTGTCTAATTTAATTTTGAGTTTTCTAGCATTTCTGACCAAATATATGAGTTCAAATTACTTCTATTGATTTGTATTTCCTTTGATCTGTATTTTTTTGTGCTTCCTCAGTTTCAAATCTTTTATATATTTTATAAGCTTAATAGTTAATACCTGAAATCACCAAATGATGTCTATAAGAATTATACTGATTTTGAATTGATTTGACACCTTACAAACATGAGCAATGTTCAATCACAATACAGTGTCATTGTCAATATTCATAAGCATCACCTAAATATCTTTAGACCTTAGCTTACACCCGACAAACTATTGTAGTACAAAACTCACAGTTATTACCTGTCAATTATATAGTATCTATAAAGAAAACAAAAATACTTTGTTCCATCTTCCTGATTTAATTTTTATGTTTCTTTAATCTAACTTTGAACCTTTTGTTCTCTCTCTCTCTCTCTCTTTTTTTTTTTGTGACCTTTACTTCTGCTTACAGCAATTTTCTCTTCAAGTTACTTTTGATACCTTTGCTTCCATCTTCTTGATTTAAATTTTAGGTTTACTTAATCTGACTTTCAAGCTTTTAATGGTTTTTTTTTTTAGGTTATTAAAACCATTACACAGGTTTAACTCTCTCTCTCTCTCTCTCTCTCTCTCTCTCAACAATTCATTGTTTTTGTTTTTCTAGACTACAAATGAGAATATGGAAGTATTGGGAGAAATAGACAAAAATAGTTGCATACCAGTTTAGTAATGGTAAATTGGTTCAATCTCTTCAGTTAAAAGCTAAATGCATCCATTTCTTCAACATCATGATTCATTTGACTATGCAAATAAATTAGTTAGTCTGCAGACTGACTTTCTTTACATATCAAGTGTTCCTACAAATTAAGCTTCTGTGGCCTATACTTGTTTTCCTTTTTGCAATCTATAATGTCATCTCAGATACCAGTTGACAAATTTTTAGCTTTCTTAGTCGCTAGAACTTCTTGGATTATACCTTACAAAGTGGTTGCATTGCAGATTCAGAAAGGTTTAGGTATGCAAGGGATACATCATTCGGAAAGAGTCATTTGAACTTCTGGAGCCAGTCATCAGTTTTCCTTTGCATTGTACATAAAGCACTACTTTGAAGTTGAGCTTTATTGCATTGTTAATAGGAATTTTGTACTTGCAATTGTTGGATTTTACAAAGAATTAACTCAGTAATGCATTGAGTATGTAAAAGCTATAACAACAAGGTTTAAGGGTATTCTCCTTTTCTTATCAGGTGTGCTTCTTCAGACAGTTTTTCAGGTCAGTTACTATGAGTACCTGACGCTGAGGCATGGTTTTATCTCGGTAAGTAAAACAGTTTGAAAACTCATTCTCTTACGTTTACGAGGCCTTAGGTCAAACTGAATCTCAAATTCTATGGTTTGTGATTTCAGGCACATTTAGCACTTGAGATCATTTTATTCTCATGCTAATGGGTGAGAGAAGAGGATCTGGCAAAGGACTGGAAACTGCACTTGAAGCATCTTTGTTGTACTTTATGATTTTCTGAGGAGGTGAAATTGGTCACCCGAGACCATAGGAAGAAGGTCATTTTGTTAAACTTCATTGTTTTCTTTGGTGCTTTTTTGTTTCTGATTGGTTCAAGACCTGCTATTGCTGAATATATAATTCTATTTCAATTTGTTGTGAAAACTAGAGAAATCAGGTCAGGAAAGTTTGTTTGTTTGTTTGTTTAAATAAAAAAAAAAGGTCAGGAAGGTTTTTTTTTTTTATCAAGAAGAAACTTCATTAATAATGAACTGGATACAATGAGTTTTGGCAACATCTCATACTCAGAAATGGCCGCTGGACTTCACACTCGAACTCCATAATGACTGACTGACAGAGCCAAAAAAGGCCCCAACTCAACTACAGACTTAAAACTTGCACAACAATTAAACAACAAAGACAAAATGCGCAGGAGCAATGAATCCTTGACACACAACTTTGTCAACACAAACTCGCCACTTAGAGTCCTCTTGATCTGCCTTTGATCGACCAAGTCTACATTCGTTGTGACTTCAAACCCGACCAAACTGAAATGCTGGACAGTCAGACCTGAGACTAAATGCTGGACCCTAATGTCAACAACGTCAATCGACAAATGCTCCAAATCGCCATCACCTCCGACCGAAATCAGACAGGAACAACCCACTAGAAGGCCAAGGATGATTGTCTATGCTAGTATGCCACCGCCAGACATTTTCACCACCGCTGTTGACCCAACTCCAGAACAGGAACGCCCCTTAGACCGCCGAAGAGAAGATTGTCTATGTCAAAATTGCAGTGCACCCGACCCATATGTGCAAGGAGTTGGAGAGATATTTTATTTAATATATTATTTGTGTCTCTGATAATTGATTGTGGGAAATAGTATAATCTTGGGTCAATTTGATTCTAATTTGTAGTCTTGGCCTAAATTTCTTAAGAGTAGCTTGAAAGTTGGTTATTAAATTTGATGTATAAAATTCCCATTTGTTTTTTTTTGTTTTCAGGTAAATTTAAATGTTGAAGAGCCTAACGTTAAAAAATTATATGCAGGTATAGATGGACGCGGAGATATGAAGCTCATTTATGGAACAAAGGGTCTTGGAATCCAACACAAAGGAAGAAGGGAAAACAGGTAAGTACTTAATTACTAGCTACACTGCTCAAAACCACTTAATTGTCAGATAAACATATCTTGAATCATCTAACACAAAATGTATATGCAGGGGCTTATGAGGAAGAAGAATCCACAGCAAAAGCATATGAGTTGGCAGCACTCAAGTAGTGGGGAACATCAACTTTTACAAATTTTCCGGTGTCGGATTATGAGAATGAAATTGATCTGTTGAACACTAACAAAAAGAAGACTTAGCCTTTCTAAGAAGCTAATTATTCATCTTCAAATTAATAAGCAGTTGAGCAGCCTACCTTAACTGTTGTAAAAATTTCAAGAGATGAATTTGATCTATCTATTTACTAATTATTTGATAGCTTTTTGTTCAAACCTGTTAAATATCAAATTCATACTAAATTGCTCTCTATAAATGAGTGGATGCAAAATGACACATCTTTAATTTTTCATTTGTGTTTGATTAAGTATTTACTAGCAATATATAGCTCTCCGTGTATTCTTTTAAATTTTAAAGCAGTTGCAATTTCAAAGGAATTGGAAACGAAAACCCATTTTAATGTTTGAAAAAAGAAAAGGTCATCGCAAGGAACCAGTAGTGGAACAAGAAGAGGAAGAAGAAGCTGCATATATACAAAGGGAAAATGGTAGCAAAATGAGCCTTCACTCACCCGCAGCAAAGCGCGGGCTGTATGTTACTCGTGTATGTAAGATGGCACGCAGCGTCGCAGCCAACAAAACGAACCAGTCTTTGCTTTCAAGTTCCGCATGCAATTTGAATTCTAAATGTCAGTTACTGAGACTGAAATCAGAGCTGCACAATAGTGACGCCGGCCGAGACTTAAGTGTGTGGATAATATATAGACCATTGTCATCTCTTATTGTGGCAATCATACATTCCCTCACATTCCATCTAACTAAAACCAATTCAGATCTTTCAAAAATGTTAATCTTGGCTAATGGGAAGCTTCTTCTGCCGGTGTGGAATTAGGGGATACCAAGACTCCCTCTACACACACTCCAACCGCCAATTCTACCGTGACTGCAAGATCAGTGGTATTTCATATTTGGTGACGCCACAGCCGCGTTCCAATTAAAACTGCCAATTCCTAGCCAGACCTCGCCAAAGCAAATAAACACCACCACGGCCCATGGCCGCAAGTACTCGAACTCGTCCACCAGCTTCTCATTCCAATTCTGCAACATATCAGCTGACTCGGACCTGTTGGCTGCGGCCGCAGTTAACTCTAGCACACCTACGTACCTTGGTAGACCACTGAAGCCATATTCAAGAACCATTATCATGCAGTCTTTCTTGAGCAATGTTGTACGTACGTAACTACGTACAGCCTGAAAGGTGGCTAGAGTGGAAAGGTTCCCCCTTCTTTAGGGATACATTGTTCTACGGGGAGTACATGAACTCCGGGCGAGGAGCGAGCAGCCTGAGCCGGGTTAAGTGGCCGGGGTAGCAAGTGTTTAACTAGTCGGGTCAGGTGAAGAACTTTACAGTAGGGCAGTTTATTATAGGAAACTTACGGTTGCCCTCTACCGGTGTCAAATATACGGATGGATTTGGGGATTAGCAATAGGGTTGAAGCACATCATCTACATTTCACAATTGTACGTATCTAATCATTGATTCTTCTAGCTAGAATCCATTATTCTTATTTTCCTAAACACATTTAGATTGAGCAGGAAGAGGATCCAATAAGTACCTTTATATATATATGTTGGCATCTGGTTCGTCACTTGTCTGCTATATGAGTATATATATTATGCATTGAAATCTATTGAAAATAGATTAGACAACAACTTAACTATCCATAATGTGTAAACTATCTTCTAAAAAATAATTTTAAAGTAAGAAGTACCATTACTAATAAGTTTTATCAAAAAGTTGTACCCTTTCAGCAAAAGCAGAATGAGTTCGATTAAAAAAGATCTCTTGCAAAGGACGAAGACCTAAATCAAAGATTTAATTAACTGCACTGAAGACGTCTTGTTCTGAATTTGGTTCGACCGCCGATGCTAAAGCTGCAACATACATTTTTGTTATGTTTGGCATATAAAGATCTTTGCTTTTGAGTCGCTTGCATTTTGTGTGCCTTACTGATCACGTAGTTTCAATGTATATATGCAGTTTGCAAACTGCTGTCATCTTAGCATTAAATCTTGGAAAAAATGTATAACTAGTGCGACTAGGATAGCCCTTAATATCTTTTGAATATATACTTGGTTGGAAATAAACCAGAACAACAAACACAAAATAATTCCCTTTTATACAGGGCAATTAAGCACTATTTGTTTTGGATTATGAAATTTGAATAATCAATTCTGTCTTTAAACTTATATATATTTCTTGGCATATTTGTTAATTTCTAGAACAAATTAGCATATAATTATTGGCGGTGCTGGTCAATTCAGGCGTTGGATCAATGAGACAGGTATATCTGCAGATAAAGAAGGCTATAAAATTGTAGTAAGGAATCTGGACACGTGAGATATTGGCAAATATATTAGGACAAAATTAATAATACTGATGCACATATTGTCTTTGTCCCCCGTGATTTTTCACCAGACAAAACACAAGTTGCAATGCGCAAATATCATGTTGTCTAAACTTTCCATATGCGAAATTCGCAATGCACTCGTATATTTGTGATGAACCGACACATATAGTTAACAATATTAACTTGATATATATTATTAGTATATTTTTGAATAATGATTATAAGCCATATTTCACCACTAAAAACATGGCCTCATTCCAGTTTTAATTCATAGATAAGACCGAACGTTATTCTGTATGACTCCATTTTCATAAATCGATCGATCAGAGTCATCTATCATAATATCACAGTCTTGTTTACCAATGATTCTAAGTTCAAGTCTTTTATCCTCTGATCGTACAATTTAATTAAGCCACGTTAGTTCTACTTTCTAGTCTTCATTATTTGAATTCAGACCATTCCTTTCATATCTTCATGTCTGTGTAAGCTCAAACAACAATTGAGAACTCACATTACCCCAAAGATTACTTTCACCTTAGTCATAACCACTGAACCACATGTGCCCCATGTCCATGACTTTCCTCTTGAACAGGCCAAACAATATGTTTCAGAGTACCTTCCTGGCTTCCTCCCATACCTACTCTCAATCCTGATAACATGAGGTTCCATTAATGGAACCAAAACCAGAGACATACAGACGCATAACCTAATGAATAATTAAACATATCTATTCTACGAGAAAAAGAAAAACCAACATTTTCTGAATACAGTCCCCCTTCCCTTAATCCACTTTGGAACTTTTCAACGAGACAAAAGTCACAACTCACAACACTACTGTATGAGTCTATATTCCCGTGAGTTTAAGATCAGAACAAAAAAAAAAAATTAATATATGTAAATCTTGTTGTGCGGAAGCGGTAAATGAGTCTCACACATACGAATTCAATAATGCTGATACTCCCTCCACTTTAGCCACCCGGTACCCGTTCTGTTTTAATACAAAAGGCCTCGTCAATAGTGTGTGTGGTACCATTCCACCTTTCTGATGTGGGATTCCAAAGGGCTCTAATCTAAGCCACACTTTTCCAACAATCTCCACCTTGGATCCCAATCCAAACGGGAGCTCCTCCAAATTGCAACTTGACCGTATGAGACACCAAGTCCCAAGTGTAACCTGGGCTCTGATACCAGTTTGTTGTGCGGAAGCGGCAAATGAGTCTCACACACACGGATCCAATAATGCCGATACTCCCCCCACTTTAGCCACCCAGTGTAGAACGAGTATGGGGTTTTAATACAAAAAGCCTCGGCAATAGTGTGTGTGGTACCATTCCTTATAACCCAATGATGACTCTTCACATTTCTGATGTGAGATTCCAAATGGCTCTAACCTAAGTCACACTTTTCCAACAAATCTTTCATTTTTTTCAAAACCTTATAAGAATCTGTGCTAATCATTAATTAACCCTAAGCAAAACCATGCAACTTACGTTCCCAAAGAAATTATTTAAGTCTCTCACCTAGATACAAACTTTTATGCTTCTCTGCTCTCTTACATGTTAAAGTCAGTTTTGTCTGTCACCGAGTCTCCTATGAATTATGGCTTCCTCCATCCCAAAAGTGCTTTTGCAGTTTTTGCTTCTTTGTATAATCTTCTTCTCAACAACTAAGGCTCTCCGCAATTCTTCTTCTTCTTCTTCATCAACAACTAATACTCTCAATCCCCATTTGTCTTCCATTAAATCCTTCTGCAAGTCCACTCCCTACCCCGATGTCTGTTTCGACTCACTGAAGCTCTCAATCTCCATCAACATCTCCCCCAACATCCTCACTTACCTCCTCCAATCCCTCCAAATCGCGCTATCCGAAGCCACAAAGCTCTCCGATCTTTTCTACAAGGCAGGACTTTACTCCAACATTGTTGAGAAACAAAAGGGAGCAATCCAGGACTGCAAAGACCTCCACCAGATCACACTCTCTTCCATAAAACGATCAGTTTCTGGAGTCAAGTCTTCGAACAACAAGAAACTAAGGGATGCAAGAGCCTATCTCAGTGCTGCCCTCACAAACAAGAACACATGCTTGGAAGGCTTGGAGTCTGCTTCTGGTCCTATGAAGCCAACCCTGGTCAGCTCCTTAACTAGTACATACAAGTATGTTAGCAACTCTCTTTCTGCTCTCAAGAGTCAAGTGCCTAATCCAAAAGGCCGTAACAACCGGCGTCTGTTGGGAGTTCCGACATGGATTTCTCGGAGAGATCGCCGGATTCTGGAGAGCTCGGGTGACGAATATGACCCGAGTGAAATGCTGACAGTATCTGCAGATGGTAGTGGGAACTTCACCACCATCAGTGGTGCTGTTAATTTTGCTCCAAATAATAGTTACGACAGGACTATCATCTATGTCAAAGAAGGGGTTTATGATGAAAATGTGGAAATCCCAAGCTGGAAGACAAACATTGTTCTTCTTGGAGATGGAAGTGGCATCACTGTCATCACTGGTAACAGAAGCAATGCTGATGGTTGGACCACTTTCAGATCTGCAACAGTAGGTAAGTAAAATCTTAATTAATACAGTTTTTGGTTTGTTGCATGTTCACCGGCTACTAAGCTTGTTCGCATTTCGGAGATAGGGTCATCAAATTTGTTAACGAACTGATGTGGCAAGTTATTTTTCATTCATTTTTTTTCTTTTTCCGTTCATTAGTAAGATATCGATATGATATATTCACATGGAAAAATCCATGATTTTTTTTTCTTAAGGGTGAGATGATCGAAAAACAAAATAGATAAACGTTTTGAAGGGTCTTAATGCAAGTTAGAAAGTTTGTTTGTGGGTTTCTAAGAAAGCTCAAGCTGAATTAATCACACTTGGCTTTTTCCTCAACTTCCTAAACTTTCAGCTGTATCTGGGGAAGGCTTTCTGGCAAGAGACATAAGTATTGAAAACAGAGCAGGACCAGAGAAGCACCAAGCAGTTGCATTGAGAGTAAATGCAGACCTTGCTGCATTGTACAAGTGCGCCTTCAGCGGTTACCAAGACACAATGTATGTGCACTCTTTCAGACAGTTTTATAGAGAGTGTGATATCTCAGGGACCATAGACTACATATTTGGTAACGCCGCTGTGGTAATCCAAGATTGCAACATTATATCCAAGATGCCAATGCCGGGACAGTTCATCGTTATCACAGCACAAGCCAGGGACTCCGAAGAGGAGGATACCGGAATCTCAATACAGAATTGTTCAATTGTGGCTGCTGATGACTTGTACGCCAACAAGGACAGTGTCAAAAGTTACTTAGGCCGGCCGTGGAGGGTATACTCTAGGACGGTTTTCCTAGAGTCCTACATTGATGACTTCATTGACCCCAGTGGGTGGACAAATTGGTCTGGGGACATAGGCTTGGACACTTTGTACTATGGAGAGTTTGAAAATTATGGACCTGGTTCAGGGACGGAGAGTAGAGTAAACTGGACAGGGTATCATATTATGGATTACTATGATGCATCAAATTTCACAGTATCAGAGTTCATTGCAGGTGATGAATGGCTGCAGTCCACTTCATTTCCTTATGATGATGGGATTGATGGCATCTGATCTCTGAAGTGTGTTATATGAATGTTCTTGTCAAAGAAATGAAGAATTCCCTGCAAGATAAGAAAAGAGTATCAATGTTTCGTACATTTCTAATAGGTATATGAAAGGTCGAAGTTGTATGAATGTGGTGAAATATTTACTGATAATTTTGAAAATTATGGGCAGTATAAAAAAGCTACAATATGGGCATGAAGCTCTAGCTGTATCAGCAATAGAGATAGGAACATTTTAAAAGACAAATGCTAGAAATACAATTTACGACAATTTTTCCATTTCTAATTACATAACGTGTCACTAATAGCACATCATAACAAGTAGGCGCCAACCGCCGCACAATGTGATAATCTAACATGGTCAAAATATGGTTCTTCTAACATTATATGTAATGTGGAGCTGTAATTGTCAAATATACATGATACAAGAGTAGTCATGAATTGGTTATAGCTTTAATAAGAACCTCACAGAGAACAGAGCCTAGAATTAAAATGACAGAAGTGAACTATGTTCATATATAGTTTTGAGTGCGGTAGAAAAGTAATTTTGGGAAGTTGAATTGTGGAGGAAAGAATTCGCGGGAGTTGCGGTTGGAAAGGAAAGGACGCTAGCTGCCATCTTCAACTAACTTCAGTAAAAAATAGAACACCTAAAAACTCTCCTGACCAGACCTCCTCTGTCAATTGCCAAAATAATAATGAGACTCAAATTTCAAACAGAAGAACAGAGAGAAAGGGAGAGGAAATTTTGGTTAAAGCTGTAGCATCTTCCTCTTTGCATCTCTTTCCGCATCGTATTTATTCCCACTGTGTTGTGTGTGGCTGGCCTGAATTGTTAAGGCAGAGGTTTCTCTGCCTTAGCCACTCTCAGCAATGGCATTCCAGGATTTCGACCAGATAACTGAGCGCCGAAAGACCGAGAATGCCCGTAAGCTCAAGAGGAGGATTATCATCGCAGTTGTTGCGGTCATCCTCCTTGTTGGAATTATCGTTGCAGCCATAGTGATTGTGAACAAAATGAAGACGGACAAGGCAACCAAAAAAGCTAGCAAACCTGCTACAGAACCACCAAAGCCCACGGAAGATCCACCCACCCAAGATCCAACCAAGAATGAGACATCAACTTCTAGCAAGATTGTACAGCAGATGTGCGGATCAACTGATTACAAGGACAGGTGCAAGGAAGTCTTCAAAAATACAAAGGACCCCATCTCTAAACCCAAAGAAGTCATCAAGACCGCCATCTCTGGAGCCTCGGATGAGGCCAAGAGTGCCTTTACCAAAGCCAGCGAGCTCACTTTTGACAAAGAGGAAGACAAGGAAGCCTTTGAGGATTGCAAGGCACTATTTGACAATGCCAAGGAAGAATTAGAAGAATCCGTGGATCAAGTTGGCAACAGTACCACTTCTGGGAAAATGAGAACCGGTGTCTTGAACAGTTGGTTGAGTGCGGTCATATCATACCAGCAAACATGCATTGATGGGTTTCCTGATGGAGATGTGAAGTCTAAAATGACGGAGACCTTGGAGGCCACCAAGGAGCTCACTAGCAATTCCCTTGCCATGATTTCACTACTTTCCGAATTAAAGGTACCTGGCAGTGGAGGATCATCAGGTTCATCACGTCGTCTTCTGGCACAGGACAAGGATGGCTTTCCTTCCTGGCTGACCCATGAGGAGCGACGGGTGTTGAAGAAAAACGATGAAAAGCCCACACCCAATGTCACCGTGGCGAAAGATGGCAGTGGGAACTACAAATCCATTAGTGAAGCATTGTCGGCCATGCCTGAAAAATACGAAGGAAGGTTTGTGTTGTGCTGTTTAATTACTTTATGCATGGAGTGCTGTCATAGAGTGCATTATGATTTTAAACAGTTTTACGCTTATGACAATACAGGTATATCATCTATGTTAAAGAAGGAGTCTATGATGAGACTGTGAATGTGACAAAGAAGATGCCAAATCTTACCATATATGGTGATGGATCACAGAAGAGCATCATCACTGGGAATAAGAACAATGCAGACGGAGTTAAGCTGTTCAACACTGCAACTTTTGGTATGGCTCAACAAATATCATCACAATGCATGCTCAACTTAATGCCAATAGAACATGGGGTGTAAGGCCTACCTCATCACCATGTTAAGCCGTTTCTATTATTATCTTGCTCATTCCTTTTCAACATTGTATTGCAGTGGCCTTAGGAGAAGGTTTCATTGCAAAGTCCATGGGATTCAGAAACACAGCTGGTCGTGAAAAGCAACAGGCAGTGGCAGCCAGAGTCCTAGGAGACCGTGCTATTTTCCTCAACTGCCGATTTGAAGGGTACCAAAACACATTATTTGTACAGGCTCATCGGCAATTCTATAAAAGCTGTGTTGTTTCCGGCACCGTTGATTTTATCTTCGGTGATGCTGCTGCTACCTTCCAGAACTGCATAATTTATATCCGGAAACCTAAGGAAAACCAACAGAACATAGTTACAGCCCAAGGAAGAACCGACAAACGTGAAACCACGGGAATAGTGTTGCACAATTGCAAAATCTTACCGGACAAAGAATTTGAGTCTGAGAAATCCCAATTCAAGAGTTACCTTGGGAGGCCGTGGAAGGAGTACTCAAGAACCATAGTGATGGAGTCTACAATAGAGGATGTGATTGACCAAGATGGATGGACTGAAATGGATGGAGACTTTGGAACAAAGACTCTATTTTATGGTGAGTATAACAACAACGGACCCAGGTCCAATACTGATAACAGAGTGAAATGGCCTGGCTACAAGGTCCTTAATAAGGATGAGGCTATGGCTTTTACTGTAGGTCCTTTCTTGAAAGGGAATGCTTGGCTCAAGAATCTCAATGGTGTTCCTGTTCGATTTGGCTTATTTGGTAACTAGCTAAGGGCTTCATTTTCATATACCAAAATGATCAGAATTTCAAGAAAGATTAGTGGAAACATTTGTGTCTCGAATGAAAGTGATGTTGTCAATTTCTTATTTCAAACTGATGATCATCCAGGCAGAGAAATTGACATCCTGTTGTATCTTGCAACACACTAATATACATTAGCCTTAACATAAAAATGAATTACGTACAACAGATGTTCATCTTGTAGAAAACGAAGAAATGCTAGCTAGGTTGTACTTGTACTCAAATATTCAATGCTAGGTTTCGGAGTTTTCAAAACTGTGTCACAAAGAGGTGGAGACGTCGTCCTTTGTAAGTTGAAGGGTGTATTTTGGTGCTGCAGAATAGAAAAAGGATTCTCATTTTCTACTTCTTTTTGGTAAAGCTCAATTTCAATCCAAATCCAACAGTTTGCTCACTTCTCTTCTCTTGTATGCTTCAAGTTCAACAACAAAAACACAAGATATAGATAACCCTTGGATTGACAATACAAGTTCATAACTTCATATTAATAATCAAACACAAACAGATAAGGATCATATCCTCAAACGGAAATTTGAATGTGGTAATTAAACTATGAATCTAATAACCAATAACCCATTTTGAACTGGTAGGTAGGCATTCATTATTAAAACCACAAAATAACTTTGAACATGCAAAATATGTATGAAATTTGAAGAGAATTGAATCTATGGAATACCTTTCTCATTCTCTTATCAAATGGGTATGAAGTTCAGTAACTTTAACCTTTCAGAACAGTGAAAAGACAGAGACTTTCTCTTTTTCTAAGAGATTCATGCTTGATAAACTTAAAGCAACAACCTTTGAGTTCTTTGCAGTCATAGATATAGTAAGAGGAGGAGGCTTACAAGTTGAGCTGTTGAAGCATCATGATTCACAGGAACTCAATATTGCTTTCTGTACAATTGACTTGGTTCCTCTACAGTTGAAATGCTTACACCTTCTGAACCCAGAAAGACAGGAGTATCAGTTCTAGCTATGCCTCCTGGGCAAAGCCTGTGTGAGCCAGGACTTTTTTTAGGGCTTGTGTGATACTTTTTCACGATGGGCTTTTCTGTGTCTTTTGGCCCAGTCCTTTTAGGGATTGATTGATTTTTCAGCCTTTTAGGGGCACGAAAAGAAAGTAATAATTTAAAAATAAAAAATCCTTTAAAATAACTCTAATGAGCTGTTTATACTAGATGATTTCCGCAATATGATTAATTTTCTCTCCAAGTATTTTAACATCTTTGTTAAAAAAAAAGAAAGAATTTATAATTGACAAAAGAATTAGCTGGGAATTGTTATTGATGTTAATAAAATATATATTTTTTAATAATTTCGGTATTGGACTTAACAATTTATATGTAAAAAGAAAAATTAATAATTAATTATATGTTTGATGGCAAGAGTGTTTATAATATTATTAGATTATCAAAAGTTCAAAACTTGGGTCCAAAATGGACAACTGGTCTGCACTTCTTTCTTTGGTTTGAAAGAAAAAGAAGAAACCCATGAACCATGGGAATCGAACCCACAACCACAAATTTCAGAGCTTTCTACTCTACCAACTGAACTATACCTTTATTCATTTGCTTATCTAGTTAATATATAACATATACGTTTTGAAAATCAAAACTGGGGCACGTGACCCAGTGTGCCCCTGTCTCCCTCCGCCTCTGAGGTCAAGGAACACCAGAACCCTCACATAAGACAAGAGGAGGACAGGGCATCCAATCCAGTGGGGGACGTAGGATTATATCTATGTGGGGACAAATTCTTTTTGAAAAAAATAGAATGAGCCTTAACGGAGGAGCTAGGTTAATATTACTATTAATATTTTCACAACTTTAAGGTAAGGGAAAAGAAAAAATTCTAATTCATACATTTTTTTTGTAAGAAAGAAAGAAGGAAAACAAAAACGCATTTTTGAGCAAAACATAACAAGTATCACTCAATACAACTCTAATTATATATAAGCAAAAAAAAAAAGGAATTACTGGGATAAAAACAAGAAGAGAATGGCAATCAACAACAAAGTACAAAGCACATGTATTAACAATACATCTATAGAAACTAGAAAGAATTTTTTATTCATTTCTTTTATGTTTGTGGGCCAGCAACACAATTTTTTTACTAATACTACATGTAAAAGATCTTGTATTGCTCTAGGGACTTATATTACTTTTCAATGGGGGCAGTCTTGCTGGAAAAACTATGAAGCAAATCAAACAAAACTAAGAAAATGACTGGGGGCAGTAGCTCTCGGGGCAGTAGCTCTCACTGGACCTTAGAGCAAGTTCACCCGTTGGGTCACCAGGTCACCCACTATTCACTACTTTTTAATGTTAATTTCACCCTCTGGGTCACGAGCACAGTGTATTTCGTGCCCTGGGTCACTGGCACAGTGTATTTCGTGACCCAGATAATGAAAATATACACTAAAAAGTAATGAATAGTAGGTGACCCAACGGGTGAACTTGCTCTTAGCTACGTTCTCCCCTGATTCCATCATACAAAAGAACATTTAATAAGGAGGGAGGTGGGTTTAAAACCGAGTGACTAGGACACTTCCTGCAGTAGGCAAGAGTTGCGAGAAGGTCAACTACTCTATTTGCCTTTCTGCTGATCCAAAGCCAACTGTAGTGCCGAGATGAAGACATAGCTCGGGCTTGGGTAACAATGGCAAAAGTTTGCCAATCCAAAAGAGACTCATTTTTCAACCTATTTGTTTGAAAGGTAGAATCAAACAATAAAAATAAGGAAGTAGTGAAAAACATCAATACATATTTTATTAATGTATTATATTCAAGGCGGAACTACTCTAAGGTTTGCAGGGGTCTGGAAACCCCCCCCCCCCCCCCCCCCCCCTTAAAATTTTGTGTGACGTTTTCACTTATTATATATATATATATATATATATATATATATATATATATTCATATATGTGTGTTCCAAATATAAGAAATACAGAAGTATGTTTAAGACAAACGTCAATACATGTTTTATTCATGTATTATATTCAAGGCGGAACTACTCTAAGGTTTGCAGGGGTCTGGAACCCCCCCCCCCTCTAAAATTTTGTGTGACGTTTTCACTTATTTTATATATATATATATATATATATATATATATATATATATATATATATATATATATAATGCTCAAAGTCCAGCGGTAGCCAAACCTTCGTTTAACGCGGGTCCGGTGGGCCTGCTACTCTGAGGACTTGGTGATCTTCGCTAGCTGTCAAATGAAAGACAGGGCGTCAGAGGGAGACCGCGTTGGGCGGTCTTCACTTCTCCGATGCCTAAGTCAGTCGATGCATATAGACAGCATAACAATAAATGAGTAGTAAATGCATAATTAATGAGGAGAGAGGAGAGAACCTTTTATAGATGAGGAGAAGGCTGATATTCTCCTTGTTTTCGATGTGGGACTGATGTGCTTCAGTTCCCAGCGTCAGGAGCTTCTGATGCTATCTTGGCACGGCGCGTCGGCGGTGATCTGGGGGCAATCCGAGGCTCAGGTGGTAGCTCGCCTGGCTGTGTATCCGTAGGCTACTCCTTTGGTGGGAGTCAGTACCGCTGACGGTACCATGAGCGTAGCTCATTATAGCTAATTATGCTTGCAACTGCACATGTAGGTACAAGTCCCCAGTCAAGGAGGGCAATCTTGGTTGGGGAGTTGCTCAGCGGTTTGAAGCGTTACCTTCCGCTAGACTTGCAACAACATAATTAGCGTCAGTGCGTTGTCAACCATGGATTTACTGAGTGAAAGCTTTATACCATTTCGGGTGGGCCCCTGCTAGGCTCCCCAAGGAGTCCCCCACTCCTCGGCTAAGATGGACCTCCGGATGGTCGGTAAATTGTTTGTTGAGGGGGAGCTGCACGGAGCAGAGGGTGTTGAGTAGCGAGCCCAATCTTTAGTACCTAAGTGACGGAGGTCAACGTGCCTGATCAGGGCCGTCGTAGACTGTTGACAAGTCCCCGTGTCCCGTAGGGACTGTCTGACAGTAACGCCGCGTGGCGGTTGTTGTCAGAGTGAGGCGTAGCCTCGGGATCCGCCGCTGGCGAAAATCCCCCCGCTGGTTGTAGCAAGAAGCAGCGTCGCGGAGACGTGCCTGGCCGTATTTTATTGAGCGGTGTTGTGCTCAGCAAAGTACGGATTTTGCACGATAGAAAGGGAGTTCCGCTAGTGGTGTCGTGTAGCGGAAGATGTCCCGCTTGCAGGGTGACAAGGGAGAAGTTTTGCTTAGCGGAGACTTCGTCACTTGGCAGAGGTGACAAGGGAGAAGTTTCGCTGGCAAAGTTTTGCTTAGCGGAGACTTCGTCACTTGGAAGGCGACAAGGGATAAGTTTCGCTAGCAGAGACTTCGTCACCTGAAGGTGACAAGGGAGAAGTTCCGCTAGCGGAGTTTCGCTTAGCGGAGACTTCGTCACTTGAAGGTGGCAAGGGAGAAGTTCCGCTAGCGGAGTTTCGCTTAGCGGAGACTTCGTCACTTTGGTGATCTTCCCCTCTACCAGTTACTTCAATTAGATGCTTCGTCTGAAGGTGGTCGACACGTGGCTGGCTTCTAAAGGGTTAGCGTGTGGAGGCGTGCCTCCTCAGGCTGCCCATCTTCTCGC
Source organism: Rosa rugosa (assembly GCF_958449725.1). Classification (NCBI taxonomy): domain Eukaryota; kingdom Viridiplantae; phylum Streptophyta; class Magnoliopsida; order Rosales; family Rosaceae; genus Rosa; species Rosa rugosa. The sequence goes on along the minus strand of NC_084820.1, from coordinate 8,545,398 downwards.
CATTAATGTGAGTAATTATGGATTTTGTAATTGAGGCGTCGCCTCGGTTAATCCGGAGAGTAAGTGCAGACGTGGGACACGTGTACGGCTGGTGCGTAATGTCGTTTTTTAGCGGACGGCCTAGAATTCTTTGACGTTGACATAAAAAGGGGGGAACTTACACTACACCAAAAATCTTATCAGACAACGGCAGAAAACCGATGTGGGATTTGGAGTCCCACCGTTGTAGAGTGAGCCGTTGTCTGATGAAAAATCAGACAACGGTGGAACACAGTTGTGTGATAAACACACAGACAACAGGTATGTGTTATAACTGTTGTGTGATAGCTCGGCAGATGCCAAGAGCAGCTGCGCAGCAGTTGAGGCGCTGTCTTCAGACAACAGTGCCAGTTTTAAGCTGTTGTATGTTAAGCGTGTCAGACAACATTTTTTTATTTTGTCTGTTGTCTGATTGATCTTCAAACTTCAGTTCTTGGACTATATCTGTTGTGTGATTAACTTTAGGACAACAGAGTTCAATTAATTCTGTTGTGTGATTAACTTTTAGGACAACAGAGTTCAATTAATTCTGTTGTCTGAGTATAAATCAGAAGACACTGATTCGTTAAAAACCGATGTGTGATATGATTGATTACAATGTGTTTTTGTCCCATTTTTAGCCATTCAGACAACAGGCAGTGATCATTATATCTAATCTGTTGTGTGATCATTTGAACATCCCATTCCTGAATTAGATTGTGCATTCATTTGGTCAATTTACCAAATGAACAGTACTCTATCAAATACAAACATTGCAAACCATCAAATGATTCATATAGCCAATACTTTAAACTTCAAAAGCAAAAGGGATGCATTTCCCAATCATTGAAACCAACATTTTACACAAGAAAAACATTCTAGTGCATGCCCATCTACTTGGGACATCAAAAAGCTGATACACATATATATTGTTCCAAAACATGTCACACATGGTGCATGACAATGTACCAGCAGAGAAGCACAAAAAAGATGCTTTCCTTATCTAAAATGTACCAGCAACAAGTGCGCTACTTCATGACTCGTGCACATATGTGTTGACAACAAACTTCCTCCACTCATTTCACACTTGATCAATATCCGCTTGGGTGTATTGGCTGCTGCCTCTCCTCTCCCACTGAAATCAGTTTATTATATCAAAAGGATCAGTTAATCATTTTGGTGAATGAGGCATGGATATAATAACACACTTAATAGAAATTGAGTCAAGTGACTATATTTATAGCTATATATGTTGATACCTTGGAAGGAAACAATGACATGTCTTTATCCTCAATGATATCTCTCATGTATCGCATGATAAAGTACCCGCACTCCTTGTTGCCAGGTTGGGGAGGAATGCCCTAAACACAAGCAAATGAATGAACAAGTGCAAAGTCAAAATGAAAAACTGTTTTTTGAAAACCACAAGTGGTGAAACTTACAGCCAAATTTTTCCAATGGACTGAAGTCCGGCTTTGCTTATTCTTTTCAGCATTATACATACGCATAGCACTACACCAAAACAACAATATGATAGATTATGTACCAAAACCAGTCCAAAACAGAACTGCACTGCACCTATGAAGACCAAGAAAACCCCTTTCAAATCTAAAACAGTTATACAGAAAATAATCAAAAGGGTTTGATTTCCAAGTCGAAAAAACACAAACTAAAACCATAAAAATTGCAGGAAATACCCAAAATCCTACAAACATACTCATAAGCATTCTAAGAGTAACAAAAAGCTGCAAGCTTGAGACAGTTTTAGAAAACTAGTAACAAGAAAGAAAAATTCACCAACAACTATTCCTTCAGTGATTTTAAGCACAACTTTCCAGATTTCAAGTAGACATGCAAAGCTACTATTTTGCATAGTTTCATGCTATTCCCAGTTCAAATGGATGGTTAAACAAGAATCCAAAGTGACTGAAATGCTGAATTCTGCAGAAATCCTGAAACAGTGCAGTAACTTCAAAATAGCATAGGTATCTCATTTTAACTCCTTTTTTCACGAAACCATGTTCAAAATGATCATTGAAGAGTCTCCTTTAAGATATCAAAAACTGAGAGTAAAACAAGAAGTATAGGTTTTTCGAAAATCATGAAATGCCCCACTGGTTCAACTTGGGTGTCAAACGCGGGAAGAGTCAGAATATCAAAACAGGCTTAGCCACTCATATCAAATGCTTGTAGATACTTGAACCTAGAGACGATAAACCAATATCGGTAATACTAGAAGAAAAATGCTCAGCAAATTAACAATTCCTAAAATCATGCAGAAAACAGAAATGACTAGGCCCCTGGGATCACCCTCTTACAAGATTAAACCCTAAAAAAAACATGGTTGAATTATATAAATTAGACGAAAAGCAGATATTATAGATAGAGGAAATAAATACCTGGGAGAAGAGAAAGGAACAAGTGTACAAAATATCACCCAATACTCGATGGAGCTGACAGCTAATTAAACATAACCAATAGCTACCCCAACTATCGAGCTCAACATATTAATGATAAATAAGCAAAAAAAAAAAAAAAACACATTGAAGGAATTCACTACTGACCTCTGCCTTAGCATGGACAATCTCTTGAAGCTCATAAGGGAACAATGAATTGGACTTTTGAACACGCTCATCAGTAAGTTTAGCTTTGATAATGTAATTCTCTTCTTGTGGAATTTTCTTTTGACAATGTAGATTGCCAGAAAATGATTCTGCAACATAAGTATGCTTCTTATTCAATTTATTCACTGGTTTACCATCTTTAGTACCAATGGTTCCAAATCTAAAAACCTGAAGTAAAAAAATAAGCAATGTGTTTAGAAGAAAAAAAATAACTGAAAAAAATACCTATGTACAAATGCTTGAATATGTGTGTGCACGTGTTCCATGGATCAACCAAGGAAAGAGAGTTGATTGGGCATACCTGAACAAACTCTGATAGAAGCAAATCTTCCCATTGCTTGTTAATATGCCATGGAGGATGAAGCAATATGAGAATCTAGATGAAGTGCAAGCCGATTAAGTTTGACACACTGAAAAACATATGGGGAAATATATCATGAATTTCTACATAGTATGGATGCAGGGATCAATATATTGAAGAAGCTAAGGTATTCATAAAGACGCTGCAGAAATCATGCAATTGCCAATAGCAAATGCAATTCGACAACAGTATCAAGTCCCCTGCTTGTGATCAGATTACCATCAATTACTACTTTGGTGTTGTTCACCAACTCATTTCTTTTGATAGATGAGTAACAACATAAGAAACTAAAGTCAGTGACAATGGAAACTATACCAGCGTAGTATTCAGATAAGCTTTTGGATAGAAGTTCACTTACTGTGGACATGATATCAACATTTTCACGTAGCGAGTTGGTCTCTATTTTTTCTGAAATATTTTCATAATTAACTGAATGTATTTTACCCTCTCTGATTTATAATATCTGTTACATTATTTGGTACCTTTCCCAAAAAAACTGAAGTGCTGCCACTTACATACAGGATTGCAAATAAATGAGCTCAATTTGAGAAAATATATTACCTTAACAACAGAAGCTCCTGTAACAAACTTCTTCCTAACTTCTCTGAAGCATCATTAAGCTTGACACCTGAAATGTAATCTACAAAAAGTCTGAGTAAGATCAATCTTTCTGTTTGGTGCCCAACAGTTAAAATATATATATATATATATATATAGTAAGATCTACAAAAAGTCTGATAGTTGTATCATTCATTTCTGCTAAAAAGAAGTTTTATTTCTATTACAAACAAACTTGAGAATTGTCAGAAATTAGTTAAATTGGAGTATTTCATAAGTATTTCAGGTTTGGCATAGAGGAGGTACCAGATTACCTTCCTTACTTTTACTTTGGTATGAAAGGAGGTCCAAGTTCAATTGCTTGAGATTCCCAAATGTTGGCAAAGTTTGGAATGTTTTCTGCACATAAAGATTTAATTATGAAAGTTAAAAGGCATCAAAACATCAATTTCGTGCTTTGGTATCTCAAGTCAAAATATCAATAACCAAAAGATCAATTAGTCTGAAACCATTAAGTCCAAAGTTCATTAGAAAATAGAGAATATAACGTATTGGGATAGAAATGATATGATTAGTATAATCGATAGTTTGTTGAGCAAGATTACCAGAAACTCTGCAGCATAAATAGTTTCTATTTGCTAATCCTCATTTTCCAAGTATTTGATGATGAAGTGTTTTGATCTGGGAATTTCTTTCTTGGTAGCTTCATTTGCTCAACACATCTCTACTTGAAATCCATAGAGTTTAGTTACTTCCTCATGCATATTAAAAAACCAAAAAAGCTAATCATATAACCAACTACCCCAAACTGAACACGAGTGAAATCATATGATATCAAGCACCCAAATTATCCTTAATCAATACCGGACTCTCAAATTCCCTAGTAATATCACAGTGGGGAAATTGCTACAATGAAAAGAAAATATCAAAGCAGCGAAGTCAAATATATCAGTCCTAAGCAAAACCAAAATAGGAACAACCAAGAAACATCCGTAAACTTGTAGAGACCTGAAAATTTCAGGAACTTTACCCTGCATCAAACCCCCCAAAAATCCTCATTTAAAACACACTTTGCCTCCCAAAACTCACAGTAAATGAAACACAACCAAAGCTTCGAAATATAACTGAAAAACAAATTATGGAACCAAAGAGGAAAACAACTTTCTCCTATAAACAAATCATGGTACCAAACTGAATAAAGAAATAAGAAGTAGAAAATTGGTTTTCAAAGCTATCTATCTGATAAACATCAAAACTCCACCACTTATAAAACCAAAGAGTGAGATTCGTAGAAAACCCAAATGACCGTCAAGAATAAATGCCGGGAGAGGTTCACTGAGCAATTCTTACTCTTACTGGTAAGAAGATAACATATATGAAACTTAGAGAGATGAAAAACAACAGGAATGAAAACATCCAAACTCAATGTCATAACACAATGATAGGAAAACCAATTTGAAAACGTATATAATGAAAACCAAGACCAGCATAATATATCATCAGGAAAAGAAAGACAATTTCAGAAAAACAAGTCACTCACCCCAAATACTAAACGGAACAAAAAAAATAGAACAAAGCTCAAGTCTGCCAAATTCCAAACTTCTTTCAAATTCAGGAATAAGATGGAAAACTAGCACCATTAAACTAACCGAAATCAATACCATATTATTAATCAAAGAACAATCAACAAGAACATAATATCAAGAAAAGAAACACAATCCAGAAAATAGAAGCCACTCACCCAACTCAAAACAACCAATAATAATCGGACCAACCAAGCATACCCATCCCACACACTGTTCATATGCTCAAAGCAATAGATGACAATCGGACCACCAAATCATCTATTCAATTTTCACAAATGAAAGACTTGATTTGAAACGTACTAACACATAACCAATTCGCAAAGCCATAAATCTTAACCAAGCATCAATAGAGCAATAAGGAAATTCAAGTAAAATTATAAAACAAAGGAGTCACTCACCGTAAAGCAAGGCAAACATAGACAGTAAACAACCCAAAACAAAGCCCTCCACTTCCGAAACTTTCTCCCCTTTTGCCTTTCTACAAACCTGATCAAAACCAGAAAACCAAACTCTCAAATCTCATCTTTGCCTCTGAAAATCAATCTAAACCCTTTAGCTTCTCTCCCCTCAAAACCAAACTACCTAATTCGTAGCCTTTGATAAAAACCCAAACTCTCCAAACTCTCTTCTCTTCCTCTCTCTCTCTCTATATATATATATATATATATATATATCTCTCTCTGGCTCGCTCTGGCTCTAATTCTTCTTTCTTTTTTTTTCTTTTTTTCTTCATCTTCTCTTCTCCTCTCCCTTTTCCCGTCTCCTCCACTCTCCTTTAGTCGGCCACTGCTCCCTTCTTATCTTCCCAAAATAAAAGACAACCATATAACCATAACAATCAAATAGAACAATTAAATATATATTTATTGGGGTTGCTCGATGGAGGAGCGCATGAACGGCTTGTTAGCCTTGTCGGGTCGCCGTTGGCTTCGCGAATCATCTTCTGCTCCCCACCAATGCTTTGTACTTTTCAGAATCTCAGACAAACTCAGCAGGCTCTTCGGCACCTAAAAAAAATTAAAACCCAAAATTAAAAACCCTAAATCAGAAAAATATTAGAAGATTTCAGTCCAAATTGATGGAGAAAAAGAAGTGGGTACCTCTTGAATCGGAGACGTAGAGAAGAGTGAGGAGGCTTCAGTTCAGAAAACAAAGCAGGCTTCGGTGTAGCTGTTATCAAAGAGAAACTGGCTGGCGAGGAAGGCGATCTGGACGGGGGTGACTGTACACTTTCCCAAATTCTCTGATTTCTTGGCTTTAGATTGCTTCGCCATTGTTCTGCGATTGATGATTAGGGATCTGAGGAATGGGTTTCAGTGGAGAGAGGGTGAAATCCACTGGGCACTTAGGTGAGTAGCTGGGCGCGCTTCGATTAATGGATGAGGGTTGGCTGTGGATGAAGAGGATGGTATCTGTGTTTCGGGGAGAGAAGGAGACTGACGAAGAAATCGTGTTTTCATGGTGTCTTGTATACTGAAATAAATGAAGTAGGATACCTAACTTAAGTTGTCAAACACCGGGCAGTCGGCTCTTTTTATTTTGTATTCATGAATCACACAACACATAAATGATGTTATGTTGTCTGATTCTGCAAACTTTAATTTTGAGCTGAGGCAACAAGGAGGGGAAGTTCCCGCTCTATGTAATCAAAGTTTCAATTTTAAGGGGAGAATGAGTGGTTTTTGGAGGCACATCCAAACCTGCCAATATATCTTCCTTGATCAGACAACACAAAAACAGAAACTGTTGTATGACATTTTGCAAGCTACACTCATACAACAGATATAACTATTCTGTTGTACAATGTAATACAAATTTAAAGCCAAATCTGAGTCATGGTAGGAGGGAAATCTACCGCTCATTTTTTTTTCATTCACACAACGGATCATTCTTATAAGTGTGGTGCAATTACCTTCTTGCTAAATTTTTTTGAATTTTAATAGCCTTATACAACGCAAGTTTACTAAACATGTTGTGTGATTCACTTTTCTTCATCACACAACACTTTTTTTTTTTTCGTTGTGCAAAAAGTGTTGTGTGTTAACGTTTTTGGTGTAGTGTTAGCGAGATTTGACACTTCTGCGAAAACTTCAAACCTGAGTCGTCGTCTTCAAGCTCTGTTCGTCTGCGATTTGTGAAGAGGACTACCACGATTCTTTGGAGTTATCGAACCTGGGGGGACGAAATCTGCACCGGTGAAGACAAGCGCTCTTGATCAGACCAGAGTTTGTCTTGAGGTTGGTATCTCGAATCCCATTCCTGTTTCATTGGATCTGTGTTGTTTACTGCCAGTTTCTGGGTTTTGTTGTTTTTGTTTTGGGGTATTATCTGTTCTCCCCCGGTGTGTTCTGAAGGTGTAAAGTGAAGTTTGGGGGTATGTTTATGGTTTTTTTTTGCAAAGAGTTGGTGTTTAGGGATTTGCTAGATGGTCGAATCTGGGTTGAGTGTGCGTTTTGTTCTTGTTTTCGAATTTTCTTGGTAATTGTTCTTGAGGTTCTTTGATGCAACTGATACAGGGATAGGTTAGATTTTGTGTGAACTGACTGATTTGGGTTTTAGGGTTTGGGATGGCTAACGTCGTAGAAATTTCAAGCAGTGAGGACTCCGGGTCTGACGTGTCGTTCAGCGTGGCGGATAGAATTTTTATTGACTCGTTGCGTCCTTCTGCCCGTGCAGGAACCTCACTGCCAGAACCGCTAGAGATCGAGCCGCTACAAACCATACCCTGGGAAGTAGCTATGGGTCGTGCTTCGCGTCCAGAGAGTTCTAGGGCGGGGGACATTGTTGCTGCCCGAAACAGGCGTGAGGAGCGGTTGGCGAGTAATAGTGCTGCTAGCGGCTCCGCTGACGGGGGAGAGTTGGATGGGGAGGATACTGAGTCAGCGTGGGTCCTCCGTGACGGCACACCTGTTGACGAAGCAGGAGGGCCGATGACCGTTGCTTCCATCAACCGGTTGAATCGGATGTTTCGGTTGCCAGGTGTAGTGAAGTTGCGCCCGCCGACGTCGGACGAAAAGGCCTCGATCTTGCCAGTGGGGTATGCCGCCATGCATGAGGTGATCTTCCGCCAAGGAGTGTCGTTGCCGCTACTGCCAAATCTCCAAATCCTGGTGTGCGAGTTTGGCCTCGCCTTTGGGCAGATTTGTCCCAACATGTGGCGGTTGATGATGGCACTGAACTCGTTGTGGCGCTTGTCAGGTTGTGAGGGGCCAACTGTGGCGGAGGTGCTACACTTCTACGAGCTGGTGTACGTGAAGCGCCAAGGTTGCCGAGGGCAGGTGAACTTGAGTCGCCGCCTGGGGGCGCCCAAGCTTGTTGAGAACATGAAGGATTCCATGTCCTATTGGCGGGGTACCTTCTGTATTGCCACGGTGGGGTGGGAATACCAAGCGGGATCCAATGAGGGGGAGCCGACATTTAGGATTAAGTCGGAGTTTCAGCCTATCCGAGGTTGTTTGTTGGTCTCCGCTAACCAAAGTTGGCGATTTTTCTTGTGATAGTCCTTGTAGTTTGTACTAACGGTTACCTCTTTTTTTGTAGCGGGCCTGCGCTATAACCTGACTTGTGAAGAAGAGTGTCGTGTGGCACGTATCAGAGGCTGTTGGCGGAATCGCAACCTTCTGGACCTTCGCCTCCTCACTGGTTGGGAGTTGTTGGTCGATCAACAATTGACTCGTGCCGTTGGTAAGCAATCTCCGCCATAGTGTGCTTTAGTTAAGGTTGCCCCAGGCTAAGTTGTTTTTTTTTTTTTTTTTAGAAACTCCGCCGGGTAACAATGCGAGCCGCGACGCCTTTGCTAAGGCTATGGATCGTGCTGAGATCGACAATTTTTTGGAGAGCATGTACTCCTCCGGGCTAGCGGCTCAGCAGACAGTTGTGAATCCAGAAACACTGGCGCTAAGCCAGTCCGAGATTCATGTGGTGCTACCTATGCCGCACCACTCTCATCTTGGTAGCGATGGCTCGCCCGTCGTTCAAGCGGGGATTGGTATGGCTAGTGGGGCTGTCGACGGGAGTAAAGGCCCTTCTGCAGCTGTGCCACTGAAAGAGAGGGCGCCTGCCAACCGGCGCGGGGCACACAAGGAGAAAACGGTGCCGCCGGCGGAGACTGTCACCATTGCGGGGTTGGAGCCGCCGCTAAGGGGATCGAGGCCTGCTCCCGCTGGAAGCACACGGGTGCTTCAGCGAAGGCGCCATCAAAATGACTCTGGCGGGGAAGAGAAGGATGATGTGGAAACCATTGGGGCCCGCCAGCAGAAGAGGGCACGACAGGCTCCGCTCAAGGCTCCTGTGGTCGCGGAGAGAGAGGTGCCCGCGAGCGACCTGGACTTGTTCGCCGCGTACGCAGAGTTCTTGAATGACGATCAGCGGGAATTTCTTTACCACCTCTGCGAGCGGCTCGGGTTCGGCGACCTAGGGGGGATTGTACGCTCAACCGTTGTTGACCAATCCCCCTTCTGCATGGCCTTTGGGCATCGAGATGTTCCTGGCAGCGTCGAAACAGCCTCGGGTCGAGCGAAAGCTCAGGGAGGAGGTGAAGGGTCTTCAGAGGGAGCTGGGGGAGGCCAAGGACAGGCTGGCGGACGTGGAGCGGCGCCTGACCAAGGCTGACTGTGATGCAGCGGATGCCCGTGGCAAGCTGGCTGTCGCCGTTGAACGGGACCTACAGCGGAATAATCATGTCTCCAAGCTGGAGCAAGATATGTCCATGCTCCAAGATCGGGTGGCCGCCAAGGATAAGAAGGTTAAGATCCTTCAGTGGGAGTCTGCCGCCAGACTGGCCGAGGTGAGGAGGTTGGAGGGTGAAGTCGCTCGCCTGGGAGCTGAGGGAAGTCGTGCTGCGGCCACCGCTGTGGAGGCATTCAAGCAGTCGGCGGAATATAAGAAGGCGCTGACTGAGGAGGCGAAGGCTGGCACCGTTGCCAACGTGGAGATGCTGAGGCAGAAGGGCTCCATTGATTGGGCGAAGGCGTCCCTGCCCGCCGTGCCGCCAGCTAAGAATACTCCGCCGGCGAAGGGTATGGCCCCCGCTCAGGTTGACGGTGCTCGCTCGGGTAGTGGAGAAAGCAGCGCGCATCAGGTGGATGGTTCTCAGCGGACCCCACCTCCCACTCAGTCGGAGGTGTCGCGTGCTGGATTTCTAGCTGCCCATACCCGGGCGGATGGTACAATAGATACTCTCAGTCCCACCGCTCGAGGGTCTGACCAAACAAGCCGCCTACATCCGCCGCCGCATGCCGAAGGTGAAGACGCTGATGGCAGTCTTGCCAATCATTGAAATTGATGTTGAGCTCCCCCTTTTTTTTGTAGCCGCTAAGGCGTAATTTTTGATGTAATGAATACTCTTGGGTGGGGAGTCCCAGCCCTACGTATATGAAGTGACATTTCGAAATTTTGTTGTGTTTGTCATGATATGCCTGGACCGCTAGAGTTTTGACTTGAGTTTTCTTTTGTCAATCAATGAAACATTAAAGGAATTAAGATTGGTCCAAGTGCACAAAGTAGCAGACGTGGTCCGCTGACTATTGCTGGCGTTGCCAGTTGCTCTCAGTGCTAGACTTGGTAACAATGGTTTGAATAATTCCTCGTTTCATTGATATCTGACTAATCAGCGTTTACAAAAGCGGGGTAGTACCCGTTGGGTAGCTTCCCTTAGCTAAATATTGAACAAAAATTTAGCTAAGTCAAGATGCACTTGGGTAGCGATATGACTATTTGTAGTAATACCGAAGGTGTTCGGTATTCCAAGGGTGGGTCGTTGTGACGCCATCCTTGTCCATTAAGTAGAAGGTGTCTGGGCTAACGACTTCCACAATTTTGTATGGACCTTCCCAAGTTGGGTGGAGTTTTGTTGGCGGTGAAATTGCTTCCTTCATTACCCAGTCCCCCAATTGGAGGTTCCGGGCTTTGACCCTGGTTTTGTAGAAACGCGATATCCGCTGCTTGTTTTGCAGATTGTGCAAATGGGCCTTGTGTCGTCTTTCCTCTAGAAGGTCCTTGTCAAGGTTGACGCCATCGCTGTTGGTCTCTGGGCAGTAGCCTTCGACCCTAGCGGTAGGTTGAGTTACCTCGACAGGTAGGACAACCTCAGTTCCGAACATCATACAAAAAGGAGTTTCGCCAGTGGCGGAAGTTAGGGTTGTCCTGATGGCCCATAGAACTTCTATAAGCTTCTCCGCCCATAAACCCTTGGCGTTGTCGAGTTTCTTTTTTAGCAGCTTCTTGATTATTTTGTTTGCTGCTTCGACCTGACCGTTGGTTTGGGGGTGAGCGACAGATGCAAAACTCATTTTGGTGCCAAGGTTGGCGGTGAAAGATATGAGTTCCTTGTTGTTGAACTGTGTGCCGTTGTCTGTAATGATTGTATGTGGGACACCATAGCGGCAGTAGATGTTCTTCCAGAGGAAGTGAATTACCTTGGCGGTAGTTATTGCCGCCAGTGGCTCTGCCTCTATCCACTTGCTGTTGTAGTCGATAGCAACAATGATGTACTTGAACTGGCCTTTGGCGGTTTGGAATTTTCCCATCAAGTCCAGGCCCCACGTTGAGTCAACCCATGGACCGATGATGATTGACAGTGGTTCCGCCGGTGCATGTGGGAGATCAGCATATTGCTGGCATTTGTGGCAAGATCTTGATATCCGTCGGGCGTCATCACCGAGTGTAGGCCAAAAGTAACCTTGTCGCATTGTGCGATTGGCCAAGGATCTGACGCCCGAGTGGTTTCCGCATTCTCCGCCGTGTATCCTTGCCAGCACGACCTTTCCCTCTTCTGGGTTAAACAGCGGAGGTTGGGGTGGGTGAATCCCTGGCGGTAAAGCTTGCCATTCTGGATGTTGTAGCAGGTTGCTCTCCGCTTGAGCTGTCGCGCTTTGACTTTGTCCTCTGGCAATGTCTCGTTGCGCTTGTACTCGATAATCTCGTCCATCCAGCTGGGATTGACCTCAATGTTGAAGATCTCCGCCAGGGTTTTCGTAATACTTGGCCTGTCAAGACGCTCCACTCTTGTGTCCGCTGGACTTTGATGTGGCTGAGCGGTTGCCAGTCTCGCCAGTGAATCAGCCTTGGCGTTCTTTTCCCTGGGGATCTGTGTGATGGTGTGAAATTTGAATTTTTTTAGGAGTGTCTTGACGTACCCCAAGTATGTCGCTAGCTGTTGGTCCTTGGCTTGGAAGCTGTCGTTGACCTGGTTAACGACTAATTGAGAGTCGCTGAAGATGTTAACGTTGTCAGCCCCCGAGTCGATGGCGAGGAGTAGGCCGGCGATGAGTGCTTCATATTCCGCCATGTTGTTTGAAGCTTTGAAGTTGAATTTCAACGCGTACTCCGCGTTCAGCCCCCCCCCCCCCCCCCCCCGGTCCTGTTAAGATGACTCCGGCGCCGCTGGCCTTGGCGCTAGTGGAGCCGTCCACATGCAGGTTCCAGTCTGACTGCTGGGGAGCCGGCTCTTCAGCCGTTACCATTTCCGTACCGGGTTCTGTCTCCCTGCTGGGTTCGAGTTGACACTCGGTGAGTTCAGCAATGAAGTCTGCCACCGCCTGGCCCTTCATGGCGGTTCTTGGTTTGCAATCAAGGTCGAACTCGCTGAGCTCAATGGCCCACTTGCTGAGGCGCCCTGAGTGTTCAGGGTTCTGCATTACCTGTCTCAGCGGTTAATTGGTTAATACATGGATTGTGTTGGCCTGAAAGCAATGGCGGAGGCGTCTGGCGGCAACGATGAGTGCGAGAGCGAGTTGCTCTGAGGGAGGGTATCTTGTTTCTGCTCCGTTCATGCCCCTGCCGGCGTAGAACACTGGGAGTCCTCCTGGCCTTCACGCCGGACAATGGCGCAGCTTACCGCTGACACTGATACCGCTAGGTATATGTACAGTGTCTCTCCTTGCACAGGAATGGAAAGGAGTGGGACTGCCGCTAGGTATTCTTTCAAGCCCTGGAACGCCGCCTGACACTAGAGGTGGCAAATAGGCCTAGTCGTGCTTCGTGCCGTGCTTGGGCCGGCCCATTTATTATCGTGTCGGGCTCGTGCCGACCCATTTACTTAAACATTAAGCCCGGCCCGGGCCATGGCCCGAGCCCATATCGTGCCCGGTCAAAAACGGGCCGTACTCGTGCCTACCCACTATAAAGCACGATTTAAAAATCTTAATTTGAACAAATAAAAATTAATTTTATTTAACTATTTAGAAAATTAAAATAAATTAAGTTCTACAACGTTTTTCTTAATCTTAGTTTTTTAAGATTAAATTTCAAATAATTTTTTATATTCCACTATAAGAAAGAAAGAAAAAAAAAACTCAAAATATATTGTTTTTAGTATATTATTGTGAGATTAATCTTTATTAATATAATGAAGATTTAGTATCTATTATTCTTTCCTTCATTCTATAGTTGTATTATTATGAGATTAGTCTTTATTAATAAACATATATTTAATATTTAGAAAAAATACTTATGTCAAAACAAGGATATAATATTTTGTTTCATTATTTTGACAATATAAAAGAAAGCATTGGTGGAATTGTCATGATATTTTAAATAAAATGTCTCATATTCAAATCTCATCATTGTAGTTTTTTAATATTTTTAAAAACAAAATGAAATTTTGTGTTTGTAACAGGCCAGCCCACAATATGTCGTGCTCGAGCCGTGCCGGGCCGGGCCGGGCCAATGGGCCAATATTCTTAGGCCCAGCCCGACCCGTTATTCTAACGTGCTCGGGTTGTGCCGGGCCGCTTTTAAGCGTGCCGTGCTCGTGCTTAGTGGCCCATTTGCCACCTCTACCTGACACTCTGGGTTCCAGTTGATGACTTTCTTGTGAGTCGTTTTGAGGACTTTGAAAAATGGGGCACACTTATCAATGAGTCTGGAGATGAATCGAGAAAGGGCGGTTAACTTGCCCTGGAGGCTCTGGACGTGTATCTTCCACTCAGGGTCCTTCATGTCGAGGATGGCTTGTACCTTGTCCGGGTTAGCCTCGTTGCCTCGTTCGCTGACGATATAACCCAGAAACTTGCTAGCGGTGACGCCAAAGAAACATTTTTCTGGGTTGAGGCGCATACCATAGGCCAAGAGAATGGTTACTATGATTCTGAGGTTTGCCAAATGTCCGCTGGCTTTTATGCTCTTGACCAACATGTCGTCCACGTAGACCTCGATTATTTTTCCGAGATGCTCCGCGAACATGGTATTCATCAGTCGTTGATAAGTTGCGCCGGCGTTCTTCAGACCGAAAGGCATAACATTGTAGCAGTATAGGCCCTTGTCGGTGGTGAAAGTGGTGCATTCTTGGTCGCCGGGATGCATCTTGATCTGATTATAGCTGGAGAAAGCGTCCATCATGCTAAGGAGCTCATGTTCGGCGGTTGCATCAACCAGTTGATCAATGCGGGGTAGTGGGAAACTATCCTTTGGGCATACCTTGTTAAGATTTTTGAAGTCGACACACATTCGCCACTTTCCGCTGGGCTTTTTGACCATAACCAAGTTGGAAATCCACTAGGGATAGATGACTTGGCGGATGAACCTAATGCCCTGGAGCTTGGCAACCTCCTCTCCTATTGCACGGTACTTCTCTTCATCAAAGGCCCTCCTCTTCTGTTTGATAGGATAGAAGGACGGTTTGATGCTCAACTTGTGCGTGATGATTTCCGGGGAGATACCTGGCATGTCTGCGTATGACCATGCAAAGACGGCAGCGTTGTCACGTAGGAATTGAGTGAGTTCTGCCGCTACCTCTGGGTCTAATTGGGCGCCTATGCGGACTGTCTGCTCAGGGTGCTCGTCCGAGATGCAGACAACCTTCAACAACGTTTCTGGGTTGACTGGCTCCTTCTTTACATACTTCTTCTCGTCATCCCTAGGGTCCTAGAAGATATTTTGTGGCGGTGCCTGGTTTCCCACCGTCAGGATTTCATGGCGGCCCATTGACCGTGCTATAGTCGTTGAATAACATTCTCGTGCCAATTGCTGACTTCCCCTCACACAGCCCGTGCCGTTAGGTGTGGGGAACTTCATGAGAAGCATGTACCCGGCGATGATGCATTTGAGCTTGTTGAGTGCCGATCGGCCAATGATGGCGTTATACGAGCTGAAACAATTGACGACTATGAACTCTGTATGTATCTCCGCCATACACGGACTAGTGCCAATAGTCAACCGCATGTAGTCAGAGCCCAGCGGTTGCGTGACGTCACCGGAGAAGCTGAGCAATGGCTCATGATCCTGGAGTAATTTCCTGTTCCGCTTGAGGTAGTTGTAGCAACCGCTGAATATGACGTTGACAGCGGAACTGCTATCCACCAGGATTCTCCCCACTGACCATTTGTCGAGAATAGAGTCGACCAAGAATGGGTCGTCATGGGGTAGATGCACTCCGCGTTCCTCCTCCTCTGAGAAGGTAATGGGCTCCCAACCAGAGTTTGGGAGTTTGGCGGATCTCTCGTAGCGGATGTTTGCAGACTTCTTTTGGGTGATTAGCACGTGCATAGCGCTTCCTTGCCCTGTGAGACATGTTGGTGATTGGAGCACCGCTGTCGATGGTGTTGATGCGGCCCAAGGGCTCAATGTTGGCGATCACAGGTGGCGGTTGGCGCACCTTGAATTGCTCCATCTTGCCGTCACGGTACAAGGTCTCAATGGCCGTTTTGAGAGCATTGCAGCTGTTGGTATTGAGACCGCTATCCTCGTGGTATTTACACCACCTACCGGTGTTTCTTGATTTTCCCGTTTTTGGGTACCTTCCTGGGGGTGGCGGTGGGATCTGATCCTTGCACTGATTGTATATTTCCTCATACGAGGCTGTGAGGACTGTAAACACTGCATACCGCTGAGAGGATTCCGTTTGTTTGTTGCGATTATCCCCATGGGATGGACGGTTGCCCTTGTTGTAGTGTTGGTCCTTCTGCCGCTTGTTCTGGTAGTGGCCCTGTTGCCACTCCCTCTTCTTGTCAGTTGGCGGCGCAGCAGGGGTCTTGCTAGCGATCTTCTGATGACTGGAGGAGGGTTGTGTTGACTTTGTTGGTGTTGCTGGTGGCGGTGGGGTTTCTCCATATGTGATGAATTCTGCTTGGGCATGAATGACCGCTTCACTCATGACGTGGTCATATACCGCATTTGGATGATTGTAGTTGAGGTGATAGAGGAATGGCCCCTTGAGGAGTCCCTGCTTGAAAGCCACCGATGCCATTGTTTTGTCTAGATCGCAGCACTGAGATGCTGCCGCCCGCCATCTTGTGACGAATACCTTTAGTGATTCGTCTGCCCCTTGCTTGACGCTGAACAGCTGACTTGTGTTGTGATGTCCGACGGACAATAAGATGAACCGAGAGAGGAAGGCGTGTGATAGCGCGTGGAATAAGTCAATGGATCCCGGCGGACACTCAAAGAACCAGTTCATTGCCTCACCGTCCAACGTTTCGCTGAACAAGTGGCACAGGGTGGCGTCGTCAAATCCCTTGTTGTTGGTGACCTTCTTGAAGGTGTCCATATGGACGAAGGGGTCAGACATGCCACTGTAATGTGACATCTTTGGGGTTTTTGCGTACGCTGGTCTGATAGCCTGCAGAATCGCAGCGGTGAATGGTCCTGGTCTGGAGGCGAAAAGCAGATTTGGAGTTGGCGCTGGGGCGCCCGACTCCGCCCGGATTAATCTCTGCTCCAATTGTTGCATCCTTTCTAGTATTTGGGCTGTTGCGTTGCCGGCGGGACCCACCTGGATATTCCGCTGAACCTGCCTGCGACTTAGGGTAGGCGGATTGCCCTCAGTCCTTGCCCTAACTTCCGAGCGGTTGGTGCGCGGCAGTGATTCCGCCTCCTGCTCCAACATTAGTTGGGGGACAGGCGGTGGTCCCATCCCCAATAATTCAGGTGGGTTCAGCGGTACCTGCATCTGTATGATTGGTCCCGGTACCAACGTGTCAGTGTTGGGCCGGCTAAGCCCGGTGCTTCGTGATTGTTCGCTCTGCGCTGGGTTGGCGTTTGCATCCAGCGTCCTCTTTAGTTCATCAAAGCGTGACATCAGCGTAGCCACTTGTTTTTGGGCCTCGGCCTTCTCTCTGCGCTCCTCTTCATGCTCTCTGTTTGCCTTGTGAAGGTCCGCCAGTGCCAGCTCGTACAGAGCGGTGAGATCTTGGCCCGGTGGGTGGCTGCTACCTGGATTTGCCTCACCGCCGGGGTTGGCTGGGGTGCTGAATAGTGCGTGGTTAATGCCTACCGCTGGGTTGGTGGGTTGGGGAATGGCGGATTGGTCCGCCTGCTCTTCGGCGTTTCCCCCGCTACCGTTAGTCATGGTAATTTTGGTGGGATGACCTTTTGTTCAAGGATTCCCACAGACGGCGCCAATGTTAATGCTCAAAGTCCGGCGGTAGCCGAATCTTCTTTTAACGCGGGTCCGGTGGGCGGACCGCTACTTTGAGGACTTGGTGATTTTCGCTAGCTGTCAAATGAAAGACAGGGCGTCAGAGGGAGACCGCGTTGGGCGGTCTTCACTTCTCCGATGCCTAAGTTAGTCGATGCATATAGACAGCATAACAATAAATGAGTAGTAAATGCGTAATTAATGAGGAGAGAGGAGAGAACCTTTTATAGATGAGGAGAAGGCTGATATTCTCCTTGTTTTCGATGTGGGACTGATGTGCTTCAGTTCCCAGCGTCAGGAGCTTCTGATGCTATCTTGGCACGGCGCGTCGGCGGTGATCTGGGGGAAATCCGAGGCTCAGGCGGTAGCTCGCCTGGCTATGTATCCGTAGGTTACTCATTTGGTGGGAGTCAGTACCTCTGGCGGTACCATGAGCGTAGCTCATTATAGCTAATTATGCTTGCAAATGCACATGTAGGTACATATATATATACATATATATATATATATATATATATATATATGTGTGTGTGTGTGTGTGTGTGTGTGTGTGTTCCAAATATAAGAAATACAGAAGTATGTTTAAGAAAAACGTCAATACATGTTTTATTCATGTATTATATTTACGAGCGAAACTACTCTAAGGGGGGTGTATTGTATATGGAATTAGTGGAATTTTTAAAGAAATCTATGGAATTTAAAAATCTGGGTGTATTCAATATAGACTTTTAACAGTCCATGAAAGTCTTGAGGTATTCAATTAGGATTTTTAAAGATTTCATGAATTCCACCAAAATCTAGGGGTATTCAATTAGGACTTTTAAAAATGAATAAAAGTACAGAGGTATTCAAAATATCATTCATACTTATGGAATTAGAAAATCATGGATAATCATGGATTTTATAGTGTTAACTATACATACCAAACTCCAATAATTTTCCAGCCTCCAGACCAAAGATTTCAAAAAGTCTATCAAAGTTTCCTCTTAAAAAAAAAAAAAAAAAAAAGGTCTATCAAAGTTCTTCTCTCTACGCACGAAGAAGTTTGTCCTTCATCATCTCTCTTTCTTAATTTTTTGTCTTTTCTCTAATCTTTTATGATATCAACCTTTTTTGATACCCAACATGTTCATTGTAGTTGTTGAATGTGATTTTTGTTTTTTGTTTTTTTTCAATTGTGATACTTCGAACCCTAATAGCAATAAAAATGATTTATGAAACCCTAAAACTCAAATATTATGGTCTAACCCTAAGACCTTGAACCATACTAAATTTTATCTTATTAATTAATTATTCTCATTAATTTGAATTCATATTATGGTTCAAAAAAAGCTTGAACAATTGAATTTCAATTGATTGATTATAGATCAAGACATTGACCAATATTGCTACAATATATGTTAATCGGCGAAAACAAAATTGATGAGAATAATTAACCATAAACATCAAGTGATCTATATTGTATATTTATGTTGTTGGGAGATTAGGAATAAGAACAAACTCGCTAGACAGACTAACAATCATTTATTTGAGTCAATTTCTATTAGAAGATACTGGAGCATTGAAGAGACAACAAGTTATTATTTTGTTTTGTGTTTGGGCTGCATTTGCTTTAATTTTTTTGTTTGTTTGTTTGTTTGTTTTTTTATTTTTTTATTTATTTTGTACATCCTAGGAAATCTGTAGAAGTCATTCATAATAAAGTATATAGATTTTCATGAATCAATAAAAGTCTGTTGCTAAAATCAATGGTTTTAAGAAATCCATAACAGTCTATCAACTTTTTAAAGAGTCTGTGGACTTTTCAAAAAGTCTGTCATTTAAAAAAAGTCTGCACAAATCCAAATACAATACACCCCCCTAAGATTGCGTAATATCCTTATCTTCTTAATTGAGGCAATTGGACCCCTCAAATTCATATGATTTGTTTGATTTTTTTTTTTTTTTTTTTTTTTGAACCAAATCATTCATTCATCTCAAGCCAGAATGGCACGGATACATACCTTCCCTTGCCAACTATAGGGCAAGTCTAGGACGTGGTATGCTAGCACCACCCATTAGACAACCAGTGCTCACTTATTCAGCGAGCCTATGAACTATGAACATACATAGTAAATAGGCACAAAAACAAAACAAAAGTGCATATGATTTGTTTGATTGTGTCAACAACTAGAGAAAATAATAACAAACTAACTAAATCTTTTTTTGATAGGAAGTAGTAATGTGTGTTTATAACAATTAACAAATGATTTTGAAGAAAACAATACATAATGTTTTGAATTTTTTTAATTTAATTTCCAAATTTATTAGTGTGATTGTTTATAAATTGCAGTATTTCTCCCATATATTATGTAATTTCATTAATCATATTTTATTTTTAAACACTCCAAATTTTAAATTCTAATTCCACCCCTGATTATATTATACAATAAGTTACTAATAAAATTTCCAATATATATTTCGTCGTCGGTGAGTGACTTGTCAGATACTTTAGTGTGCATCAGTCACATTCACTTGCATGTGCTAATGTCAACAGCTGGTTAGGCTCCACGAAAGCCTAGTCCATCTAAAGGTTATGCCCACTATTTCTTTTTTGATTATGACTAATTACCTGTACATTAGACGAGGACAATAACTATATGGCAATTGCAATAATGACCTAATTGCTATATTTTCAAGTGTACGACACTCGTACAGCGGTACAGGTACTACCATACATTGCCTCTACAACCTTCATTCTTTTTTGGATTAAAGTTTGTTTAATCCCTGTACTATGCCTCCAAAATTGTTTCAGTCCCTGACATTTCAATTTAATCTGTAAAGTTCATGACCTCTTAATTTCACTCCAATAGGTCCGCTCCGCTAGGGTTCCATCCAAATCTGCCGTTAAGATGCTGACGAGGCCATCAATTCCACGCCACCTCAGCTATTTGCATGCCACGTCATTGGAAAATTGTCCAATTTACCCTCTTGCATTTCTCCCCATTCTTCTTCTTCACACCCAAAATCCAAAGCAAAAATCACCACCACCGAGCTCTCTCTCCGAGCCCAACCACCACCATGAACCTTAATTCTTTACTCCTTTCCTCCTCTACTCACCATCGATCAGCTCCAAAATTCCATTCTGACTAAAAAATTCTAAAACTCTCCACCACAAACCACCACCAATCCCACAATCCAAACTTTGCAACAGAATGTGGAACTCTCAGTACGAATTGCTCCTCCATCAATACAAAATCAAAAGACCCCAACTTTTAAACCACAAATTGCAAATGCACCAAATCAAACCCTCATCTCGCCGGAACACCAAAAGAAAACTCAAGCTGAAGCAAATGTAAAATTGATAGAGATATTGACCTCCTAATGTAAAATTGATTCGAAAACTGAAATCTTTAACTAGCTAGCTCTTACAATTAAGATAAAACAAAGCTAATAATTATAAGCATCACCGTCTTCCTGGTCGAAGGAGAAAGTGCGGCTGGACAGACCCAACCATAGGACCGCCGTACGAATTGGCGTCTCTGGTCGAATAGAGAGCTAGGGTTTAGGAATTGAGATTGGATTGAGGATGAGGAGCTGGGGCTAGGATCTCAGCTTCGGCGTTGTCGGTTTTGAGGTTGAGATCGACCGAACGGTTTTGAGGATCTCATCTTCAGCAACGACCCGGCTCCTCTGCTAGCTCCTCCTCTCACGACAATACGTTGTCGTTCTGGACGACAACTAGACCTGGTTCTGAGAAAAGAGCGAGCCCGCCACCATCGGATGTCATCGCCGACAGTCTGGAATCCTTCAGTTCGAATCGAGGACAGGTTCGGGGTGATGAAGCTAAACCCCTTCTGGTCATTGAACCATTTCACCGTTTCGATCAACCTCTCACTCAACCTTACGGCTGAGATTAACCGATCTGCGGCTGATGTCGGCGTGCCGGAGGACATGCAAGTGATGGTCGTCGATTTGGGCAGGGGAAGAGAGCGATTAGGTGGCGATGGTGGAGGGGAAGGACGACCGAGATTTGGGTTTTGGGAGATTCGGTGTGAGGAAGAAGAAGTTTTGTTCTTTCGGTCTGAACAGAGAGAACTCGTGAGGAAGATGAGGTTGCAGCAAGAAGAAAATGGAGAAGAATAAAAAAAAATTAAAAAAATAAAGGGGAAAGTCAGGGCTATTCTTGACATTTTACCATTCACCGTGCTTACATGGCGCTGAGTTGGCATCTAAATTTGTGCCACGTCAGCAAGTTAACGGAGCCATTTGACGGAGCGGACCTATTGGAGTGAAATTAAGAGGTCAGAGACTTTACGGATTAAATTGAAATGTCAGGGACTGAAACGATTTTGGAGGCATACTACATGGACTAAACAAACTTTAATCCTTCTTTTTTCAACTAGCGGGAAAATGAACTTTATTTTGTCAAACAATTTTAACAAACTCCTTTCACTGTTTATGTCATTTTCATTTCCATTAAACATTCCAAACCGAAAGTAACATTAGAAAATGACAACTTTTCATATCAGAATGCATAACATGTTGTAAAGTACACAAGCCGTGAACGGAAAGAAATCGAGACCATAGGTTCCTGATGTATTACATCTAAATTGACTAGAATTCTAATAAAAAAAGAGTAATACTCTTTGCTCTTAGATCATGTCAGTTAGGAAAATGATTATTGTCCTCAGTTAAGGTTTAAGATTTGAGGCATCTAACGTGGCATTTCCATGTCAATTAATATGCTTTTCATGTTAATATATTTTCATGTCATATTTTGAGAAATTAATTTAAAATTTGTAGCTTTTAATTTTAAATTTTTTTCTTCTAAATATATGTAAAACTAACCCATCAGTTCTCCTGACACCTAGCATATCTACCATGGTATTTTCTATTTTTGCCAATCGCTAGTCAATTGATCACCAAAATATTTATCTGATCAAAACTACAATGTTTGGTTATAGTGTTAGAATTTTATATTCATCGCTGAATGGTTATAAGCAATTATGTAAGTCCAAATCAATTCATTCTTGCAGTTTATAATTAATGTAAAGCAAAAGCAAAAGTCCACATAAATTGAAACATTGAGACTTTGAGAGGAAGAAGAGATCTTTGCATTTTTATTTTCCATGAGCCAAACCAAAGGTGATTCTCAGTAAATAGAGAAGCAGATGAGCAATAGCCATGGCGTTGTTCGAGCAGTATACGAGGATGATGGATGAGATAGAGTATATAGAGAAAATTACGAAATGTATGAATTGTGAAATAATGTGAAGAAATTAGCATGGAATAATATTTATAAGTTAATGATTTTTGAAGTGATAAATGATGATGATATATGTACACGATTTGGCATGTCATATAAGATTGAGGTCTAAAACTAACCTTATTTGAAACCCTCTATCATTGTCGGTAATTTCTTCACACAAATTATAACTCTAGCTAAGGCATATTAATTAAAATACTTGTAGATCGATCGAGTTGTACAATGTTAATTCATTATTGACAATTACCATTGATACAGAAAGATACACAACATGCGTAAAAGTCTCCAAGTGTCAAACTAACAGAACCTTAATTATAAAACCTTGGGTATATATAGAGTTCATATCATATTATGATTAAATACATCAGTCTTATTATTTATTAAGGATCTATGACCTCCAAGATATTTGAAGCTATCCATTCTCTGGAGACGGCCAAAGTACGGGTACACTTCTTATCAAAGCTCGAGCTAGTTAGGTGAAATGAGTGGTAGCAGGATACCTAGCTAATCAAATAAACTTTCAGAAATGAGTAAACAAAAATAGAAAATACGTCTAAAAGTGTCTCATGTCTCAACCGAACAAATAATTGTTCGAATTACGACGTAACTGATATAATAACTGATGTTTGAAGCATTTCATATTAGCATGCTTCCATATATTTTTCATTGCACAAGGCTTTCCCGATCCTAATGACAAATTTATTGGTTCCTATATATGAGTTAACTGTTATTCAAAATATATATATATGAGTTAACTGCATTTAAGTGCTAGTACCTCCAAAGATTTTAGGCGATATTACTCTTCATATATAAAAGATAATTAGGCGATATTATCGATCGATAAATCTTGATTTCTCTTTCTAATTATAAAAGAGATGGATCGATAATATCGCCTAATTATCTTTTATAATTAGATAATATCGTCTAATTATCTTTTATATATGAGGAGTAATATAAAAGATAATTCAATTATAAAAGATAGAGATCGATCGATAAATCTTGATCTCTCTTTCTAATTATAAAAGATAATTCAAGCTTAGCTCCATAGTGATCTCAATCATGGGCCACTGATCAAAAGTCTGAAACAACAAGATCAACAAATTATAATGCTGCATTAGCCACAGATATCGAGATATACATTAGTGGATCGATATTGATATGTCGGATGGTATGTAGTTTCTTTCTGTCCTCCATGGTCCAATCTAATATGGAAATCGATCGCTTTCCATTACCACAGTTCATAATCAGACATGTGGTTTACTGAAAAAAGCCGGAAATTGGGACAGTACTTACTTCCTACGTACAACCCGAGAATGAACTCAATAATGAACTTTAATTTTAGTGCGCTAACTGAACTCAATAATGCACTATTAGTGATTTAGTGCGCTAGTCCTCAATCAAGATTTTGCAATTCCTCAGATATTTTCAAATTAGAAAGTGGAGGGGAATCAAGATTATTGATAGTACTTGGTTCACATAGCAATTACGCAGATAAGGTTTATATGGTGTTGATTAAAGGAATAGAGGCCCATGTTGACTTGACCTTTAATGTCCGGCCATATATTAACATCAGTGTCACTTTTCAAAGACGTACAAGATTCAAGATATAATATAGGGTAACTTTCAAATTTCAAACCCAGAATCTCCAAATTCCATATACAAAATGATAAAAGCTATCAAAGCACGCTCTCCTCCTTTGTCATGCTTCATCATTTTTGCATCTATATTGATTAGGACTAGTTAGATGATGAGTTCTATCAAACGTTCAAAAGAAACACCACGATATCTTACAGGTCTATTATACAAACCATTGTCATTATTGTTAGTGTCTAAGATTCAGTGGTAGCTAAATCTTGTTAACGCTGGTCCAAGTTTGGACCGCTACTGAAGGAGTTGTAGCGCTAGCGTCACCTGTCAAGTAAAATACAAAGGGCGTCAGAGGGAGACCGCAGTTGGCGGTCTTCTCTACTCCGATGTCTAAGTCAGTCAATGTATTTATGTTGACAGCATAACATTAAGTAAGTAATAACTACGCATTTAATGAGGAGAGAAGAATGAACCTTTTATAGGTGAGGGAGAGACTGATCTCTTCCTTGTTTTCGATGTGAGATTGATGTGCTTCAGTTTCCAGCTTTTGATGCTTCAGCGAGGTAATCTTGGAGCGCGAGTGGAGGCGCGTCAGCGGTGATCTCGGGCTGAGTCGGAGCTCAGGCGACAGCCTATTTGACGGTGTTTCCGTAGGTCATACCCTTGACAATTGTTGGTACCGCTAGCGGCAGTGTAAACGTGGCTCATTGTAGCTAATTATGCATAGGCAAATACTCATGTAAGTACAGTTACTTCTTCGAATCATGCAGAGATTGTTGCACTTCACTATACTGTTTGTGAATGTATATAATTAAGATCCATAGTTACGCATATTCGAAGTACATGTGGTTAGAAGTCTACTATAGATGAACCTACGAGCATTTGTGAGGATAATTGAACAAATGAAGCAAGTTTCATCAAGGGCACAACACCAAGCATATATGGCCAAAGTGTTTCTATAATTAGCAATAACAGACTCTTCTCAAGATCAAAGTGAATCAAGTTAGATATGAGAACAATGTGACAGACTTATGTACTAAGTCACTGGCCAAATCCACATTCGAGAAGCATGTGAAGAGCATTGGTTTACGGAGATTATCCGAACTACCATGATCAAGGGGAGACGCCGACATCAGGGGGAGGATTTGATGTCTACATGCTTGATCTCAAAATGTACGTGAAAGATATGTTGTACTCTTTTCACCCTTCGACCGAAGTTATTTTGTTTCGCTGGATTTTTGTTACTCGGCAATGTTATTAATGAGGCAACGTGAGAAGCATCAATGTTTGGACGGCACGAAGGGGAGTGTTGAAGGAAACTCAATTTGTGTGTACCTAGGCCAAACGTGATTACTTCTTCCTCTAGTTATAATAGGGTAGAATACTATAGATCTCCTAATTCATAATTGGTTAGGATACCTTGTACTCCAAAGAATTGTACACGTAATCCTCTATAAAAGTTATTCTTTAAACACTTCACAACTTTTTCCTTTAGACTTCGGCTACAGCAAACAATCTCTTTATAAACGTTATGCTTTAACCCTTACTATGATTTGATGAAACTCAAATCTATAAAGTTAACTTTACGTCCTAACAAGTTTATTAAAAATGTTGAGTGTGACGGGTTCCAAAAAAAAAAAGAGAGAGAAGAACTTGTATATGATTGAATCCCAATAAATGAATTCTTGTGAAATTTAGAACATAATTAATTAGATGTAAGAGCATCTTTAGCAGACTCCCTATTTCGACTCTTTAGCTATTTTAGAAAGCATATTTAGTTTTTTTTAATCTATTGTAGCAGCTGCATCAGACTCCTAAGTGACTCTCCATTATAACTTTTAGTTATCTCGCTCCTAAATAGAGAGAGCGAGATAAGGCTCTATAATTTATGTTAATTTAAAACATTGCTTTTGAGTTATTGTATGTAATATATAAATACATTTAATCTATTTAATCTTCATTCGAAAAAATCTATCTCTCTCTCTTCGAGAAACCCTAAAGCCGGCGGTGGTTCTCTCCGACTGGAAATCACTCTCGTTCTGCAGCAGCTTGAAGTTTAGTTTGGCCCCGGCCTCTTCGACGTTTCCAGGCTGCTGCCGAACGGGTACTGAAGCTATGGCCAAGGAAGCTATTGGTTGGGGTTCTCCTTAAGGTTTTGCAGGTCAGCTTTCGGCATCTGGTCTTGGTGGACATCTCTGAGGAGCATTGTCGTGTTGAATAGAAATGGAGGGCCTCATCACTGGCAGCTTGGATCGGCAGTGTCGAGGTTCTGATGCCACGACGGCATAGATGGTGGGACACTGGTCGATGTGGTGCTGCTCCGTGGCAGCTGGTGTCAACGCGATGTGGATTGCGACGGAGTAGGTCGGGGCGAAGCTCTACCGGAGCTGTGATGTGCGGCGGTGATGATGCAGATGAAGACTAGGCCTGGGCCAAGCCGGGCTTAGGGAACATCGGGTGGAACCCTCCCTGGGGCTGTCTGTTGGGCCTAAAATTTGGGCTAGGTTTTTGACCTTTAGGCCTATCCTATATTTTAGTTTAGTCTATTAACAATAATTTCCTTTGTTAGGAAGCTATGCACTAGCTTTGAGTGCACAATTGTGACTCTAGCGCCTCTAGAGTAGTATCAAAGGAGGATCTATGCTATGTCTACGTACATAACATGTCTAATGAGTGGGTATATTTCTATGTACTATTATGGGTACTGCCACTATATATCTTCTTGTCTGTCTGTAGATGGCAGCAGAAGGGTATATAACGGTCTATTCTGACTTTAAATGAATATATTGGCACCCGCCCTATGGGTTTGGGTTTGGGTTTGGTTCCAAAAAAAAAATCTTCATTCGTAAAATAATATAAATTCAAAGGCTCAAAGCTAGCTAAAATAGAGATAACTGATGCAGACATAATTTAAAAGTAGTTAGCCAACATAACTTTTTAGTTATTTTGACTAAAATTTGACTCAAATATAGCTAGTATTTCTAAAGATGTTTTAAAATCTCTCTTTTTGACCAAAATAATAATAACGAGAGGTGAATACATTTTACATGATAATTTAGTATCACTACATTAATTACTGTACGTGCAATCTGGGGGTCCAATTTGTTAAGACTTATTAACTTACGTATTATTATACATAAATAATATACAAAAATATTAATTACTGTACGTGCCATTAGTCAAGATTGTGGTTCCGCCATTAGTCTCAAGATTAATGAAGTTTATGTACTATATATCCAGCTGGACGGACGTTAGACGTGCCCACAGAAATAATTTAGAGGGAATGACAGAGACAATGGAGCCCCATTTTTCTGTTATGGGTGCCACCACACCAGCATTGGAAAAGTACCTCTGCTTTTAGGGTTTCCACTGTACACATTGCCCGCACTATAAATCTCAGGCCCACTCTCAGCTGGCTGTAACGTACCACTACCAGTTTGTTTGATACCTCTAAATTTTGAGAAATATGTTTCAGTTTGTGGTTTTAGCGTTTCTTTGGGTACTGGGAGGGGCCTCAGTGTCTGGGGCTGCCTTGGAGAAGTACCAAGTGCATGTTAAAAAAGAATGCAGCTTTACTAGATATCCCACCATTTGTGTTCAAACCTTGATGGGGTTGGGTGGTTCTGAGCAACAGGATCCTCAACAGGTTGATATAATGTCGGCTCTTGTTAACAAGACCATTTATGAGACCCGGTTGGCCACCTCCGAGTTTTCCCAATTCAACTCCCAAGTATCTGAAGTCCGTGAAGCTCAACCCGCTCACCATTCTGTCAAAGGTCAATTTATACCGTTATACTCACGATTTTCAACTGTATTAATTAACTTGATTTACATTTTTTTACTTATTCATTTGCAAAATTTCATCGTTTAATTTAATATCAAAGCTTTTATGTATGAAATCTTGGGTCGAAACCTCTCACATGCATGCCCTAATTCCCACTTACATTTATTGTTGCAAAGTGGTGTTGCTCTAGCCTGGTTCCACCCGGTGTCATACTTGAGGGGAGCCCGATGGTGCAACTGCCTCGAACCGATTGACAATTTTCAACTCTAAAAATATATTGTTCCAATCAAAATATATGCAGCCCAACAG